>NW_015090778.1:4791355-4833168 GCF_001431845.1 Calidris pugnax
CCCAGCCCGGGCCCCGGGGGAACGCCGGGACCTCCCAGCCCCCGCGCGGCAGCCGGAACGGCGGCGGGCTCCGGTGGGGCCCTGTCACCCCCCGGCGCGGCCCGGCCGCCCGCCGCTTCCAAGTGGGTGCGCCTGAACGTGGGCGGCACGTACTTCGTGAGCACCCGGCAGACGCTGTGCCGGGAGCCCAAGTCCTTCTTGTGCCGCCTCTGCTGCCAGGACGGGCCCGAGCTCGGCTCCGACAAGGTGAGGCCGCGGCGGGGGCCGGTTCTACACCCCACACCCACCACCCCCCCCAACCCCAGGAACGGCGAGGCCCCGAGCCCGGGCGGCGACCGCCCCTCCTTGAGCCGCCTTAGTCCCCGCGGTAGCGAATGTCAACGTGGGGGCAGCGCTCCGACGGGCAGGGTGACAGCCCCAGCTGCTGGTGTCCCTGGGGCCAACTCCCCCCGGTGCTGCTCCCTCGCAGCCCCCGTGGCGTGGAAGGGCCGATCTCCACAGCGGCCCCGCTCCCGTGCTCCCCGGGGACACACGCTGTTTCCTGGTCCCTCGTGTCCCATTGCACGGGCACAGTTTTGGCCACATCCCGAAGAACGGGGCTTAGAGTCCCCTGGTGCCCGTAACGATTCTACACCCCATCCCCCCCCCAACCCCGGGAACGGCGACGCCCTGAGCCCGGGCGGCGACCGCCCCTCCTTGAGCCGCCTTAGTCCCCGCGGTAGCGAATGTCAACGTGGGGGCAGCGCTCCGACGGGCAGGGTGACAGCCCCAGCTGCTGGTGTCCCTGGGGCCAACTCCCCCCGGTGCTGCTCCCTCGCAGCCCCCGTGGCGTGGAAGGGCCGATCTCCACAGCGGCCCCGCTCCCGTGCTCCCCGGGGACACACGCTGTTTCCTGGTCCCTCGTGTCCCATTGCACGGGCACAGTTTTGGCCACATCCCGAAGAACGGGGCTTAGAGTCCCCTGGTGCCCGTAACAACCGGGTTCTGCAGCCACCGGTGCCCTCCGGTGACAGGGCTGTCCTCGGGGAGCAAACCAGCACCTTCCCAAGGTGGCCGTAGCAGAGAGAGAACTAGAACAAAACTTTCCTAGAAACAGGAATTTTAACAATTTCTCCCCCCAAGCATGTTGGTTGGGTTTTTTAAAAAATATATTTCACATTGCTGTTCTAAAAGATGACAGTGCACGTTCCTTGCAGGGGTGGATGGGTTTGAAGTCGTTGCAGTTTATCGGAAGGATTTTGCAAACAGTTATGCTTGTAATTGCAGGTTTTCTGTAGGATTTGCTGCAGGAGACTTTGTACATATTTTGTGGGTAGGTCAGCCTGAGAATTAGTGAGGGAATTAGCAGGGAATTGCCACTCCCTTCAGAGTTTAATCAAAAAGATAAATCCTGGTTGTGATCAAAAGAGCAGTGGTCACTGGCGTCAGCGAGTCAAAGAGGTGACACTTCAGAATGTTTTTTCACAGTTTTTTTATTGCTTTAGAGCAGATTGATTGGCAAGACATACATTGCTTCAAAGTGACTTGAGGGAGTGATATGAAAGATTTACTTTGGCTCTAGCTCAAGAAATGCTTTTGGTTGGGAGTTGTTGGTTGTTTGGTGGCAGTGGCTGAATTGCCAGAGACACGGCTGGTGCAGTGCAATGTGCATTTTCAGTAGCAGAAAGGAGGAGGGAAAAAAAAGCGCTATTTAAACCATCATATGCTGTGAGCTAGAACTGGAGATCCAATTTTCCTTCACACTTTTCTAGTTAAACTTGTCTGGAAAACAAATTTAGACAGAACACAGCTGCCAGCTTTTGGGTTTTATCCTTGCAGTGAAGAAAAACTGCCAAACCCTGCTTTTCTCTCCAGGTGTATAACTCTGGGTGTCCAAGTGCTTCATTTGAAGCATCTGCCAGCGTTACTGAGCTGCAGCATTTGTAGCCGAATTCAGATATTGAAGAGAAAAAAAAAAAAGTTGGTTTAAATATGGAGTACACCTTTCACAGGAAAATGAATCCAGGTTCTCAGAGAGAAATTTATTACTTTAAAGTGAAATTATTTTTTGTCGGAGAGAAACTGTTCAATTTATTACTTTAAAGTGAAATTATTTTTTTCCTGTTACCATTTAACCATCCCTGATTCATTCCTCTGCTCGCTCAACAGGATGAGACGGGGGCGTATCTCATCGATAGAGACCCCACCTATTTTGGTCCAATACTGAACTACCTCCGACACGGGAAGCTCATCATAAACAAGGAGCTTGCAGAAGAAGGTGAGAGAAAATTACAGGGTGAGAACTTCAAATGCTGTTTGATAGCAGTAACCCCGAGCCAGCATCAGAAACTTGCCTGAGTGCAGAGGGTTCCTGGCACGGTGATGTGTAGGGGTGTGAGAAGCTGCATTTCCCAGCAGTGCTGCTAGTTAGTACCATTAGCTTCTCAGAAGGATGCTCATTAGCAGGGATTAAATCATTAGGTTCTATATCTTCCTGGAAGCAGAGGCCTGCGGCTTGCAACACAAGTCATCGCTGTTCTGCTTAGCTCAGAGGTTTTTGTTAGCACATCTCCTCTCCCCACACAGACGTGCAAACAAAATAGAGATTGTGCCACAAAGTTTCTGATAATCCCTGGGAAAAGAGAACAATCTTTCTTAAAAATCCTCTAAGTCACAAAAGCAGATGACAACTAGTTGGTGATTTGCTTCCAGCCTGGGAGCATGAGATGGATGGCACGGCCTATTCAGCGTCGGGGGATTTTCTCACATCTGGGCTAGATTTGGAGGCAGGAGCAGGTGTTGCATCCTTGTAGCAGAATCGTCTTCATTCTACCCTGTGCACAGTAACAGAATTCCTCTCTGCTTTTGATTCCTTTCCCAGGGGTACTGGAAGAAGCCGAGTTTTACAATATTGCATCCCTTGTGCGGCTGGTGAAGGAGCGGATACGGGATAACGAGAACAGAACCTCCCAAGTAATGCCCAGCAACGTTTGCGTTACGAAGTCGGTCATTTTCTAGTGCAGTAGAGGGACACGTGTGGCTGTAGACACTTCTAGTGGCAGTTCTTTGGTTTAACTGTCACCTTTAACAGGGAAAAATGCTTTTAGGTCAACCCAAGGCACAGCTAGGAAAGATTATCCATTATGGTTTTATAAGCACAGAACACTGAATCGTCTTGTTAGTGCTGCAGGGAAAGACAGGGAGCAAACAAGAGGGGCCAGAAACCGAGATGGGTAGTTATAAAGCAAAGCAATACTGCTTTGGTGTGTAAAGAATAGCTCTAACTCTTCCTTCTCTAAACCATTTTCTTCCCTTTATATCTGTCTCTGTGGCAATTTTCCCCATTGCTGCTCAGCTGATAACAGCACACCCAGGAGATTCAATTTCAGAAGAGAAATGTTTTCAACGGGCAGTAAATGGCTTTGAAAGCCAAAGAAATTTTGCTTTCACTGGCCCTTAGACACCTAGAAGGCTTTGGAGAGAAGAGTCACAACTGTATGTACCTGTTTTAGAATCAGTTAGATGGTCTGAAGGATGAAGTCAGAAAGCCTGTGGGGCTCAGACTTCCTCAAATAACAAGGCGACAGAGCAGGAGAGGCTTATTAATTTCCTAGCTTGTTACTCGTCTAACAGTTACTAAACTTATGCTTGTTTTTATTCTCTGTGCTTTAGGGACCTGTGAAGCACGTGTACAGAGTCCTGCAGTGCCAAGAGGAAGAGCTCACACAGATGGTGTCCACTATGTCCGACGGGTGGAAATTCGAACAGGTACCTTTTCCCAAAAATGGCAGAATGCCTTTGGAAGCTGCATATGGAATAAGCAGCATTTGCTATGGAATTGTGCTTCACACTGAATTCTCTTCTGAATAAGCAGTCTGAGCTGAGCAGCAGCCCACTTATGTAAAATAACTGTCAGGGAAAAGCAGAATTCACTCAAACTGCCAAGAGAGATTTCATTTTCTCTCAGGACTTCTTGTATCCTTGTCAAATCCCAGAGCAATTCTCCTTTTCTCCTGCATTTCATCACTTAACCAGGCCCTAGTACAACAGTTTTAGCCAGGAAAATTAATAGAGCCATGAAAAAAAAACCTACAGCATGACTTTTCTGGAAGCTCAAAGCCATGACTCCTGCATTTGCTAGAGAGGTGCCGAGTGACATGAGAAATACACTTCCTGCAGATGCCTTTGCAGCACAGCCAGTTTCAGGGCTAGGTGTCACTGAAGTTGCATATGGCATTAGTTCCAGATTTGGTCTGGAATCAAATACGGTCTGTCTTGTTTAGGAGGATGGAGAACTGGAAACCAGCTGGCCTGCATGTTAAGGCTATATTAAGAAACTGCAGAATAGGCTCTGCGGATTACAGCTCCGCTGTCTTCCCAATTAGTCCAGCTTCAGTAGAAGTGGATGTTGTGGGAAATGTGCTGACACAAAGCGAGGCACAGGATTAGCAACGGCACTTTGCACCCCTTGTTCATATATATCTGTTCTCTAGTGCCTGAAAACTCCTATTGCCGAGTGGAGAAGCAGCCCAAAACTCTGTAGTCTGTGACCTGAAGCCACAAGCTGCTTTATGGAAACACAGTTCTCCAACACCCAGGTTGTGCTGTCCAAAAATTTACTTAACAAATGTTGCCTTTCACACATGCACATACACATCCCCAAAACCAAAAAGCTGTAGGCAGTGCCCTTCACAGGAATCTGCACCCTTTCCTTTTTCCTAGTCGTGCTTTGCACAAACCACCAAGATCCCTGCCAGCCTCCTTCTTCCCATACGTTGCAAGCCCCAGGAAAATTTCCTGCACATCCCACTCCAGCACCCTCCCACCATCAAGAGCTGTTCCTGCCCTCCCCTGGTACTTGCATTCAGCTCAAACGCCCCCAGGAGCGGCAAGAACAGATAGATACCAATGCTTTGGTCAGGGCTAGACCTCACAGAGCAAGCAGAGTCTCCCTCCAGCTGTGAGATGGTCCAAACTGAGTCACAGAGCAGGAACGTGGTGGTGGTGCAGCACAGGATACATTCCATGCTGACACAGGCCCTGCTGGGAGGCACGTTGTAGCTGCAGCCTGTTGCCAAGGTCTTTCCCCAGATGTGCAACCCAGCACAGCTTCTACCCTCCCCAAAATCACACCACTTGGCATGCTGAGACATGTTAGGAAAGATGATAACAGATCTGCATATTGGGGACAGAGAGAGCCTATTGCTAAATCTTAGCCTGGGTGCCAGTGGTGGAACAGAGCAGTTTCCTCATGCACTCTTGGGAACCAGTCGCCAAAAAGACTGGTTCAGAAACCTGCAGCAAAGGCAGAAGTGGTAGGTGCTGTTGCAGCCTTACTGTCTGTCAGGCTTGGGTTCTCAAAGCATGTGGCCTTTCAGGTTCTCTGCCTTGTACCATTCAGTCCTGCTTAAATTAAGGATGGAATAGAAATTTGCTATTTTAAACAGAAATCCATTCTCCTGTCCACCTACAGCTCAGTAGTCTGGATAGCTGCTGCCTTTATCAAAAGATACTTTGTGTTTGTTGAACAAAGAGCAGTACTGAAATATCCAAGAGCTTAAACAGTCAAGATAGGGAGCAGGAAAGCAAAAGCAAAAAAACCCCATTTTTTTTAATCCTGTGTATATCTTTTGCCCTTAGTGCAAACATCAAAACCCATTTAAAACAGCCCTGGAGGTCAGTCGGTGTGACAGCCCCCCAGGTCATCCTGCAGCTACACTGTCACCATCTCAATGTCACCTCTCCAGGGAGGCTGTTGACTGCATCTGTCTTATATATAAATACAGAGCGCTCTCTTCTAAAATCCATTAGGTTTTCTAAAATCCATAGAAGTTAGGGTGAACACTGCATATTAAAGTTTCCTAGATAGACACAGTGGATAAGATTCACATCACTTTCTTCAGATTACTTAGATTTATTATCTGGAAAGCAGAACTGAGTTGTAAATGACAAATTAGCTCTGCACTCCAGGATGTCCTTTTAATGTAATAATGATAAATGAGACAGATGGGATTTCTTGGATCGAGTCCAGACCCCTCATCACAACAGTAATAGAATATAATCCTATTTATACAGATATCAAACCCCATCTTGACAGCATCTACATAAAGAATGGTGCCAGTTTGCCACATGTGCCCTAGTTAATCTAACATCTGTCTGTGGTAAAGAATTGCCTTTCTAGTTTTTACACATCAAAGTCAAAAGGCAAGCTGAGAGCAGAGTCCAGCGTGGTCTGGACCAGGAAGCCTATGCTGCCTGCCCCATGTCTCAATTAGCTGGATACTATATATTGCAAAATCTGACATGTTTTTCCTTTTTCTGCCCTCAGTAACTGAAAAATGTTCTGTTGTGTTCGGGGTTACAGCTTCAGGCTGAGATTTCTTGCTGGGCTGCAGGTGCCACTAGAGGGCTGTGGAGCTCGGCTGTGTCCCTTAGACACGGGAAAGTCTGGGACAGGGGAGGCCACGGGGAGACACTTCTGGTCCAGAACAGGTCTCACTGGACAGCTGTACCTCACAAAGCCACTGTAGGAATAGAGCAAAAGTCAGGGCTTATTGACAGTTACCTTGGCTTTCTCCTGTTGCACAGCTGATCAGCATTGGATCTTCCTATAACTATGGAAACGAGGACCAGGCAGAATTCCTCTGTGTGGTGTCCAGGGAGCTCAACAATTCTACCAACGGCATCGTCAAGGAGCCCAGCGAGAAGGCAAAGGTAAGGCATCTGCTCAGATGCGTCGACTTGAATTCCCTTTTGTGAAGAAAAATCCCTTCCTACACTAGCGGATCCATAGTTTGCAGTAGCAGTTCCATGTACCAGCTTTCCCATTTTTTCCTGCGTGCAGGATCTTTCCCTCTTGGAAGATTTCATGTTTTGCTGCAGGCCAAGAGCTATGGCTCTTTGTATGTTTCAAATTAAGACAAAAAAAAATTGGAGGAAAACAAGAGGCTTGAAGAAGGGGGACAGAACAGCAAAGAACTTTGAGATGGGTCATGTTTTGTGTGAGGGATGTTGCAGCGAGAGACAAGGAGGGTTTTTTCCTCTTCCAGTCTACTCTTTTTTTTTCCTCAGGATAGCAACAAAAGTGACATTCTTAACTCCTGGCAGGCAGCTAAGTATGATTTCTAGAGAAAGGGCTCACTCAAGCCTGTCATTTGTTCTGGTAGCATGGAAGCCAGCCAGCTGCTCTCACCTTAGTCCATCTTTCCTTTCTGCGCAAAAAGAGAAGGACTCTAAACGTGAACTTTTGCCTCTAAACTTGTCCAAGGTATTTATAGCAGCTCTGTTCTTTTTCAGATTCTTCAAGAGCGAGGATCCCGGATGTAATTCAAGTGTCCACTCTGTTCAAACTCCCAGATGTCAAGAGGGCAGTCTGGCCGGGCAGAGCATCTCTCCGCAGTGCAGCCTTGCCCTTGTACAGTAACCAAGCTAATGCAAAGCAAAGCCGAGCCTGTCCTGCCAATGGCAAATAATTCCGGTCATAACCAAAGGCTTCCCTCTTACCCTGGAAACCAAGGAAGGAAAAGGCTCTTCCAGTTGGATGATCCTTTCCACAAGTATTTTGTTTTACTTTCTTGGCCAGCGCTGTATTGAATTTTTCCAACGATGGCTGGGCCGGATTCCCAGTCGGAGCCTTTGCGAAGGTTGCTCAGGTCCACGGGCCCTTGTGATCAGTCCCACCTTCTGCAGGCTGGCGTAGGTGGGAAGATCTGGATTTGAGCTGTGCCATTTCTTGCACCCAGGCCGGCCACCAGAAAAGCGCAGGGACCTTGCAACACTCCCCCTTCCTGATCAGCCAGCCCCCCCCCAAATCAGAAGAACAGGGCTTTCAAAGAAGGAACGAAACAACCACTCGTAAAAATACCCACCCAAACTTTTCCATTCTTGCTTTGTATTTGTTCCTTGTTCAATTCCCACAAGCTGAGTTTAGAGACAAAGGGGAGGGGAGTTGTGTGTCCATCTAACGTGGGTCTCACTGTTAACACTATTACATAGGGGCTCCTGGCATTTTCCAAAGCCCATTACTTTGCATGCGTAAAGAGAGACCCGTCTTCACCCAGAATAGCCAGAGAGTGATAGTTCTGTCTTTCATCCTTCTCTACTGAAGAAGAGTGGTGACATCTTCCCCTCCAGTACCCTGCCACAGCCATATCTTAGCCTGGTGCAAAGTCACAAGGTTAGGGACTCGTTGCTGCCAAGTTCAGCTTTGCCTTGTTTGTCTCCAGCAGCGTGGGCTCTCTGTCTCCTTCCTTCTTGCCAAGGGAGGGCTTCAGGCAGAATTTCTTTTGTACTGTAGCAAGCAGGTAGGTTTGTTTTAACCCATGAGATCCTTTGCGGAGGAGATCCCCTTCTTTACACGCAGTGATTTCTCTGCAGCCCCCTCACATCCCCACCTTTAAGAGATCACCTCAAATTACAGAGGGGCATCACGGAGTTGGGGTGGGGGGGGTTTGGTGAAAAGTTGCCAAACTGTTGTAATGTTTCTTGTCCAAAGTGATGTGTCGACTTCTGTGACTTTTTTTCTTTCTTTTTTTTTTTTTTGGAATGCCTTGGATGGATGTGCAAAATGTTCGTTTGTGCCTCTCTTGAATTCTGATCTTAGCCAAACTGCAGTCACTGGTTCCCCTCTGTCAATCTGTGCCATCCCTAACCAAGGGCATGTCCCTCCTAGTCCGGTAAATGGAATTTCTTAGGAATTTGCTGCATGTTTTTCCCCTTTTCATCCTGGCTTTGTTCTTTGTAGCCCAAATGTCCAGGCACTTGGATCTTTTTTGAGTCAAGTCCCAAACTGACATTAAACGCAAAGCTTCAGAGATGCTGGAATTCACAGACATTGACAAGCTCAGAGCAGATGTTTCTCAAGGAGGTATCAGAAAATTCCTCACCTGGACTGAGGAGTTGGGCTCCTTTCTGCAGGACTTCAGCTACCTGTGGTCTCCTTGAAGTTTTGAGGTAGAATTAGGCAGGTTTCCCATCTTGTCACTTGTCACTGACAGGGCCTCACAGCAGCAGAAGATTAGTGATGGTCCAACAACCGGTTCAGCAAACAATATGTGCAGCAAAGACACTGAGCGACGCTGCTGCACTCTCTGCCTCTTCTCTCCTTCTGTACCTACTCTTGCCTGTCCTCTTCCATCCTGCTTTGCCAACGTACCTCCTCTGGTGGAGGCTTTGCCTCATTCTCAAGAATGACTGGTTAACTATCTGTGCTAGTTTAATCCTGGTGACAACGGACCGTGCCAAATGTCTTTGAATTCACGTTGTGTCAGTTCCAGGCTGTTGAAACGCAGCTGGCTTGCCATCACGCTGAAGAACCCAGCTCTTCTTCTTCCCTCCATCTTCCCTCTTTATAACGTGGTGAGATGGTGTTGGTGTGATTAGACCGTATGCCTTGGCTGGGCCTAAATAACACTGTGATGTGTATAGATATCTCTCCTCTGTCGGTATCTTGTAGCCTCGGTCATTGTCCGTCTGTGCTCGCAGCTAAGAAATCCAGAAGCGCATGTATGCAAGTTAGCAGCCTAAAAAGCCCCTTTATCACTCATCTGTCATCTTTCCCTTCCTCAGAGGAGGGAATTTCTGGGAACTGGTCAAGAAATATGAAACTAAAGGCAACAGGAACTGGTCGAGCTGCTTTTGTCACATCGATGCCAGCTGAGCACCTTGCTGTTCACACCGTGGAGCCCAAAAGCAACACTAGTTGCAAAGGGAGACTTTCTGTCCAGTACAGCTCAAATAGATAAAAACAATACCTCGTTGCTTTTTTTTGTATCACCAAAAATGCCATGCGTGGTGAAGCCCACCCGGAGGATTGCCTGATGCAAGAGTTACATCATTGCTCTCCCCTCTGAGCCACAGAGCACCTGAACACGGCCATCACCAGAGGAACAGCAGTTTAACTCACGTGCACAAGAACAACTATCAGAGTTGCATCTTGGTTTCCCCCCCACACCTCAGTGCTCTGCAGCCACAACATGCTGGTGGGGGGTTGAAGACCCTTTGGGTTCGATCACAGGATCTTCGAGTTCAACAGAACAAATTTATGTTAGAAAACCAATCATGGGCACCAGATGCTCGAGTTCTTGGGCCATATTTAGGACCAGGCATGCAGTCCTTCCAGAGCAGGTACATTCCCACTGGAGGATTTCTCCATTCCTGTCTTTGCTACGTCACCTCTACCCTTAGACCAAGGCTGGTCTCAGCATTATGCACCAGTTGCATCCCTTCTGTGCTCAAGACAGGGCTTTCCTTCCATTGCCTTTCACTCAGTCACAACTATATCAAAATTAGCACTGAATTAGGATGAAATTTGTCCCATTCACTCTAAAAAAAAAAAAGGTAGCATGTTGTGGTGAGTAGGGTAGGTGAGCAGGGGTAGATCTACTGGATATCCAAGAGTGCTTGTGCCTCTTGGGAAGGTTCACTTTATAGCATTAATCCTGGGAACAGAGAGTATGACACTTTGGGTTTTTTTAAACTTTTCCCAGTGGCCTAAATTGTTCCATTATGGCAAGACTGGAAATAACTTCTTAAAGTGTCTTTGTTTCTGCACATTTTTAGAAAAAAAATAAATAAAAAATGGATTTTTCTCAGGGGTGACTGAGTGGGCTGAGGCAAAGGGGGCAGGGTTCGCTGCAGGGCGGTGGGACGGAGCAGCTCCCCAGCCCCACAGCTGGGCCGTGGGCTCCTCCCCGTGGGTTTGTCCTCAAACCCGGAGGTTTTGTACAGTTTGTCACGTGTCAGTGCCCTTTGCTACTGTTTATCTTTGTTTATTAAATGTGTTTGAATAACAGTTGAGATGCTGTGATTAATTTTTTTGTTTGTTTGTTTGTTTTTCCAATAAAGGTTCTGAAATGGGTTTGAAAAGTTTGAACAAAGTGCAGCCTGCTGCTTTCTCTGCATCCGTCTGCCACCTTACCACACAAATGCTGTGTTCTGGGGAAAGAAATGTGTAAATTGGGTACCTGTGTCTGGCTCCATTTATAACAATGATTTGCCAAAAGCAGAATATAATTAGAGTTTGGAGCCCTAGGTTGGTATCAGAGAAAAAGGCAAACTGAAGCATGTTTCCAGTTTTCTGTTATACAAAAGAATCTAAACGTTTACATTTATCTTTACTATTTCCACTGAGAGCCACAAGCAAGTAGAACATTAACACAGGCATTTAACGTGAGTAGTTAAGAAATGAAGAGGATTTTTGTTTTTGTTTAGCTTTCATTTGCTAAACCCCTACTCAACTCTGGACCAGCAGACGCAGCAGAATGGTCTGACCCTTCCAGGCAGCTTTGCCCCTTCCTCCACCACAAAAGGCCCGCGCTGAACATCTGCAGGAGCTTGCAAAGAGCTCTCTACTTCCCCCACAAGACCAAAGACACAAGGTTCTTGCCATCAACAAGACAAAACCAGAATGAACACAAGAAAAAAGCTGGCTTCCCCTTGTGTTCTGAGCCTGCAACTGGCTGCTGGGCAAGAGATTGCCCTGGGCTTGTGGCATTAGCCCAGAGGCCCCAGAGGGTGTTTTAAATAATTGTTCTATTCCCTCCATCCCAAAAGCTGCCAGCCTTCCCCAGGTTTGTGTCTTTAGCGAGAGCAGTGGATTAGCTGAGGTTTAGTTTCTTTACAGAGCATCACAACTCAGAAATGCATGAAACACTGAGGTACCAACAGATGGACAAGCAGCGGGGAGACAAAGAGAGAAACCAGACAGTCAAGCTTTGGTGATGCTCAGAGTGGGATAACATCAGCAGTTCAGGCCCAACATGGGGGGAAAAGGAGGAGGAACAAAGACCTAAGTGAAGAATGGGAAAATTTGGATCAATTTAGTCTTACTTTTGGCGACAAGTGGCTGCTGCTCTACAGGCTGCCCCGCAGGCACGATGCCTCCTCTTCATCCACCCGAAAGCACCAGAGCAGGGAGGGGGTTGGCACGTCCCCAGATCAGGATTTAACACCAATGCAGTGGAAAAAGATGAAACTCTCCCCCCGTAGGGTGGGCAGAAACCATGGCTGAGCCAAGTCATTGAGGTAGCATAGGTCCATTTAAGACAGTAATTTAAAAATCTTGACGACTCCCCATATCTCCATGCCAGACCTGGCTGCAGGTCTGGGCTGCCAGTGAACCTGCCCAAAGCAAAGCCAGGC
The DNA here is from genome assembly GCF_001431845.1 of Calidris pugnax. Taxonomy (NCBI): domain Eukaryota; kingdom Metazoa; phylum Chordata; class Aves; order Charadriiformes; family Scolopacidae; genus Calidris; species Calidris pugnax. The sequence goes on from NW_015090778.1 coordinate 4,803,476, forward strand.
TCAAGCGCCGGCAGCGTCTCAGGCAGAGGTGGAAACCGTGGGGCTGGCACTGCTGATGCCACATGCATCCTACTTCATGTTCACAAGGTAGGACTTGTCCACAGAAATTCAAATTACAGCTGGCATTTCAGGCCTGCAGCCATAACCTCCCTGCTCTCCCACTTCAGGACTATCCTATAAGGCTGGAAGGACCTTTAACCAGCTCCAGGTCTGCCAGGTTCCTCTCTCATCTGCCTGCAGCAGACACAAGTGTCACTCAGCAGTTTCTGCAGAAAGCACAAGCCAGAGCCACCAGGCCTTTGTACCATCCCTCACTTTCCCATCCAAAGCTGTGCAACACACTTAACTCCTTTGAAAAATCATTTCTTTACTTCTGGCTGCAGAAAAGAGAGGCGATGCCCCAGCATCGTGAGAGGTTGAGCAGGATGGGCAGCAACACCGAATGTGTTACCTTGCCCAGAATAAAAATGGACCCTGTGCACCACCTCTTACTAAGCAGGTCCTGCTGCTGCCAGCCCAAAGCTCAGCTCTCCCTGTTGCCAAAACTCAGGCTGCTCTCAATCTGTTGCAGAAGGAGAAGGGACAAAGTGGGATGGTTTGCAGTGGAACTGGCCTAACAGAGAGTTAAGGTCCTAGCCCTTGGCTGGATTTGTCAGAGCACCCCAGGCTGCCTCCAAACCCTGCTGCCCTGAGAAGGTGTGTGATGCCCAGTGAAGACACCTCCCCAGGGACAAGCAGCTTCTGTGGGCGAGGGGCTCTGTCACCACCAAGGCAGCAACACAAAACCATCCAAGGGACTCAGTACCTGCCCACGGCAGGATTTGGTCCCTCCTACCCCCCAGAGGCAACTAATAAATAAATTCCCCAGGTGTCTTTGCCAGGTGCTTGGGAGGAAGATGAGTAATGAAACATCACTGAGATTTTCTGATAGCCACAGAGTCAAACAAATCACGCAATCACAGATAAGTAGTGCACACCTCTGAGCTGCAGCAGAGCTACTTTAAAACCCCTTTATTGGCCTTTTCTTCACTGGAAAGGGTAGAAAAGCCCCAATCCCACATCCCTTTCCTCAGGAAGGAAAGGCTCCCGCTCCCACCAGGGCTGAGCCCACCCTGGCCACCACACTGTGTCGAGGGCCACCTGGCTCCCTGGGGCTGGGGCTCACCTCACCACAACACTCCCATTAGTCACCCCAGCCGGCAGCTCCGCTGGCCCCTGCCAGCTTTGCCTGGAGCACAATTCATTTGTGTTTCTGGCCTGCCCGCTCACGTCCGTGGACAGAGAGGAAACCCAAATTGACATTAAGGATAGGAAAGGGGTTTAGCAGCATCAAGGCATCTGTCAGCATCCGACTGCTTGGCCTGAGGCTCCAGCAAAAAGCAGCAGAAAACTGCTGCTGTGTTTCTCCTCCCCACACATCTCTGGGAGGGTGAAACCCCGCGGTGCAGAGGTCTGGCCACAGCCATAAACGAGTCTTGCACAACACGTACGGTCTTCTGCTCTGCCTCAGGCTCTCACATAAAGACGAAGGTCAGTTCGTCACTTACCCACCCACCTTCACCCAGAACTAAGTAATCAAGCCAGATCTATTTGCAGACAGAAAGCCTGCGGATATTTTCAACCCAACTTACTAACCTGTTTGGTAAATAAGGACCTCAGCCACGTCCTTCCACCTACATCTGGTTTTGAGGCAGTCACCGAAGGTTTAACCCAACTTTCATATGGAAAATAACACCCGTGTACCCTCTCTCCCTTCCAGGGCTGGAGAAACACATTGGTTTCTCCAAACCACAGTAAAGAAGGAGCTGCAATCCCCAAACAATTGCCTTCAGACTGTGATGTACCAGATGAGCAAAGGCATCAAAATTTGACCTTCTGGCAATATTTCCTATTAGAGGCCTCCATCCCTCCTAGGGGTTCCCCAGACTTTAGCAGCTGCGAGTCTGATACAAGTCCATCATCAGACTGAAGTGCAAGGAGTTCGCAAGTCTCATGGGTCTCAAACAGACCCTCGGTGGTCTGAGAGCACAGCTGGTCTCTGTGTCAGCAAGAAAATCCTTGGGAAGAGTAAGCACCTTCCACCTGTGATTTAGCTCAGGACATGATTTAGAAGGACCTGGGCAGCTGGTCCTTCAGCACAGCCAGGAAAACACGCACCAGTGATCTTGATGAATTCAAATAACAATGGCTAAAAATGAGGAAAACTGTTTGGGGCAACCAAGCATGTCCACCTGCCCCAAGGATCCAGCAGGGAAATACTTCTCTTGATCCTTCTCCCACTAAGTCCCTATTCCCCATTAATAAAAGCCAATGTGAATCAAAATTAAGAGTTTGAAAGATAAGATCTTCTAGATAGAAAAATCATCATCACCACTGCTCAGGGTCCCCAGATGTCAATCCATGGGAGAGATGGGCTGCAGCAGGGTTACACTCTCACCCACACGAGCTACACAGCCCTGTGCCACGTCCTTGTCTACTGGTTGGAGTTTTCACACAGCTAGTGACAAGGTAACTCAATTTTTTCAAAAGCCCTGCTTTTCAGGGAACACACCGCCCTCCTCACCTTCACAAATGCAGGAAATTGCTGGAAGAAAAACACCAGCAGCTTCCAGACATCCTCAGTAACACCACACGGGTTCCTAGCAAAGGTCTCCATCTCTTTGGGTAGCCCTGTGTCAGCATCTGTCCCCATCTCTGCCCGCTCCCAGGGGCAACGTGGCAGCTCAGGGTGTCACCCAGCGTGAGCCAGAGCAGCTTCCAAAGCCACCTCCAGTGTGAATTTACACAAGCACGTGTAAATCTCAGACTCATCTCCAGAGCCATCCCTGTTGCCTCAGAGAGAACTGCCCTTCTTGGCACCGACCTGCCCACCTACTGCACAAAGCACAGGCTCCAGGAAAGTCACAGAGAGCCACCAGGGAGGATGGCAGCCGTCAGGAGGGCAAGGGCCAGCTTGCACATAAACAGCCTGCAATCACCCACCAGCCAGAGAATTGCCACCAGGGTAAAGAGCAGGGACAAGCCACATCTTGCTGGATTCCTGCGAGCTGATGGGAGCTGTCAGTGCACGCTCTGGTGCCAGCTGCTTCCTCATCCCCCATTTCCCATCTCCACGCCAAGCAGTGTTATCCCCACCACTGACAAACAGTCATTAAATCTGGACCCAAAGGTGGGATGTCTCACCTGGTGTTACACTCACATTACTGGTGATTAATGGGCACAAAGCAGCCAGGCAGATCCGAAGTCAACAAAGGAAAGCAGAAAACAGCAGCAAGACAAACCAAAGACTGATATTGGCAAGGAACGGGGCTTAAATGCAGCTGGGGAACAAATGGGTGGGAGGGGGAGTGGGAGGAGGCCCAGATGAGGCTGGTCAGGCTAATTAAGACCTATTAGAGCAGGCAGGACCCTGATGCCCTTTGCAGAGGGAGGATGTGGGAGCAATGCTCTGGGAACTGCTTGGAAAACTCATGATAAACCAGCACTTCCTCCATCCCTGGAACAGTCCTGGTTCCCAGGGTTTTGCCTCCATCCCTGGAACAGAGCTGGTCCCCAGGGTTTTACAAGGGCTGTTTGGATCCTGTCCCTGCCTCAGTCTCAGGCCAGGAATCTGTTTCCAGGTGCTTGGAGAGCTTGGTTTCTGCTGGGTCTGTCTGGGTTGAAGGGAAGGATCAGAGCAGGAGTTTCATTTGGGTGCTCCCACAGCCCTCGGGAGGAGCCCGCTGGAGCAGGACAGTGGGACCAAACCTGGGGCTGAAATAGCTCCCTGCCCCAAACTGCTCTGCAGTCCCACAGCTGAGATGTTGCTTAGTTTCCCTTGCTTTTAAAAAAAAACCCAAAACCCAGAAGCAAACACCACTTCCACTTCCTCTGCAAGGTTCAATGTCAGACGATTTGCTAATCTGGATCTCTGGAATAAATTCAACCAGTTTTTCTCAAAAGTGATTTGCGAGCTCTGAGGCATTTGCACTTTATTTTTTCCAAGCTCATGGTCTGCCCCAAAACTGCTGCTGAGGCTCCTGAGCTTGGGACCGGAGCCATAACGTGCCAGTAAGGATGTGCACAGAGCAGGGGACATGCAGCCACCTCCACTGTGCCCCAGGCATCTGCCTGTCCCTTAAGGGCTGTGGGTGGCTGCTGACAAGTGGCATCCCACAGACAGAAGCTTTGGACCAGGCTGCACCACTTGGGCCAAGGCTTTAACTGGAGCTAGATCTGTATTCTGTGCTGTCAACTTGTTGGGTGACCTTGGAGAACTCAGCTGGGATATAATATAGTCCACCTGGGAGAGGACAGCAAAGCAACCCAAGATCTCAGGATGAAAAGGTACATCTCAGGATGAAAAGTCACTTATAAAGGTATTTACCAAGAGAAGTGCTTGGCTTTCCCACCGCCAACAGATACTGAGTGTCCCCAAAAAGCAGTTTGGTTTACAGTAAACATCTCACTTCTGTGCACGCAGCCTGTTCTACACATTCATAAACTACACGTCCAGCACACACCGGGGCTGAGCTGGGGCGGCAGGAGGATGCTGCTTCAACATACAGCAGGGTGCAGAGACCTAAGGTACCATGAGGAACAAACTTTCTTCTCCATTTCCATCCCAATGGTCCCAAGCTGCAGGGATCATCCAGTCTTTGGACACCCTTCCCAGCCTCATCGCTGGGGACAGAGCTTCTGTGTCCCCCCATCCAGCCACACTCCTGACTTCCCCACTGGACTCTGCTGCTGGGCTGGAGAGGAGAAATGGGCTGCTTTTCTCCCCACTGAGGTACCCACCAGCTACAAGCTCTTCCTGAGCACAATATACAGATACCATCATCATTTGCAGGCTAAACATAAACCTCTTCCTAGGAGGTGAGCTCCACAAATGTCCTTGTGTTTCTCAGCATAAAGGCCTGCCTGCCTTTGCAGGGAGCAGCCAGCAACCCTCCAGCAGCTGACTGACCCCCAGCACATCTGAGGGAAACTGAGGCACAGAAGAAGCAGGGAGAATCACAGCTCCTGGTCTGCTGTCGTAAACGACAGCTATGAGGGGAATCCAAGGTGGCCTGAATACTGGTGTCTTGGGGGTCACTGGGAAAAGAAGAAACATTCAGACCTGAACGAGAGAAAATGAACTCATCACAGCAGGCAGCAACTGGCAGAGGGTAAAAGAGGACCAAAACCAGCAGTGTGCTGCCCCTTGTCCCATCCAGGCCTTGCACGGGCTGGTAGAGGGAAGCACCTTTGCACCAGTTCATCCGCTCCCAAGAGAAGCACTGTTTGCAGTCAGCACCCAGGTGTGGCTCTTGCTGTGAACTTCAGTCCTACTCCCGACCAGGAGTGTCCGACAGGACAGTCACGTGTGTGTGAAAACCTGCCTGCATTTCACAGGTGTGCTTGGTTCCTCATGTTCACCGCACGACACCAGGAGCAGGTTTCCTGAGAACATCAAGCCCACAGGAGCATGAAGGCACACACCAACCCTCCACGTTTGCACTGTCCATCCTAACTGGGCTCCCTGGGAAGGGTTAAAGCAAGGTTTTTCGCCACCGCCGTTGTTCGGTGTGGCACAGCCGGCTGAGCCAGCACTGGAACAAACTTGTTCTTTTACCTTTGTGCAGGCAGAAGGCAGCGAGGAGGCCATGTGGCACTTGGCAGCACATCTCCAGGGTCCTTGCAGCGACTGTGCAGGTCAGGTTGCCCAGGAGAAAGGGTGTCCTGCAGCCAAGGGCAGAAGGTGGACAAAAGCCATTGGGGGTCTGCAACCCCACTGGAGAGTCCTCCCCAGCGAGCAGGCGCACACGGAGATGTGAGGAGAGCCAGAAATCTTCTGCTGGACAAACTCAAGAGTTGGACAGGGCAGCTGGGAACAGAGAGGAGCTGTGCTTCTGCCTTTTTTTTTTCAGGTTTGCTGTTGCCGGGGAGAGGTTTTAGGCCGTCATCCAGCTAATTCACACCAGAGAGACAAGCACTTGAATTAGTTGCATTATCTGCGCCCAGCTAAAGTGGACAAAGGATTAAAGTGTGCTGAGCACCACCACCGTGATTTGCATCTCAGAGCCCCTTCCCACGGGCCCCTCTCTGCTCCCGGCCCCCCCCTTTTTTCTTTTTTTTTTTTTTTTTTTTGTTCTGGCTGCGAGCCAGCCAGCATAAGAGCCCTGTTTACAGAAGTGATGCCTAGGTTAATATTGCAAAAGACTTCATGAAAGCTTTTAGTCGCTACTGAAGCAGAAGTATCCGACCGTGGGCCATGAGCTGAGGGGGCTGCGCACCCAGGGGATGAGCCGCCCGCGCCGCGCACGCAGCCACGCGCCCAACACCCTTCCTTTGACCGGTTCTGGTTCCCGGCCTAAGGTATGAAACTAACTTTCTGCCACCTTGTTTCACGTTTGAAATAATGAGCAACATCAAACTATTATTAGCTTTTAAAGCTACGCGCAAAACTCAAACGTAGCAATTGTTTCAGGGGAAAATCACTATTTGAGTGCTAAATAAATATCGCAGTGTGCAGTGACCTTTTGGGCACTTTCTTTGAGTTCATCCAGCTGCCAAAGGCTTTTTTATGCATATTTATTCATATGGGGAATGCTATTGCTATGTTCCGTGCTGCTGGTCTCAAAGAAATCAAAACTGGGATCTCTCAGAGGAAGGTCTAGATCTAAACAGAGGTAAAACAAAACCCTATCTGCAATCACTGCATCAAATTAATTAATGGCTTTAAAAACGTTTTCTCACCACTAGCACTTTGTAGGTAGGTGCAGTTTTCCTGCAAGGTTCACCCCAGCTCTGCTGCGACACGCGAGCTTTATACGTTTTTCTTTTTCTTGGCATTTGCAGAGTTTTTTCTTCTCTTCGTAGCACGAGGACCGAGTGACCTTAGCGACTGCCAGCAAGGGGACTCCATATGATGAAAGCAGGTGAAAGGGAAAATAAGGGCGGGAACTAGGTAAGGCCAATTCATACCTCGGAGGAGGTGTGGTCCCGTTCTGTACCTGGCTGTGGTCACCGCCTTGTGAAATATAAAAAGGGGAAGGCAGCTGTTTCTCAAGCAATCTGTTGCCAGGATCCTGCAGCGAGAAGGAAGGGAGGTGCTAGGAGAAAATGCAGAGCAAGAACTCTAGATTATCAGCTGCGGAAGGTGCCTTAGAGCCTCAGGAACACCGCCAGCCCGTCTCCGTAGGTCCGTCTGCTGGGCTGAGGGTCGCATGGTAGCTGCACTTCTTTCCTCAGCAGGCGAGCTTAGGAAGAGGAAGACGCCATCATGCCCCAAGGAGGAGCAGCAGCACGTGAAGCCGCCAAGCCCCAGGATCGGGGATGGGCATGGATGGTCCTGCTCGCCGCAGTGCTGCTGCAGGGGCTGACGCTGGGCTTCCCCTCCTGCATCGGTGTCTTCTTCACGGACCTCCAGCATGACTTCCAGGCCAGCAACAGCGAGACGTCGTGGTTCCCATCCATCATGGTGGCCGTGCTGCACGGAGGCGGTAAGTAGAGGCTGCAGGGAATGTCCTCCACCACCTCCTGCAGTTGTGCTGCTGATGAGGGGCCATAACGAGAGCACTTCTAATATTTCCTTAAGGCAGACAGTGGAAGGGATGTGGAGGTCCAAGCAGAGTGGCTGGTCAGCAGTGCACAGCATCTCCCCGCCACTGATCACACAGTCCAAAGCTAAGTGTCCACAGACACCAAGCTCCATTTTGCCACTCTAAGAGACAACCAAGACCTTTGGTCAGAGAAGGTGAATCCCTTCTCCAGACCAGCAAGAATTTAACTATTTCCCACAGCAGCTATTTGAATAAGCTGGCAGGTAGTGCTGGAGTTCGGGTGCTTTCTTGACTTATCTTCTGTCCACAAGAGCACATCTCCTTCCACGTGCCACATGACAACTGCATTCTTCGTGGCTGAAAAGATGCCAAAAGCCAAGCTCCTCCAGGCTGCCAGCTGAGGCAGAGTGTTAAAAGCAATTCCTTGGGCGGTGGTATTGAGTGGACACCCAAGTGGGCATCAGGGTGGACATGAGCAGGGCTAGATTAATGCAGAATGTGGGTCAGGTCCACCCTCTCTGGGTGAAGGGGGATGGAAGGAGGGATAGGTTTTACAGATAGCAGAATGAATCACTGTTTCAGCCCCCCCAAAAAATGTGGGGGCTGCAGAGGACAGGGTCCCTAGATCTCCCATCCAGATTAATATTTCTGCATAGAAGAGAAAAACAAATTCTCAGCAGCTCAAAGACTTTCCAATGAGTGGTCCATGATGCTGATCCCGCCACGTGCAACTCCCATGCTTGTTTGCTAAATAGACGACCCAAAGGTCACCAGGTAAAAGTAGCAAAGTATCCGGTGATACCCACGTATCTGAGCTGCCCTGAGTTCATACCTGCTCCCTTCCAATACTGGTGAAAGGTGACACTATCGTATGAAGAAAAAAAGATCAGAGCCCTGAGTCATGCTGATGTGAAGGCTGTGGCAGGTTCAGTCTCTCCTGAGCAGGACTTGGCTGACAGCCACCCAATATGGGAGAGACAGTTTGCACCTTAGCATAAGCAGGTGGGTGCAGAATTGCAAGACAGATGGAAAGAGACCTCAGGGGGAGCAACAAGGGGAGGAATTATCACTGGAGGTCAGCAGAAACGGAGCAGTGTCCTTCGGGTCTGGAATTTGGAAACTGCTGGGCATTCCCTGTGCTGCCTTCCATCCCCTGTGGTCCTGCTGCAGTTAGTGGGGAGCTAAATGGGACCTGCTGGCTCTGGGAAAAAATGGTCTCAGAAGCAGCTCAGTCCCAACATATCCAGAAAGGACAAGTCTGCAAGAAAGTATCAATTATCTTCTATAATGAAATAATGGTTTTGTAGGAAGCTGGAGCCACAGTAAAAGCTAACAGAAAGACAGCCGATAAATAGATCCAAAAGTTATAAATTAGACAAGGAAAGAATAGCCTCATGTTAATTATATTCGCTAACAGAATTTGTCAGGCCATAGCCTGTGAATTATAAGAGAATTGTTACTCTGCTTGCCAGTTATGTCTCCTACTGCAAGGCTGTTAGAGCAGAGGAGTGCTTGCTCTTGTCCCCCAATGGGGTAAGGCAGGACTTAATCATAAACCAGGAAGAAAAAAACAACAAAAAATCCTCATAGATAAAAGACTGCCTCTCAGGCCAAGCATAGAATAGTTCAGGTTGGAACGTATGGCTTTTGCTGCAACTTCTGACCTCCTTTGTGGTGGGCCAGGCTCTGTTTGATTCAGGTTCTCCAGTTACATCCATCAGCTTGGCACTTAAACCTTTTCCAAAAAGACATTCTGCTGTGTCACCAATGTCTCTTAAAGGTGCTTCTCCCTTTTCTTCTCCTTTATTCTTCTTAATTCAGAGGAACTGAAGGGGGGGGGGAAATATATTTGTTGCAAAAATTGGTAAACTGGAACGGGAACAGACAAAGGAACCCATCTTCAGAGTGGTCAGTGCAGTGAGAAGCTCCCGTGCAGGAGAGGTAACCTCAGCTCAGCAGAGCTGTGGCAGGGAACAGGGAAGGGCACAGTGCAAACAATAGCTCTTAACTTATTAAGCCAAACATATCTCATTACCCGTGCTGCATTCCTTAGGTAAAAGCGATTAATTATTATTTTGTTATAAGAATCATTTGAGAGACGTCAGGACCCTACGATCGTCGCCAAAAGGGGAAACCCAAGAGCTCAGGCTCTTACAGGTTCCTGCTCCTGGATATTCATGCACACATAACTCTCTGCACTCATACAAACGCAGCACTTTTTGGGGAAACTATTTTTGCAAAGGAAACCACAAAAGCCCCAGGCACACGAGAAATAATACTTGAAACCTAGAAAGCAAGTTAGCGGGAACAGATAATGAAAAAGATCTTTAGAGCCAATCTCATTATTTCGGAGTGTTCAATTTATGACTTCTGGCTACTTGGGTTGGTTAAACAGCAGTACCACGCTTAATGTCTTCAGCAGGAGGAAAAATAATCCAGTCACCACTTTGCTGAGTACTTTTTCAAAGGCTGGTTGAAGTCTGAGGTGAAAATCTCCCAAGCAGATCAAAATACAGACAGCTGCAGTCCTAATTTTAATAACGTTCCACTGTTTGCTTGACTATGTGGATTTTATTTCAAACCAGACGTTGATTTAGGTCACAAATATGCCACAGGTTATTTTTCCCTATGCTGATTGACTCCTAATTCTGAAGCTTACAGTCATTTTGCATTGGCTTATATAACCCTAACTGTTCAGAAGAGGGAAAAAAATAATAAAACCTGGAAAACCCTGAGGATCCTCAAAGGAACGGGAAAAGAAACTGGACCTTCAGATCCTCTTCTGCCAGAGCATGCAGAGAGAAGCATATTTCCCACTGGTGGTCTGCAGGGATGAACTAATCTTTTCCTACTGCAAAATGAAGGATGCTAAATGGTATTAACAAACTGGTAATTTACCACAGCTTCATGGAATTCACCAAAAGTCTAAGAAAATCAAAGAATTAACTGACCTTAAACACACATCCCCACACCTATTTGTTTATCGCTTTTTTTTGATGAAATAACATAGCTCTGTCCTAGAAGAGCCTGCCAGCAATGTTTAAACACAGCAAAACCCAGGTTTCTGCCCATCAGAAGCTCCCAGGTCTCGCTCCCATCTCTGCGCTGTCTGTGCCGGAGGCGTGGGAGTGGGAACTGGGATGTGCACGCTCTGCTCCTTGGCTTGTGTCCTCTTGGAAGTGGACACGGTTAAACCTACTCACCCCTGGCAGCTATGCCAGGACAGGCATGTGCAAAGAGCTGTACTGACAATAATATCTTATTATTTTCCTGGGGAAGATGACTTGCAGGACAAGCTGCAAGACTGCACAAGCTGCAGCTTGGATGCTGCTGCCTGAAGCTTAGACAGATTCCCATGCAGACATGAATATACCCTCTCCAGATGTTTTCAAATAATCCTTCTCATTGACATGTATTTTTCTCCAATTCTTGATCTATTTCAGTGTCAATCTGCCTTCTCTTGTGAGGAATTTCACCTAGGTAGTGGGACACAAAAGGGCCATTTTAGATCTTGTGGCAGAATACATGGAAAACACAAGGAAATAAGTAAACAGAATTATCACCCTGCTTAATGTCTCTTACTCAGAGGCACAAAAATACAAGTCTTCTGCTTTTTCAAACCATTCCCAGAATTTTTATCATGTGAGAACAGAATTACACTTGAAGGTCCTTCTTCCATTTCATTTCCAAGAGTTTTAACTAAAATCCACCACAAGGAAGCTTAGAAATCCTACCTAATGACCAAAAACCAAGCAGATCACAGGAACCTTCCCTTTAGTTAACAAGTTGACTGTGCATTTGGGAGGATCAGGGGATGTATTTTTTATTCCATTATGCTGCTTTGACAATTCTCAAGGTCTCTAGACTAAATCATTTGCTAATTGCAGCAGTCCAGCAGGTACATTGTATTTCCCTCCTCCCTAACTGCATCCCCCTTTTGGTCCTTTGCCTCCAGGGCCCCTCTGCAGCATCTTGGTGAAGCGCTTTGGCTGCAGGTTTGCTGTGATGCTGGGAGGGCTGCTCAGCGGAGTGGGCATGGTGTCCAGCTCCTTCTGCAAGTCCATCAGCCAGCTGTACTTAACAGCTGGCCTCATCACCGGTAAGTACCAAAGGATGGCAGGAAAACCCAGCTGCTGTGCTGGACTTGAGAGATGGGAAATGGTGAGATTCCAGCCTAAGTGCTCACATTTTTCCATTCATCTGTGAAATGGGATAAATCCAAAGCCCCACAGCGCAGCAGCAATCGTGCACCAGCTAGACTTGCCCTTCACACCTTTTTAACACACACTTCATCCAGCCAACCTCACTGGAAAGTGCTTCTCTCTGGAAAAAAGCTATAGGTCTCCAGAGGATGAAATGGAGAGCAAAGATGTCTGTTCTTTTTAGTAGCTTCTCAGCCTTTTGTCTTTGAAGAAGGGAGGATTTTTTTTGATCTTGGAATGTAATGTGCTGGGACAACGTCCTTCCCAAGTTCCCTGGGCTTGTATTTCACCACTCCCAATCTGGGGAAATGTGGCGATATCTTTTTCTAACAAAAGAACGTGTTGGTTTTGAACAGAAGTAACAGATGGGAACTTTTCCTTTCCAAATATTTCTCCTATGTGACTGACATTCAACTCTTGATTTTTTTTTTCTTACACAGAGAAATTAATTTCTTCAGCCAGGTTACTTTGGGAGCAATCCTGTTGGATCCCTGCAAGCTAAGCTGTGTCCACTGCACAGAGAGAAAAACAAGTAACTCCCTGAGCCCTGATGAAAGTATCAGGAAAGCAGCACTGCTTGTTGCATGTGGTATAAAAACCAAGCTTTTAATGAACAATTCCATAACAATTTCAGGAATGGCAGCATGCCCCAGGCAAACGTCAGCTTAGATCAGCATACTTAGTATGCCCAAGAATGCAAGGAGTTTAATCTACACACAACATCCTTCTTCATCCCTTGTGTGAGGTTTCCGAGTATTAATCACTGGGTGTTGTGCAGCCTGGCAGGTGCAGAAATGCCTCAGTAGTAGATGAAGTAATCTGTGGGTACACTCCGGATTTGGGCTTTTTTCCCCCTTTAAGACAAGGCAGAGGGATCAGGCAATGTCATTTTCTCTTTTATTCCCACCTTTAGGTCTGGGATCATGCTTCAGCTTCCAGGCAGGAGTGACTGTGTTGGGCTACTATTTTGTACGGTGGCGAACGCTGGCCAATGCCATAGCATCCACTGGTGTCTCTCTTGGTTTCACGCTGTGGCCGCTGCTTTCTCAATATCTGCTGGATGAGATGGGTTGGAGAAACACTTTTCTTATTTTTGGAGGAATTCTGCTGAACTGTTGTGTTTGTGGAGCCATCATGAGACCAGTTCAGCTCGCATCAGGGTCACCACCGCAGTCACCCAAGCCTGCAGAGGAGCCAGGGAGAAGAGCAGAAGGGGCACAACTGTCCAATGGAACATCCCCCCACCCTGAGCTCCAGCAGCAAACCAGAAGGACCGCATGCTCCCAAATGCTGCAGAAGTACCTGGCTTTTGACATCTTCTGTCAAAACAAAGGTTACCAGATTTATACTATTGGAGTGACCTGGATGATGATGGGGTTTGCATTACCCCACGTCTACCTTGTGCCTTATGCCATCCAGAACGGGGTGGAGGAACGCCGGGCAGCCCTCCTCATCTCCGTTATTGGGTTCATCAACATCTTCATACGCCCTCTGACAGGGCTGCTCTCAGGACACAGAGTCTTCACAGGGAGACGCATCTACCTGTTCAGCCTGGCCGTGCTCCTCTGTGGGCTGAGCAACTTCATTTGTGTCATTTCGGCCGAGTTCAGCGTGCTCATCATCTACTGTGTCATCCTCAGCATAGCCATGAGTGGCGTCGGGGCACTCACCTTCCAGGTGCTGATGGACGTGGTGGAGATGGACAGGTTCTCAAGTGCTTTAGGGCTCTTCACCGTTCTGGAGAGTATCACACTCCTCATCGGACCCCCTCTCACAGGTGAGAGAAGCTATTAAAGCAGGCAGGGGAAAAATCAGTTGTTTAGACACTGGTGACATGTGTTTCAGAGCGTAAAGAAGAGAAATGAGGGAGCTTCCAGACCCATGCAGGCAGGTGAGTTATGGAAAGGGAGCAATAAAAAAGAGTGAGTTGAAAAGGAACGATCAGCCCCTTCTCACAGCTGAAGGAGGGTCATTTCTGCAGCTGCCCAACTGTCACTGCAGCGACAGCAGCCAGTGAAAAGACTACCCACTTGGCAGGCAGCTTTGATAGGCATGGGACTGGTGAGGGCTTTTTTTCAGTGACTGGCAAGACACAGGGAGGAACTACTGTGCTAGGATCTCACTGACTATGAACTGCTTCACTGCTTCCCTAGTTTGCATTGTTCTATCTATGAGGTCTCAAGGAATTCCAAACATCTTATTAAACAAATTAACTGTGATCAGAATCATCACTCACTCTACATTATTCAAGAGCCTTACAGTAAAAGCTTCTTTTTACTCTTCTTTCTGAGTTCTAGAGTGCATTCATTTTTCTCTGGAGACAAGAAAGGGGATAGTTATGTCCCCCAATTCAATAAATTATTCACAGATTTCAGAGCTTACTCCAAATGCCACTAAGTGGCCTGTCTAGGACACACCTGCTCCTGCAGTACGGCAGCAAATTCAAAAGACTAACAAGCAAGACATGTGAACCTGAGCATGAATCCTTAATTCAAGCTTTAGTTCTCCAGACAATGAATTGTGTGCCATTCAGCAAGAAAATAATGTCTGGTCTAACAATAGGATGATAACATGCAACATATTTCATTGTATTCCCTGGCATTAGTGTGCCAGTCACTTGTCTCAAAGGGAAAAAAAGGTCTTTTCTTGGACATCTCGGATACGAGTGCAGATGGGAAAACAAAGTACAGTAAAAGCAGCTCCATTTCTATTTGTAGTCCTAAAATCTGCTTAAGAAAAGAGCACTATGAAAAGAAACATCACCAGTCCTTACTGAAGAATACAAGCAAACATAATCCCAGTATTTCCATATAAATAAGCATGCTATAGAGAAGGTGTCATATATTTGATCTGAGTATTGCCTTTCCATCTCTAACATGAGCGTTAAATTACTCTTCTGATATAACATGCTTCTAAATGTTTTACACTGAATGCTAGTCATGATGCTTGCTATGCTGTGAATTTTCCTCTCCCTTATTACACACTATTAGAGGTAAGTTTTCAGTTTAGAGACCCTAACGTCAATTTTTGAGAAATTTCTCTATTTATTTGTTCTATTTTCTGACCTGGGATGTAACAGTCATTCATTACAAAATCTGGCACAGGGGTCCTCTGCTGAGCAAACAAAATGAATCAGCAGGATGGGGAAAAGTTACGAATTCCTTTCTTTCCTGACTTTTCTGTGTATTGAGAAATACTTCATACAGGAGCAGAAACATCACCTGGGCGGTGACTACAAAGAAACCCAAACAACTCTTAGAATCTAGAGAAGAGAACTTAACTCATCTGTGAATGCTTATCTTTTGTAAATGGCAGTTTGCTCACTGATTTAGGCTTAACATTTATGTAAATGTCACCCAGTTGCCGTAAGTATGCTTCTTCTCTTCTACTAAGCTATGGCTTCTATTTCAGGTCTCCTGGTGGACATAACTAGTGATTTCCACTATGTCTTCTACAACTCCAGTTTCTTCCTGATATCAGCTGCGCTATTCATGGGGCTCAGCTTCTGTGCTCTGGAAAAAAAAAACAAATTGAAAGAGGCTTCAAAAGTACCTTTGGATAATCCCTCCAAATATCAATACAATGAAGTGCCAACTGAACCACAGTCTGAGAGTCAATCCCCTCCAGCAGTCATGTATGTCACAAGCGTATGAAAAGAAGAAAAAAAAAAAAAAGAGGAACACAAGTACGTGGCCTGTACAAAGCTATGCAAGGGCAAGCACTGATGGCAGATGAAAAAACAAGCATCTGCTTTCCACAACTGTCATCATCCTTCTGCCCTGCACTTCCACTCCACGGGGCCGTGTCAGACTCCACGTGAGCGATCCAGACCACAGGCTGAGCCCAGAACCCAGCGCCAGCCAAAGAGCCGAAGGACAAAGAGAACTGTGCTTTCCTAAAGCAAACCGTGGGATAACAGCCATGGTAACCAGCACCCAGAGACAAAAAGCTGTGTCAGTTCCATTGGTTGAAGTCAGTGCCTTTAAGAAGTCACTGGAATGTCACATACACATTTCAGTTGGCAGCACTGGACAATACATATTAATGGCTATGTACAACGGTAGTTCTTTCACAAAGAAGTATTATTGCTCCGTCTGAACGTGCAATTTTGGTGCGGACTTATACGAAATTTCCTGGTTGCTTCCCATGTAAGGGGTGGCAAGACATACACTTTCCACGGGAAGTGTGTTATTATTTTCCACATGTTTAAACACTATACGGAGGCTGCTGCATGGGTTGCAGAACTCAGCCAAGTCTCTAGTAGGATAAAATATTTTCTCCTATGAGGTGTATATATATGAGTTCTTCACGCCAAGGCCATTTTCAAAGCATCAAAGGCTCAACTCCAGAGCATCAAAAAAGAAAAAATATCTAAACCTTACAGTGCCTCCTTTGTATAACTAGCGGTATCTCAAGTGCTTCTTGATAGATCACAAAACAGGATTCATGGCTTGTGTAAACATACTTCTTTCCGGCATTAACTGGCACCCATTTTGGGGGGGAGGGAGGGGAAGAGGAGAGAAAGGAGAAGGGAAGTTGCTACTAGACCTGAGAATAAGTGTATACATCGTTATATAGGGATAAATTCAAAGCCACTGTAGTTCCCCCTTGTGTAAATGAATTTAGCTCTTTAGTCTTAGACTCTCAGACTTCATTACACCAGCATTCTCATCAGAGAGAATTTTGCACAAGCATAACTTACAAATAAATCTGTGGGGAAAATATACTGAGAAAAGTCAGTGTTACTGACCTTCATATCCATGAAGCCTTGACTGTAAGTGGCTTTTCTGGCTACACTCCTGGGAGTCACACTTGTAAGGACTAAGCTGAGAGCCACATCAGCCTCCAGCTTCCCTCAGCATCAGCTCCAGCTGCAACCTGTTTATATTCTGTATCATTCCTGATCTGACAGAAGCAAATACTCATAGAGCACTGGAGAGGAAGATTATTCAACACATTAGAATCATCCGAAAGACAGAAGCATCAAGGAGGAGTGAAATGGAAGAAGCACCAGCTTTCAACTCAATGGCAGTGCTTATATTGAGACGTGTTATATCAGATTCCTAGCTACAAAACCACAGTTTCCATTAGAGCTCTGTGCTCCCCAGCTCAAAATAAACAAACCAAAAAACCCACACTGGATGAAACCACTGGAAAACTGACTCCAAGGTCTTCAGAGACTACAATGGCTTCACAGCTGGCTTGTACAGTGGAAGAGGATCAGTCTTTCAGAAGGCCTCCTGCTCCCACCACTCAGTAGTATCTGTATTTCTGTACTGCTCTAGGATTACTGAACCAGCAGGCTTTGCATTTCCTGATCAAACATATACTTAAATGAGATGACTAGTGGGAAACATACATACCTAATCTCTCATCACACGTGTTTATTAACTTGTGTAATGCTTACATGGTCCATAACTACAAAGTAAACAGGGACGGTGCTCCTCAGCTTACCAAAACAATGACTGCTCTATGTTCCTGGGGAAAAAATGGGGCTTTCTCCCTCTCTAACACACCAATGAAAAGGGAACAAGTCCTAAACCTCTTCTAGCTATTGCAAATAAAACAGCCAAGCAGCTGAACAGATTGCCATTTTTTCTTTGTGTAATTCTTAAATTCTAAATTCTGTTCACCCTTCTACATTCCCTTTTCTTCCAGAAACATGAGGTCATATCGTCCCAAATCTTCACGCTGCTACAAATATCCTGGGCAAAACAGGCAAGATATGGTGTAAGCTACAACCCATCACAATTTATCACAGGAAAACAAAGGTTAGTTGAAGGAGCAATTGAATATATCTCCTTTATGGAGCCAACTGCTGTACATACAATGATTCAGTCTAGCTGGCTCATGAGCAAGCAAATGTATAGTCTAATGCACGCCTGCAAGATACAGGGAGGGAGGAGGTACCCAGGAACCGAAGCTGACACACAGAGATCAGCTCCTCCTACACTACGGCAAAGAAATCTCAGTTTTGACTATTTCTTATTTGGGCACAGCAGTGCAAGGTAATTTAGGATGGAAAGTTAGGAAAGTGTTTTATGGAATTGCTATTTGATACTCCCAGACTCAACATCAGGCTTCACTAGGACTTATTTGCAGAGCCAGAGAGATTTTTCTGGGAAGAAAAACAATGAATTCACAAATCCATTATTTTCGTCTTCCTCAACTTGCTGACAAAAAAGCTTTCTAACAGCCTCACAGAATTTAAGCTGCCTGAAAACAAGGTTGTCTCCCCTGGTTCCTTTCCACCGACCCTTCAGAACGGGTTGGAAACAAATCTTGGAGAGAACAGGAATGTTTTAGGCTGTGTTTTCACAGGTAAATAAGATGTCTGAGCTCCCATAATAGAGAAAACTACTCTCTCCTCTCCTACCTCTCTTTTCAACCCGAACACCAAGCTGCCTTGAGCCGGAGCTTTGTAAAGTGTAATTGAAGGGACCATGCATACTGACTATGCTACAGTATAATAAATATTTGCCCCGAGATCTCAAGTACAAGAACAGTAACAGTCAGTCCTTAGGACTCTTGAGGCCCAGAAGAAAAATAAAGCAATAAAAGTTCCTTTCATTAGTTTAAGGTTGTCCCATTATGCAAGGCAACCACAGCTCATTACCACCACCCCCGAAGCAGGTTTTTTTTTAACACCTACAGACAGCAAAATAACCCTGGCTTTAATTATGCACAAACACTAATACCTCCGCCAGATTACAAACCTCTGAGAACCAGCAGAGCAAAAGCTGACCAAAAATAAATGTTCCTCCCTCACCTGGTCCTGTCTTACCCCCTCCTGCTCCTTTTATCATTTAAAGTATCATTAACCTTGCAAGGTAAGCATTTTTGCAACAAGCACCTTTCCTTACTTGCAATGAAACATTCACCAGGAAGTTCATATTGAAATATTGCAAGATCATGATCTTTAAAAGCCTTAGATACTCTGCCAATGTAATTATTGGAAAAGTTTCATAAAAACACAAAGAAAGGTCACGGTAAACTTACACACTCTAAAACACCTCAGAAATGTAAAATCACTTAAATGAGGAGCTTGGCGTGCTGTAGCCAGACCTGGCTAGTAAGTGCAAGAGATAAAAATTCACTGAATCCTAAGTTTGGTGTGCTATCCATGTCACTAGTCCCTCAACCAGCCTCTGAAGCTGTGAATACCCCAGCTGTACTAGCCTGTTTTGTGCTAACTACTCTAGCAAACAGCAAATGCTTGGAGCGTTCAGACAATTAAACAATATAGCCGACACTGGGTGAGTAAACAGCCTGAGCAAGAAGCTTCGGTACCCCAGCCAACTCTGCCCACTGCCAAGTGATCTTTCTGGATGATCAGGACAAACTCCCAGCAGTAAGTCAGCACAAAGACAACGAGCACACAGCTGGTAATGAAGCAGGTCGTGTAAGCAGTACTAACATGGTCTGCAACTCCTGCAGAAAATCTCTTGAGGACTACAAAACCAGGGGATGTTATCAAACTCTCCTCCAGGAGGCAGCTCCAGCACAGCAAATTAAACGGAAAATGTTTCTCACAGCTCTTAACCAGCTTTGATTAACCTCAACGCAAGACAAAGGCTAGAAGAAGCATGGCTCGCAGTTCCCAGCACGACAAGCTCCTCTCCTCCTGGTTACTTCTTGCCACGCACCAAATAGCGTGACCTAGAGAATGCATCACCTGAAACTCAGCCAGCACAGACACACCAGCCTTTCCTGAACACCACTGTCTGTGAAACCACCCCAGGGGACAAAGTTCCTGCTGCTCCTGTGCTTGCAAAATTACACTGACTGACCACAGATGTACTACTTATGAACAGAAGTCAACGCATTTTTCCTCTTTACATACTGTTTTTCACCTCTTATTAGTCAGTCCCAATATCCTTAATCACTTTTCTTTGTATTGACTAGTTCCTCTGTGTTTGCTTTCTCTTTCTCACATTAGTCATTCACTTTCTGTGTAATGACAGATGTGGCTTTAAAGTATGTCAACACTTACCACTTACAAAGGTATACATTACAAGAGATGTGTTAATACACTAGCAAAACATTCTAATATAGAAGTAGCCTGTAGCACCTTTGCTGATCATTTTCATTTATATACAGGCATATATAGATATATGCACACACAGATGCACCAATTTAAGCTGATAATTGTGGTAAGAGTTGAAGGCTAGCACAGGTCTGGCTTAAAACTTTTATACCAGGTAGAAATAAACACTGTCACGTTCTCTGTCTTCCCACACCACTGCAATTTTAAAAGATCTAGCACTACTGCATTCAGTGTAGCTTCTTGCTCATCCTATTTAATGTGGTTATGGGTAGATATTTCACTACACCCAGCTGAGTGGTAGATTATCAGCCCAACACCCTTGTCACTGATGCCACATATTTGGCAGATCAGTCTATGCTAAATTTGCTTTATATGAAAATGAACCGCATTTGAGATAATACAAAAGACAGGATCTGCTCACAGCCTGTTTCCTACCTTATCTACAGAAGAACCTCCATGCATTTAATTGCTTCAATTAAAAGCAACACAAATTTCTGCAGAGCTCACCCCCCTGGTTTATGAAGTTTATATACCTTTACCTTATATATTTATGTGACATGAACCACAACTGCATCCACTTACAGTGCTTATAATCACAGTGGTATCATCAGAACTTCACTAGTTCAGAACCATGTAATTGCTCTGCTTTGTGCTTAGACCAGGGCATTGTACAACCAGGGTAGAATTACCTGCTGCTGGTTTAGTTCACTCCTCCTTGGCTTCACTTCACTTTTCTTTCTCCAGGTAATGTATTTCACTGTGCACGCATTGTGCCCTCTTTTTACCTTTCCCCTCAGCTTCTAATCCTTTCACCATTTCATAGAAGGCAGAAAAAACCCCACCTCTTTCCACTGTTCTTCTTTAGCCCATGGGATGCAATACCATATTAAAACTGAAACTAACGAAACTTTATTCCCTCCAGCACCTCTCCCTATCTTTGCCCTCCCGACCACCCCAGCCATTGCTTTACCATCCGTGTGTCCTGTATTTTACCACAGTGAACACCCACCACCCGGAGAGACACAGAGACCCAGCCAGCAGCTCAATCCAGAACTGGTTCCCCCCTGGGCCCAGGAGCCCGTCAGCAGTGTCCTGGCCTGGGCAGCAGCTCCACATCCACCACTAGCTCTGGGGAACCTGGAAGGGCAGATGGTATTAAAGTTGAGCAGGAAAAAAAAATATATACCTGTGAAAAAATTTTGATTAGCTAACTAGTGAGTGAGGTAAGGTTTGCTCCTTTCCAGAGCAAAGCATTTAAACATCAGTTTTGCCATACAGCGCACACCACGATGCATGCTCGTTTATTTACAATTTATTAACAGGTTACACAGCCCACGGGGGAAGGAAACACCCCGCTAGGCGCCTGCCTGCTGCCTCACAGCCCCCCGGGGACCCCATCTTGGCCGCCGACAGCCTTCCACCCTGTGGCCGCCTCACAGCAACCGACCCCGACACCAGGAACCGCCTGCCGTGGAGGAGGAGCCGCCGCCATCACCCTCATCCCTGCCTGAGGCGAGCACCGGCCGCCACGCCCACAAAATGGCGGGTTGACGCGCTCCGCCCACAAAATGGCGGCCGCCAGGCGCCGGCCGCCTCACGGCCGCCTCGGCTCACCCGGACCGAATTTGGCGTGGCCGTGAACGAGCGCTAGCCCGCCCGGGGGGTGTCCGGGGGAAGAAAGGGCAGAGCTGTCGGTGTCTCACAGGCGCCGGGCGGTTAGCGGCTGAGCTTGGGGCATGGCATGGCTGCTGGGCCCAGGATGGAGCTTGGGCGGCTGGAGTACCTGCAGGCCCTGGTCACCGAGTTCCAGGTGACAGATAGCCCAGGTAACCCCCGGCACAGCTGCTTGCTTATATTCTTTGTGCTGAGAGTGTTTCCTCACACACCTGATGCATCTCCATTGCAGAGGCCAAGGAGCAGGTGCTGGCAAACCTGGCCAACTTCGCCTACGATCCCAAAAACTATGAGTACCTCCGGCAGCTTCAGGTCCTGGATCTCTTCCTTGATACGCTCACTGAAGACAGCGAGACCCTTGTGGAGTTTGCAATTGGTAAGGGCTACACCTGAACCGGGGCTGACAGGATGCTGGGCCTGGTGCTTCAGTTTGGTGGTTAATTCCCCTCTGAAAGGCAGATGGTTGTGCTGCAGGAGCAGCCTCAGGCTGTCCTGGTAAGACCTGGTTTAGTGGAGAACGAGTGGAACGGGCAGAGAGGTAGGAGGGAGGCATCTCCCCTTCATCCTAATAGAGCTACTATGCTTAAAGAACATGCTTTCTGGAAAGGAATTGTTGGTTTTTTTCCCCTGACTGTAAGTAAACATTAGCTGAATGACTTCTTAATGAAATCTCTCCTACAGAGAAACAGTCATTATTACATCAGTTTTGCCACGTATAATGTACATGTCCAACTTTACCATTTTGCTATTGACAACCAGTCTTTTAGAAATCTTACTTGAAATGTTTTAATAAGTCCTCCGAGGAACTGCCTTATGTTGATTCCTCATGGCCTAGAACATAAGCAAAGGGGTCAGATTCTAGTTGTGAGTGATTCCGTAAGATGACAATAAGTATATTTGATTTTTAAGGTTTGTGGCAGATCTATGCCAAGGGTATGGCTGCACCTTGAGATTTCGAGTAAACATGTTCTGTACCTCTTGGCTCATGCTGTTATCTCAGTTCTCTAAAACATCTGCAGTGAACTGCTGGCTTGTAGCCTCTGCTAGGGTTAAGTGATGCTGGAATTCTTCATCCTGTGGAAGAGGTTGTGTCCAGCAGTAACAGTGCCCTCTAATGACATGCAGGAGAGGATGTTCTGATGGAAAATCTCTGGAAAGAATCAAGAGAACATTGCCCAGGAAGCCATTAAGAATTTTCCATCCAAATCTCACAGAAAATCTGGATGCTTATTTCTGTGTTAGAAAAAAGGGTCAGCAGTGAATTTGAGTCTTAGTATGAAAAAGATGAGGGTGTGGAGAGAAGAGTTTGTCTTGCAGGTGTCAGACATTTTCTTTGGCTGTTTCAGGCGGTCTTTGTAATCTGTGCCTGGATAAAGCTAACAAAGACTACATCTTGGAGGCAAATGGGGTAGAGCCTGTAATCAACTGCCTCTCCAGCTCCAACGAGGAGACGGTCATGTCGGCGGTCACGACGCTGATGTACCTGACAACGCCGCAGTCGCGCCAGCAGACCACGGCTCTCCCGGTAGTGGAGTGCATGCTTCGCTTCTCCCTCTCGGCCAACAGGAGGTTAAGCAATCTGGCAACTGTCTTCCTGGAGGATTACTGCACTCCGCCGCAAGTGGAAGAGGCCAGGAATCTCAGCAAACACACAGCGGTGGGGATTCCTCTCCCCAAGGACTGAAGCTGTCGGAGCAGCACGGAGCTGTGGAGAGGGACAACTCCCTCTCTTTTCCCAGCCCTCCACTTTCTGCTCAGCAGGTCAAGAGTCTGTTGAGAACAACATTAAAGAGGGGAACCAGTGACACCAGCACTGGATTTTAGTTAATAAAGAGGATGGTAGAGCACTATCATGTCAGTCAGGCCAAGCACACAGCTAAGACTGCAAGCAAATATTTCAAATAAAACAGCTCATGGCTGTTGGAGAGCAGGTTGCCAAGTGCAGCCCAGCATCCAGCTTGCACAGATAATCCTTCCCAGCAGTTAGGGGTATTTTCTGCTTGGGTTATTGGGCAGGTTATATCCCCTCCAGTTGCTGGATGGTTTTGCTGCAGCTCTTCTCTTCAACGTCAACTCATATGACTTTGAAACGTGACATCATAAACTTTATTCCTCCTCCAGAAGAAAGGCATTTCCTTGCCCTGGCAGTTTGCAATCTTGCTGCATCCCTTTGACACTGAATATGTCATCCTATCATGGCATAGGCACCCGGCTAGTAAATGGCTACACAGGGCAGGCTGTAGCTATCCTATAAATCAGGAAGTGGAAAGTTGTTTTTTTCTTTTCATAACACTGGTGAGAAAGGTGAAGATTCAAAAAAAAAGGGGCAGTCTGGCTGGTGAGAACAGCTGTCTTGTAAAATCTTCTAATAAAACATTAACTTGAATGCTGTGTAAACAGTTTTTGGATAAGCTTGTAAACATTTATCTACAGCAGCCCATTCTAAACATTGCAGCCCAGCCTTCGCCCACCCTTCCTCATACACGTGGGCCAGAAATTGAAGCCAGCTTGGTCTCGTTTCATGATCAGCCAATGATGCAAAAGGCAACCCAAAAGCCAGGGTGGGTAAATACATAAAATTTAAAAGTCTGGCTGTTGAGCACAGCGGTCCGGACAGACACCCAGGCAGTGTCTACTCAAGTTTCAGAACTTTACTTCTTCCTCTTTTTTTTAATCCTCTGTGCCCCGACTCAGCCCAAAACAAATAGAAGTGAGGTTAAAAGCTCACACACACACGCACAAAAACCTAACCCCCAACTTCTTGTATTTTATAGTTTCTCTTCACCAACAGCAAACATCCAAAACAACTCTGCAGAGATGAGCTAACTGAATGCAGAGCATTTCCCTGGCAGCAGGTTGTTCCCTGGCAGCAGGAAGAGCATGACATCCCTGTTTTCATCGCTGCCTGCGCTTGCTTTCCAAAATGCCCTTCCAGTCGTCCGCCCAGGAGAGCAGCCGGCGGCGCGGTGGCTGCAGCTGGAAGCGGCTGTTGTGGTAGCAGGTGACGAGGATGTGCTCCCAGCTCGGGTTCTGCTCTGCGCCTGAGGAGGGCAAGGGAGGAAAACTGAAGCCAGCTGGGGGTCTTCCTCCCCAGCTAACAGAAAGCAACGCAAACGCTTTTCAAACCTCTAATGGTGTCCTTGTCATCAAACAGCAAGTCGGCGGATACGACGGTCTTATCTCGGGTTAGAATAATCCGGTCCACAAACTCGGGTCCCAAATGTTTTTCTACCCACTTATACTGCAGAGACAAGAAATAAGACGGGAGAAAATCCTGCTGCACTTTCAGTTTGCACATTGCTCACGTCAGCTCAGCCCCAGCTCAGCAATCTTTTTTCCACCCATAAACCCACATCTGTGTCTGCGAATCCCCACCACGGAGACTGGCTGTGGCCCAGGACGCTGATTTAACCTGTACCTGTAGCAGCCTTCAGCCAGCACGGCGTTTGCCATCCCTAATCACAGCTGAGTTTGCGAGCAGCGCTGGCCGCTTGCCCCGAGCACAGGGATTGTGCCCATCTAAGTCATTCCAGGGACTGAGCTTCCCCTCTCCATTCTCATGCCAGTGGCAAACAGGGCTAATCCCAGCACTACAGCCTCCTCTTAGCTCGGGATTGGCTTCTCTCGGGAGAGCTGAAGAGCTCAGGCTCCGGATTTAGACAGAGCAAGGGTTTGTCAGTTGAGGAGCCTCTGGCATGGAATCCCCTGGGAATATCCCATCCCCCTGGGCCATGCTGCAACGGTCCCTTTGCTGGAGCCCAGGTGTCACAGGCTCCAGCTCCAAGAGGACAGGGATCACGTGCCCGCAATAAGGCTGGCATCACAGGGCATTCCAAGATTCCCCATCCTGAGATACCCACACATTCTCGTGTGCCCAGGCAGCTGCCCCTCAGACAGAGGGCTGGCAGGGACACTACTGTCTTTATGAATGAATGACACTGACCTGGGTGCTATGAAATAGCTAAAGCAGCATTAAAACCAGTAGAATAAATTCTCTCTCACCTTTTCCACGATGCAGTGCTCATATTTCCTGAGAGGACTTGTGCAAATAAAGACTTCAGTGCTGAAAAGAAACAGCCCTCGTTAGCAGCCAGGGGAAAGGGCGTAAGTTAATGGCAAAGGGCTGCAGGGAGCAAAGTGTCCTTACTTCTGCATGCGGATCATCTCCTGCATGGCTTCGAGGGCTCCTGGAATTGGATCCAACTCTAGGAAGAAGCCAGGCGATTCATAGATGCTGGCTACCTTCTCCTGCAAGAGACAGGAGGACAATTAGCAATGCCCACACTTTCATCTAAGCTCTGTGCAGGACAGTTGTCCGGTTACCCCAGGTGTAACAGCCATCAAAGGCTTTACAGAGTGACCTGGTGCTTCATGCCAAGAGTGGATTATAAAGTTTCTCACCTTTAGGGTTCTGGGAAAAGTCCAGCTTGGGCACACGAGAAGGAGAGGTTACTCTGGGTGGCTTGTCTGAAGCGAGGAGGCAGAGCTGATGCTGAGCTGGCTTTGTTTCCATGAGCCACTCCATGAGTAGCACCACAAACACAGCCCTGACCTCCAGCTCTGCTGAGAGAAGGGGAACTCCCACCTCACCCCTTCCCAGCGGGTCTCTTTCTACTAACTCTTGTGAAAATCGAAGGAACAGGTTTAAGGATTCTGCTCCTCTGTCACATTTGATGGAACTTTGCTTACGGCTCCGGAGTTTACCAGGGATGTGTGGGTGGATACATGTACTCCCCAAGAGCCCTCTTTTCCTTCAGAGCAAACAGGGCAATATGGGGACCATGCTAATTACCATCCACAGCAGAGGGCTAGGTCAGCACACCCACACATCTGGGGTTAATCCTTTCAGACCAGAACAGCTCAGCAAGAAGGAAGGGAGAGAAAAGGAGAGCGAGAAAAAAATACCTTTCTTTGCTGCTTTCTATGATTTTCAATCACATACTAAAAAAGCAGCTGTTAAAGGAGCAAATCCTGACCTCGGCACGGACAGCTGCTCCTCGCTGGTGGTGCAAAGTCTACACAAAAGGGTGTGAGGCTGCAGGAGGAGATTCAGAGGTCTCTGTGCTGCCCTAAGAACCTTCAGCTTCATCAACTGACCTGTGCCCTCAGCTGGGCAGGGTTTGGTGGTGATTCACCTGGGTCCCACCAACCACCTCCCTCCTTTGACCCCCAGCACACAACCTTAGCAGGGGACGGAGCATTGAGGGGATCATGGCTTTATCCCTTTTCCCTCTGCACCTGCTCTGGGTGGGAAATCCACCTTCCATACAGGCATGTGGGACACCACAGGAATCAGAGAGGTCATTAATGACAAACAGGTGGGAAAGGAGGTTCTCTCTAAAGTTATAAGCATTTTTAAGTAGGAAAGAAACAAGGTTAGTGGAGAAGCATTGTTTTCCCAGGCTAAAGTGGCCAAAAAGGGTGCCAAAATAGGTAACAGTAATTTGATATGATACAACACAGTGGCACCTTTAATCTCTGTAAGGAAAAGTAGGATTTCCAGGACAATTCTTGTGCCTCTAGGTAGGAATCTCTTCCAGACCTCTTTTTTTTTCCCTTTAATTTACTGATAAGACATTCTCGTGCCTTTTACTATTAGGATGTTCACTGGTTTGAATCCAACTCTGGTTAGTTAATTTTAAAAATCACTACCTGGTGACCGCTGGGTGGCCTGTGTTAAATCAGAACGTTTCAGTGCAGCTCCTCTTATCACACAGCCCATCCTGACAAAGCACCTGCAGCAGCAGCACCCTCCCAGCAGCTCCAGGGGCTAAGTCCACTAAGTCCAGGCCTAGCACCCTCCCAGCAGCGCCAGGGGCTAAGTCCACTAAGTCCAGGCCTAAGTTTCATTTTCAGACAGAGAGGTTACGCTTCCAATATCTCTTCTGCCCTAAGACACAGGAGTCTCACCTTCCCTGGGGTCATACAGTGAACCTCAGAGGTGCTGAGCTAGCATTTTTCTGCAAGCATTACAGTCTTATGTTCCTATTGCACCCAACAATTTGAAAAACTTATTTCTTGGTTAAATATTCTTCAAAGGCAGGTTGGCAGCCTTTGCTTAGAAATTGATTGATTTATGGTGCAGCTGGTGGTCTCCTTGCTCTGTATCACAGAGGAACATCAACATAAAAAACATTTCAATTAAGTGGCAACGAGGAGTCAGCATTAAACAAGTCTCCCAGATCACAGTGCTCACTCAGCTGGCGCAATTTGGAAATAATCATAAATCAACAGCCAGAAATGTGGAAGCACTGCCTGATTTCACATGCAAATCAGAAGAGGATAAGGAGTCTGGGTGAAGAGGTGGCAATCAGATCTGCCCAGATCTCTGTTTCCATGCAAAGCCTCACCAATCACAGCAACAATTCCCTGGAGCTCTTCCCAAGGAGATTCAATTACAGAATCAGGCCTTTTGCCTGAAAGCCCTTTTATCCTACAGCAAGACACTAGAAGCTGGCAAGTTTCCACCACATCACAAAAATGTCTGGCTTTGCTGGAAAAAGGAATTTGATTTGATGACTCTTAGAACCAAAAGCCACTTGTAAAAAAAAAAAAAAAAGTTACTAGAAAAAGAAAGTAAAACAATTTTCTTTCCTCATTTTCATCCTGTTGCTGAACCT
The DNA here is from genome assembly GCF_001431845.1 of Calidris pugnax. Taxonomy (NCBI): domain Eukaryota; kingdom Metazoa; phylum Chordata; class Aves; order Charadriiformes; family Scolopacidae; genus Calidris; species Calidris pugnax. The sequence goes on from NW_015090778.1 coordinate 4,831,545, forward strand.
TTGCTTTTAACTTCCATTAGTAGGAAAACAGCAGGAGGAATTCTATAATTCTATCTATCCCTAAGCTTTCTCATTTGCAACACCTAAAATAATTCTAGGAATTTTTTGCCACTGCTGGAGATGTCAAATCCATTTTTGAAACTGTCTGGGTTAACCAGCCACAGTATTTACATAAAACCTGAAGGAGCTTCAAATCTTTAAAACTTTATTGTTCTGCCAAATGTGTCTAAAACAGCCCAGAGATCCAGAGGTGACTGAAGGAGACAGACACACAACACGACTGCATAAACCTCATTTCCTTAGGGAGCCAGGCTAATAATGAACAGTGAGATAAGAGCTTTCTGCTACTGCTGATCTGCGTGGGATTCAAACTAGTTACCTGGTTATTTCATTGACTCACCTACAGTCTGGGAAGGGAACAGGATGAGCATGAACCAAATTAGGGAATTGCAATGCCAGAAATAGAACACAGCTTTTGGGACAGATCAGACTGTAGACTGTCCAAAGAAGAACACAAAAAGCCACGACCCCTTGAATTACTTGCAATATTTTTGTCCCACTATAGCCAAATGGGATTCACTCAAGGAATACTGAAGCAATAAATCACGTTTGTTTGTATAAAATGATAAACAAATTGTGCCCACTCTCTCTATATTTACAAGTTAGTAGTTCGGGGAAATTTGGAGCATCTATAGTCATGAATTAGAGCTCAGTCAGTTTGGAGCCTGTGGAAATGCTGCCCAGACCCAGCGCTCCCGTCCCTCACACCGGTGCAGGAGCCCGTAACTCGCTGCAGAGCAGGAGGGAAATTAATACGAGTTGTCATTTCTTAGTAGTAAAAAAACCTACAGGATCTTAAAATCAGCCATGAACTTGTGAGGGAAGTGCAGGGCACAGCCTGGCTCAGCACCCACCCGATTTCTTAGAGTCCCCGACTGTCCCGTGGTAACCAGAACGAAGCGTGAAGTCTGGATTTGCAGCATTTTTAATTTTGCCTTGCAAATCTCTCTGATAGTCATTCATTCAGTCATTAGCAACTGTTAAAAATAGCAACGATTTGCACAGAGGTAGGGTGTCCCACAGGCTTTTTACATACTATTCCAGATGGCTTACCTCCCATGTGCTCTGCTTGTCAGGGCTCACAGAGGGAATAATACAGATACGGGGTTTTATTAGCTGTACAAAACCCATATCAATTTTTATATTTCTTGCTACATTAACACATAGAGGGCTCAGCGAGCTTAGGTAATTTATTGCTATTACTGCTGCACGACAAGGGCAGTTCATGAGTAGGTAAAGAACGAGCTGAAGATGGTTCTGCGAATAATTTAATCTAGTTATTTTCATATCGGAATCGCTCATTGCCAATTCCCGCACACGCACCTCTCTGTAAAGGGCTGGGAAATCCCCCCCACACACACCCGGAGCAATTATCGCTTTACAAATTAAGGCCGTTAGTATTGAAACAACCCTTTGTAGCACCCCCTGAAAGACAAACAACCACCCTCCCCTCTGCTTTACGGTCGGAAGAGGAAGTTCCCTTCGCTCCCGGGGGACAAGAGGGAAGGAAGGAGAGGTTTTGGGAACCCCCCTCCCCATTTTCCAGCCCGACAGTGTGTTCCCC
>NW_015090778.1:4833178-4845272 GCF_001431845.1 Calidris pugnax
CCGGCGGGGCTCACCCCCAGGTCCTCCCGCAGGCTGCAGTACTGATCCCGCACCGAGAAGCCCCTCCGGTCCGCCAGTTCCACCCGCGGTTCCCCGGGGAAGCGGGAGACGAAACGCCGCAACACGGCGCCCTCGAAATCGGCCAGGACCCCGTCCATATCCACCAGCACCCGCAGCGGAACGGCCGCCCCGGCCATGGCCACCGGCAACCGCCGCGGAACGGCCGCCCCGGCCCCGGCCCCACCGGTAACCGCCGCGGAACGGCCGCCCCGTCCCCACCGGTAGTGGGGCGGGACCTCCCCGCCCGTGCCCATCCCCGCTCCCGGCGGGGGAATCCGCTCGCCCGACAACCGGCGGGGCTCCTCCGGGAACCGAGAGCGGTTCCGGGCTGCTTTTCGATGAGGAGCAGCTGGCGTGTCCCCACCGAGGGAAAGAGAAGGGAAAAAGGCTGGGCCAAAATCTCAGCGCCCACAAAGGAGCATCAACAAGTTCCAGCGGTTGTGGGGCTTGCGAAGGAAACGTAATTGGATTATTTTCCTCCTCCAGGTGTGATTTATGTGCAGCCGGGAGCCATAACGCGCTACCTATGGGCTGTAAGGAACGGCAGCTCTGGATGTGGGGCCAGAGGAGGCCACAAAGATGGTCCGAGGGCTGGAGCCCCGTGCAGCCCGGAGCCATAACGTGCTACCTATGGGCTGTAAGGAATGGCAGCTCTGGATGTGGGGCCAGAGGAGGCCACAAAGATGGTCCGAGGGCTGGAGCCCCTCTGCTGTGAGGACAGGCTGAGAGTTTGGGGGTTCAGCCTGGGGAAGGCTCTGGGGAGACCTTAGAGCCCCTTCCAGTCCCTAAAGGGGCTCTGGGAAAGCTGGGGAGGGACTCCTGTTCAGGGTCAGTTTTTAAGTGAGAGGGGAGATTTAGATTAGATACTAGATAGAAAGTATTAGATACTAGGAAGAAAATCTTTGCTGTGAAGGTGGTGAGACACTGGCCCAGGTTGCCCAGAGAAGCTGTGGCTGCCCCATCCCTGGAGGGGTTCAAGGCCAGGTTGGATGGGACTTTGAGCAACCTGCACTGGTGGGAGGTGTCCCTGCCCAGGTGTCCCTGGGTGATCTTTAAGGTCCCTTCCATTCTGTGATTCTGTGTAGGAGAGGAGCACGTTAGAGCAAATCCAGTTTGATAGGTTAAGCACCTAAGGCTAGGTCTTCTCCAAAACCAACTTGGAAAGCCAGGGTAGTCTTAGGCACTGGTTCTTCCAGGAGGAGGGTGGAAAAGGCACATTCTCTGCAGCAGACACACCAGTTCTGCACAAACCCGCTGCTTCAGCTTATCGTGCTGCAGATCCCCTCTGGGATCTGTAGAGAACTTCATGGTTTGGTCTCCCTTCCACCCCCTCTTCCCTTGTCAGGTTCTCTTGTTTTTTTTATTTGTGAGGAGAATAAACTTTCATTTCCTCCATTTTCTTGAAAGAAGAAAGTATTCTGGATAAACTCATGTGTATCAAGCCATATTCCATGCTTCTCTGATCTAAATGATAACAATTGAAGAGGTAAACCAGACTTTCTTCAGGGGAAGACGGCATGTGATGGGTGACCTCAAGGTATAACTCTCCTCCTCTGCTGCATATTAGAGTAGGGCAGGTTGGTTGAGACAAGGACAACTGAGAACACAAAGCAAAACCAAACCTATGAAATAAAACCCACACAGGAAACACTGCTTCAAAATTTCTATATTATTTACTTTTAAGCAACAGTCCAGCTTTGTGAAATTACAACACACACTTTAAAGGATGAGATTTTCACCTCATGGTCAAGCACCAGCATGATCATGCACAGCATTGAGTCAGTTGTAAAAAAAATGCCCTGTAATTTTTATTTATTTATACGATCCACTCCACCTTCACTGAATAAAGTCTGAAGAAATCCCCTCCTAGCATTAGGCCAGGCGGCTCTGGTCATCAGCCCTCTATTTGGCACATACCCTGCTTCATAGTAGTCCACTACCAAGATTCTTATTTATTTATTTTTTTTTTAAAGGCAGCATGGTGTACACTAACCACTTTAGGATTTATATGGCACAGCAGGGCTCAAGGCATTTACCACATGCAGTCAATGAAGCCTTTTAGATGCCCAAATCCCACACGTGGAGGAAGGGACTGCTCTTGCTGATTGTTTGCTGGCCCGTTTAACCAGGATTCTAGACCCTTGTAAAGCTAAGGGGTTCTAAAAAAACCAAAAAAAATCTCAGTACAAAAACCCTCTAAGCACACTTAGAACCAATCTACTCTCCTTTGAATTACATTACTATACTTCATAAAGCTTTCCCTCAAGTCTATCACTAGAAAACACTCATGTCACTTCCAGTAGATCTGGGGGAAACACAGGACAGAAGTGGGGGAAAAAACCCTTGATCTCAAGAAAAAAAAATTAAATGATGGAGTACATAAAGTGCTTCTTTTTAATGAAAGAAATTCGAGATGTACAGTCAGGCTCAAGTTGTGCAGTTCACAAGCATGGGGGAAAGAAACAGACACGAGTTCAAAACAGTCAGGAAGGGAAAGGTTTAACCGAGGACTAGGCTGGACTTGCCACCGGGTGGATTTCTCCTGGACGGTGCGGGTGCTGGTGCTACTGGGCTAGGAACAGGTGCAGCAGGCAGGGATTTCTCTTCATTCTGACCTGGGGCAGCTTCTACATCAGCCTCAGTGTTTTCTAGAAGAAAAGAAGCTTTTAAAGTGTTTGATGTGGATGCTGAAAGCTAGATGTTTCGCTGGCTTAGAGAGAAGATCAGCTCCTCTGCGTCTTCCCCAGGGTCACAGCCACACTCAGTGCCGCTGTGACCTGCTGCCAGGACCCACTTCAGCCCTCGGAAGTGTTTTTCAGATGAACTCCCATGCCTTATGGCTCAGTTTCAGCCATTCAGGAGCCACATTCACTCAGCTGCTGTTAGGAGACCCCAGCAATTTATTTTATTTTATTTTTTTAAATGACAAGCAGCTTAAGTCTTGTACATATGTCACAACGTAGGACTGTGACAATTGTAACTCAAGTCTGAGCAGGTGCTGGAAACCAAGTCACAGAAGCACCAGTACTCGTAAGCAAGAGCTCAGATCCAAACTCCATTCCCAATTTCATAACTAGTGGGAAGAGGATCTGACACACACTTCTGAGGCTGCGCAAGGGACAGGGAACAGCCATGCATGGGTAGGCTCCAATCGTACATTCCCTGGAAAGCACACGATAGTTTCATCTATTTTAAGTACTTCTGAACGACAACAAGTGAAGACAGGACACAGAAGGAATTCTTCACAGGAAGCACTTTAGATACTGTAGCAAATAACTAATGTATCTGCTTCATCGACAATTAATTTATGAGCACAGCAAGTACATTAGCACCTCATGTTTTTATAGATCAGCACAATCAGTTAAGAGCCAAAGGCCTAAATAGGCACCAAATTGCCCACTGATACTCGGTGGGGTGAGGGGAGTGGAGCTTCACTGCCAGTTCTGTGGAGATGTGCTTCATCTGTTTTTAACAGACCCCTTAGTTTTATCTAATGAGCAGTAGTTCTTGCTTTAGAGGAGTGGGGGAACATCTGTGCATTCACCTTAAACCTCCACCTTCACGATTTTTAGTTAAGTCTTGGTTGTATTCCCTCTCCCCCAGCCTTGTCTTCAACTGAAGGGACACAGCTATTTTAGTCTCTCCTCATAAGGCAGCTGTGGCACCTCCTTACCTTTCCCATTACCTTCCTCTGCCCTTGTTTACCACAACTACAATCTTCTGGTCTTTCCATTTCAAGGACTGTATACACCATTCAAGATGTGGGCATATCATTGTTTACAGAGGCAAAACAATGTTGTTTCCCATTCTCTTCCTGATGATATTCAACATTTTGCTGGCGCCTTCAAACATCTCGGAGAACTTTCAGTAATAAGACTGAAGGCAGACCCTGACTGGCATGGCTTAGGTGTCAGGTTTGGGATTTTTTTCCCCCTAGATGCATTACTTTATACTTATTTATGCAAAGAATATCTTGCCACCTTTTTACCTGTCTACCTTATTTAGTTGAGTCCTCCTGACAGTGAGATTTTCTCACCATCAGCACAATTTGACTACCTGAAAGAGCTAATACCACCAACAAAATTGGAGACTTCACTGTTCATTACCTTTCCCAGGTCACGGATGAAGGCATTGAATAAAACTAACCCCAGCGTCACTTCCCATGGCTCATTTTTCCAACCTGGAAAGCAATCACTAAACCCTACCCTTTGCCCCCCATTCTTTATCTATCTATCTATCGAAGCAGCTTTCCTCCAGTGCTGTGGGAACTGTTTATTTTTAAAAAAAAATATATCTTTGATGCAGAATTTGATAAGCAACACTGAAAACCCACTCATGTCCATTGAACCCCCTGAATTGATGCTTGTAATAATCTAAAAGAACTCCAGCAGCTCTGTCAAGTCTCCATGCAATCAGAAATAATCTACAATGTAGAGTCTCTGCTGTATTCGTTAACCCACAGGCACATCTGAGCGAACCAGTTAACACCAAGTTTTAAGCCTGAAGCTTCTGCAGCTGGTGTGTTCCACCGCCTGCTTACTCAGCATGCCCAGAACTGGGGTCATGCCCCCTGCTCACACAGCGCTGGAGGCCGCATTGTCTGTGCCCCCCGCAGCCAGCCCAGCACTCAGGATGATCACCTGTCCCCAAATCCCAGACTCCACCTTCCTGTGTGTCACGGAAAGTCAGTCACTGGGGACAGTCAATGGAGTGTTGTCCAGTTCTCCTGAGCTAGTCACATTCATTAAGTACAGAGCGCAAACTGAATCACAAAAGAAATATGAATTACTATCACAGGAGACTTTGGGGAAGTTTCCGTAGCATTGAGAGGCTCACGTAGCCAGCTGACATACACATTACTACTTCCCACACAATCAAATTACGGATAAGTTTGCTAACCTAATAACTAAAGTGGTAAATGTAAAAGGATCAGATCAAATGTTAAAGTCCTTCCCTTATCAGAAAGGCTATAAACTCTGAAACAGCTTTCTACTGAGTATACTGCAAACCATTGGAAACTGTGATGCACAGAAAGGAACTACACGAAAAAACAGGAAGCAAGAACATGGCTGCAAAAGCAACAAGTTTTCTTCCCCTAGACAGATGTGATTAAGTAAATACCCCACCTAACACCTACTTGGGGTTTTATAATCAGTTACACACAGAAAATGATTTCCAAATTCAGAAGAACAAACTTTTTTTTTCATGATGGAATCCTATTAAGAATCTAGTTATGCTGTGAACTGGTAAGCAGACAGCTTTTATTTGGAGGTGTATTCATTCAAACCCCGGGGACAGCTCTGTGACACCGAGTACCCAATCACAGGTGGGACCGGCGGGATGTTCACCCACTCTGTCTGCCATCCCACACAGCAGGAACATCAAGCCATGGAGTGACACGGCTCAACAAGGCTCCGTGCTCCATTGAGCTACGATACCCAAAGCTAGCAACACTATAAATTAATTTAACAATTCATTAGAATTCTCACTATCTGCCACAGATGCCATACCCAGGAAGCATGAACTTTTTATTCCTTCCTAACAAAGGACCACTAGTGGAAGTTTAACATTCAAATGTTTGCCTGCCATTTTTATTTAATCTTCAGCATCTTCAAAAATGTAATTTTTAGTCATGGCCAGAACAGTAGACAACAATTACTTTCCAGTAGCACTTTTTTTTTTCCCCCTTTTTTACCACCTCACAGTGTACATTAACTTGGTACTTGATAAGAACTTCCTTTGCTATCACCTACCAGAAAAACAAACCAAAAGCCAACAAGTATGACACCTGTGAAACTGGGAACTTGTTCTAATCAAGAATATCATTTTATACTCCAAGTTTCAGTCAGCTGTTGCTAACCCAGGAAGCCTTATTTCTACTTCCTCCCATCCACCTCTTCTCACGTCACCACTGTTTGCAGGCTCTCATCTGACCCCGTGGAGAGCTGGTTTAAACAAGCACCAGGAAAAGCAGCAGAGCCCTCAGATTGGTTTACTTCTATTATCAAACCACATCCTCTTACTTGAGGCATAAAATGCCTACAGTGGTAATTAATGCCAGACAGACATGGGAAAGAAATACTAAAGCAGCCTGTATAGTTTGACAAGAAGCAGCCTGCTAAAGAAGCAAGACTTATTTTGGGAATAGATACCACTTAAGAGGTAGTTAAAAAACGTTCTGGAAAACCTCTCACCCTCCCAGCAGAAGTCTTTTCAGGACAGGGAACTGCTAATGGCTTTAGTGATCTCCCACAACCCTTAGGTGTTGAAAGTAGCACTTAGAAAGTACCCGGTTGCTCTCCTCAGGAAGTAAGCTATTCTTAAGGTGAATCTTACAATGGAGAGATTTCCAGCCTCACAGCTAGAAAAAACACTTCAAGGCTAACATGCACTGCTGCTGGGGGAAATGCCTCTGTTTACATGAAATTTGCAGTATGCACATCAACTTCCTTGGCAAAAATCAGCATTTAAAAAGCCTCAGGAACTTAAAAGCTAGTTAATGCAGACACTTTCAGATGCAGTGGCTGGTTTGATTATTTCTGTGAATGTAGTGTTTCCTGTATGAGGAGACAACAGGAAAGAAAGAAATTGCTAAACTAAAATCCACTAAGTTGCCTGTACTATTTAATTATAAGCTACTATAACAGCAGTTTCAATCACCGAACACTTTGCAGACGGTATCCACCTTGCCTTCTAGTACTTAAACAAATCTTGACACCAAGTGCTGCTGGCAAAATAAATGAACAGGATTGTTCTCCTTTTTAACCTGATGACTAACAGGCCTCCGCCACTTCATTCCATATCCACGCTGAGAGAGTCAGGTCACTTTATTGATTTGGTGGATTCAAGGGACAACCCCAAGCTGCCTCTCTCCCAATAAATGAGCGTTTATATATCCTATATCCTCTTCTATTTCAAAAGCGCCCAATTGCAAAAGGCTTTTTCTAGAAGAGTCTGAAGGAGTTACTCACCAAAAGTTTCAACACCACCATCTCCTCCCTAGAAGAGAGAGAAACACATTAGATCTCATGCTTCATTTTCCCCCTCCAGAGAGGGCACTCAATGCCCCATGTTATGACCGGGGCGGTCGGGCACGCTGCTCTCTCTAGAAACACCTTCCAAGTGACAAATCCCATGAAGCACTTTTAGACCAGTAACATGCTCTTACAGACAGGTATCAGAGCAGCAGGATGGGTTCTGTATACATATTTCTACAGATTAATATGATGGGTTTGTAAGCACCAATTCTTACAGGGCAACTAGTTTAATATACTTAGTTGTTTATTTACCTAACATCCTTTTAAAAGCTTAAACAGACACTACTGAAGAAATCCTGATGACCTGTAACACATGGCACACTTGTTATTCCCACTCTGTGAAGGATGTGGGTGAGCAAGAGCACTTTATTACAAACAGCATCCTCGGTGAGGCAGCCCTAACCATACCCACGACATGGGAACTGCTGAGCAGCAGCCACAGGAAAGTTACACTGTGAGCAACCAGCAATAGTTGAGCATCCCCTCCTTTTTACTAAGCAACTCTTTCCAAGGTCAAACATTTATCTGTTAGCAAGGCCAAGAGCTTTTTTCCTATCCAGGATATTTAACTACATTTCTCAAATACAGACCAGGGTTTTTTGCAACGTTGCTGATAAAGTTCCCTTCAGTACATAAAGAGCTAAACATTCTAGTCATAATCTGTGCACAGGCTGCAACTTGACACAAAGGTACAGAAAGCCTTCCAGCAGCAGCCAAGGATCCTGAACGGAATGAGGTTTCATCAACTTTCATAGATTTAGCTTTGTTAATTACACAGTGAAACTGCAATCATCAGGATATAAATGCAGAGGAACTCACGCAAATGTATTGCCTAAAGTCTCAGACTGGGCTACAGTACATTAGCTCTGGCTTCTGCTGCTTGTAGCTGTAACTACTGCATAAGTTTAAAGTATTCTGCATTGGAAGAATCTGTTTGCAAAGCTGAGAACCACAGTATTTAATACAATTACGTAGAAAATAGAATTAGAGTAAACTGTTTATTTTTGTTTGCTGTGGTAGCAGCTATAAATTTAATCTCACTTGTATTTGCTAAATTGGAACAAGACATCTTCTGCAACAAAGAACAATTTCATGGCTCAAAGCGCCTATTAATAACAAAAATGGGTTAAAGTGATGAATTATGCCAATTACCAAAATAAAACTTGCTGTTTATAGCCCATGAGGCAAAAGATATCTGCCACAGTATTTGAGATCAACAATTTACCTCTTCAGTTCTTTTCACAAAACCTGAAGCTGGACAGCTTTAAAGAACAAGTTTTGTTTTTTTTTCTCTAGAATTTGTTTATGCGAGTGCAGTCTACCCTAGGTTCCTGTTTTACTAAATTTAGAGGAATTATTACTCTTCAGCCTGTTTTTCCCATTAAATCTAATCATAGAGCAAGCAAAATCCACATTAACACTACAAATCACATTCCCTGTTGCTACAAAATAGTTTATGTAAAAAGTGATGGTATTATTAAAGACAGTAACAGAAATAAAACAAGCATTCATGTTACTGAGTACTTGTTGGGATGTGAAACCAAGCCCTTTGTCAGTCAAGAGATCCACACAAAGTTTGCTGTAGGTCACTATTGCCTGTAAAATCTGTTAAAACAGACAATTACACACATGGCTGAAGATAGATTTCACACCACTTCATTACTGTCTCATCAATAAGAAGATTTAAGAGCTCTAGAAAGTAGTCTTGTAGAAAAACCCAGCCCTTCATCAACATACTGTAAGACTATCACGTGGAAAAGAAAAGGAAAAGAACAGATTCAAATCCTTCAATGCTTCCAACTGTGTGAACATCGGCGATAAAGCAATCACACACAGAGCCTGAACTGTCCCTTTATCAGGCTCTTCCTAGTTAATGTACTGACCTTGGACTCTACAAAGTCTCCACAGTTTGTATCAGTTGAGTTTCTTCTTTGTGGTCCAGATGATTCACAATCTTCTCTGATTTCACCTGGCTTAGTCCCTAAAAGCAGAGATTGATTCTAATCAGGCTGCAAGATAAACTTACTGGGAAAAGCAATCATAAACAGTCAGGGCTTTCTGGTGGGTTGGCATTCTGGGGGCTTGTTTGTTTTTTTTTTGAATCAAAGCTTTACCATGCAAAGATGTCCTGGTCCTTTAGATACTATCTTCCAAATTACTGTTTACAACTGTATCTCATGCAGTTGAAGGTGCCATTTAAACAGATGGAAACTAGGGTTCCTAAGGCCATCCCTACTGGAAGTGCTCTGCTGAAATGGAAGCTTTATCCCAGCTGTGGGTACAACGCAAAGCTAAACTTCCCCTGATTAATCAAGACCAATCAGTGCTACTTCAAATACTAAGACAGGAGTTCACCTCACTGTGACTTGATTAATATGGAGAAACTCCATCCAAAATACAATTCTCTGCTCACAACATCTATGCCCAAGAGTTGCTTAAAAAAACCCTTTGGAAGCAATTCAAAGTGAGAAATAAGAAATCCCACGGAAGCAGACATCATTTATAGCCCTACACTACTAAGTAGGAAGCCAATTCTGGTTCCCACACTGAGCCACCAGCAGCTTCAGGCTGATACAAAAAAATGAATTAATGCACACCAGATCTGAAAACAAAGCACTACGTTCTTACCCGATGACTTAGCCCAGGAAGGTGGGTTTTCTTCAGGAGTCCCAAAGATGCTGGATGCCATTTTGTTCCTTCGCACGGGTTGTTCTTTTGGTTCGTCAAAACCCAGGGAAAAGTTGGATCCACCACCAGGAGGACGCAGCACTCTGGAGAGAGAGAGTCAGCTTTACAACCTTGCGTGTACCATTCCCATTACTCAGCTGCACTCCAACATATAAAACAAGATTAATAAACCAAGAGATCATTGTTGGCTCTTACAATGGCCAGTTGTTCAGGCTAAATTCTGTCCAAACAAAAAGTACACGAGCTGACTGTATTATGCTTTTAACAAGTGACACTAACCATCATGTCTTCAGTGCATAATTTGAACTACAAAGGCAAGCTGCCTGTCAGCATTTAACCCAGGCACCCTGTCTCCACTACTCTTCTCTTTAGCGACACTTACAAAAATAAAATGCTCCTTTACTCATGCCCTTGCTTCATTCGGTGTTGTCAAGAGCTGTTGCTGCTGCTACCACTCTTCAGTCTGAGACAATTAAAAAATAAAAAACCCCAATGCGTGGGCACGTCAAATTCCAGCTTTTTTAAGAGAACCCTGTGAAGGGCTAGCATTAATCTTCAAACTGGCAGCACAGCAAAGACTAAAGTTTGGCATGTGAGCCAAAAGGACTGGTTGCATCACTGATGACTCGGGGCTGCAGCCTTTATTTAGATTTATTTAATCGGAAAAACCCTCAAGTCTGCAGCCTGCGTGGATTGCACTTAGAAGGTGCAATAAACAGTTTTAAGTTAGGCTATTATTAGGAGAGACACGTGTACAAAGCTCCAGATACATAACCTAAATGTAACAATCTTCTGTTAGACAGACACAAAGGAAGCCTGTCTGGTACTTCAGGAGCTGTATCGTGGTCTGCTTTCCAACTTGCAGAAATTAACAACGACAATATAAATCTTGAAATGCAAATTTAGTCACATCTTATTTTCAACATCATGAGATCTTTTCACAGCTGATGCTTTAGCTGGAGAGGCTTGAGAAAAGCCAGGAGAATAAAAACGGATAAGGCCATATGAGAACTGTCACAACCCCAGAGGGGTGTGAGTACACCAACAGAACTGGGCTTTCAAAAGATCTGGTGGTCTGAAACACAGACCAGAACAAGCTAGGAAAAGTGCATGTTTCATCTTCTTTTCAAAGAATTCAATAAATTAGGGTTTGAACTTCTCAACAGAAAACAGTACGCAGCTTGTTAACGCACCAAACGCAGGAATTCAACACAAAGAGCACGTCTGATTTGACATGTCATCACCATCGGTAATAGCATTCAGATTCTTTTGAGACTTTGTGCCTGTTATGTTCCAGATGCAACACAAAAACGCCTCTCTGGCCTACAGAGCCTAAACACAACGGGAGGAAAAATCCACAAAGGTGTTTGGCATGGATAAGTAGTGTTACTTAACTACCAAACTACTTTTCCTTACAAAATTCTTCTCCAAAGGTCTAATTACTAATGCTCAGCTGCTAATGGGAGGATCCCAGTAGATTGTATAATATGTTTCAAGAGTCCAAGAAGATTTTTATGACTTGTTTTGTCTTCTTTCTGAATTAAGAGATATGGTCTTGAATCACTCCATTATCTTAATGTTTTTGGTGGGTTTTTTTTTTTGAGGAAATGTCCTTGTATAGGTTTATTTTCTTAGTTACATCTGTTGCACTTACTAATTTGAAGAACAGGCTGTTCAAAAGAGGGCTTGTTCCCACATCTTAGATCACCTTTATTTTACCAGAGCAGTGAAACCAGTACTCTCTTAATGGCACGACAATTTCCGCTGACAGCCTTAATTAAATTAACAGTAGAGGCAACTGAAGGAAAAAAAAGCCATCACAAACCGATAAAGAATAATCTCTCTTGCCAACCTCAGCTAGAGGTTGACAGATTTTATTAGAAGCCTCTCACAGTCTTGAGATGTTGTAACATGCTTCATCAAAGCTACATTTACCACTTGAAGCCAAGAACCACTCTTAAAATTGCACCTGACACCCCACGCTGCATTACTGAAAATTCACCCCCAGCTCCGTCCAGGGAACGCTCTTTTAAAGGGCTGAGGTTGGTTTGGTTTTTTTTTTTTGCTTTGTTTTAAAACGCACCCCAAAAAAAAGTGATGATTTCAGAGGATCTGTCAACAGCCTTTAGATCTTCTGAGTTGTAACTGTCAGTTTTCAGTTCAGCATCGTTTAGGTATGGTTTAGATTCTTTTTCCTAAATACATGCTCTTATCTATGTCGTCTCACCTAGCACTTCTTTGCCCATTCACATTTGGGCACTTCCTCTCCACTTCTGGAGTTCCTCATCACTGGCATGACATTTGACCAA
>NW_015090778.1:4846381-4861193 GCF_001431845.1 Calidris pugnax
CGGCCCCGCGGCGAACGCCCTCAGCCCCGCCGCCCTCGCGATCCCAACGGCCCCCAAGAACCCCCGCCGGACCTGGAGCTGTTCCTGCCACTGGGGTCCATGCCCGAAAAGGTGGTGGTGGTTGTCATGGTGGCAGGGACGGAGGAGATGGACGAAGGGGAAAGGGCTCCGTTAAGAGGCCAGTGGGGAGTGACGGTCCCAGGAACGGAGTACCCTCTCCCCTCCCCGCCTTGCTGCCGCCGGTGACAACTGCAGCCGCCGCCCGCACCGGCCGCCCGTTTTATACCCACTTTAAGGCCCGCCCCTCAGCAGCTTCCTCATTGGATGGTTCAAACCCAATCCCGAGCTTCTATTCGACCGCGCCCTGCCACTCTGTCCTTTGGCCCGCCTCACCGTCTATTCTGAGGCGCCTTGCCTCATCCTTAAAAGCTCATTGGCGAAGCAATACGTCTGCTCCGTGGTGATTGGCTGGGCCTGGGCGGCGGCGCCTTTTGTTGCTGATTGGCCGTGAAGACTATCGTTCATCTCCGGCGCGCTGCGATTGGCTTAGGCACGTGTGAGGCGAGACAAAAGTCTCGGTGCGGTTTCCCCGGCCAGGGGCGGCCGCGCCGTGAGGAGAGTCCCGGGGTGGGGGGGGGCGGTTGAGGGAACCCGCCACCCACCGCCCTTCTATACACACACACACACCCCACCGTGCCCCAGCCGCCCCCAAAGCCACCACCGAGGATATCATCTCGGCTACCATTGGGCCACCAACACCCACTCCGCTTGGCCATCCCCGTCGAGGCCCTCTTCACCCTGCTGGGAGGTGGCTCAGCCCTCGCCGGCCTTCAAGTTGCCTCAGAGGGTGTCATGGCGCCATTCCAAAGCACATGGATGAACAATACTGAAACCATCAAGGTGTAGGAGGTGTCTGTGCAAGGCCATGGCAGCGTCAGAGGTTGGAAACACACTAATGGTCCACAGGGACACACAGGACTGCTGCAGCAGGGACGGCGCAAAACCCCCTCAACCTCAGGTGAACACAGTGCAATAAAACAATTGAAAGCATTAGATCATTCCGTAGCGGTGGACTGTACTCCATAAAATTAGGACTCGCCTAATTTTAATGGAGTAAAGCCAGCAATGCTGCTCACCTGTGTCTTAACAGCACAAGGCCGTGTGCTTTTGTGCGCGTTATCTTCCACCCAGTGCCAGTACAGAACTCACACAGTGCAGGATTTAAATTACCAGATGTTGGCTGTTGACCAGTCAAACTCACCTTTGAGTTGGGGACTGGGAGCTTCCTGAACTCCCTACAGATTTCAGACACACAGATGCTTCCTTGATCACTTTTAATGGAGTAAAACCAGCAATGCTGCTCACCTGTGTCTTAACAGCACAAGGCCGTGTGCTTTTGTGCGCGTTATCTTCCACCCAGTGCCAGTACAGAACTCACACAGTGCAGGATTTAAATTACCAGATGTTGGCTGTTGACCAGTCAAACTCACCTTTGAGTTGGGGACTGGGAGCTTCCTGAACTCCCTACAGATTTCAGACACACAGATGCTTCCTTGATCACCCCAACTTTTATTCCCAAATTAACGCATTGGGACCTCCCACTGTAAATGTTATTTTAATCAGTATTTGCATAAAGGAGGGAGTAAGGGGGAAAGAAACTCTCTATCTGTTCTATCCACCACTCCTCCCACTTGCATAAAGGAGGGAGTAAGGGGGAAAGGCATAAAGGAGGGAGTAAGGGGGAAAGAAACTCTCTATCTGTTCTATCCACCACTCCTCCTAGTTTGATCTAATAACAAATAATACCCCCCCAAAAAAAAATTTTTCTTCAGAAAATATTTCTTTTTGGGTTGGAAAATGCAAGCTTTGTTGTACATGAAAGTGAAGTAGCACAAACATGAGGTCAAGTGTCTGAATTACCATCAGCCTTCATATTAACTCAGGAAAGAGCTGAACTGCTAGAACAACACAAAGAGGACCATGGTATTTTATCTTTTCTAATCTAGGATCTATATTAAAAAAAAAAATCTTATTTGAAAAAAAAAAAAAAAAGCCCCAACCACTATTCAGGTCCCCAGGGAATTCTCTGTCACATCACATCTTTAGATGTAGATTAAAGGGAAATTTTAAGTAACATGACACAGTTGTTTTAATTCTTTATCCCTTAGGCTTGGGCATTAAGAAGTCAAATGATACCTACTTGCGTACAGGTAAGCATTTGCTCTCTCGGGAACTTTCAAAAGTATTTTGTCATCTGAATGCTTTTTATTCAAACCCACAGGATTTGACTCTTAAATTTGCACCCCTGAGACATATGGAGCCATTTTTAAAAGTAAAGATGAAGAAAAACCTGTTCCTTCTGATAAAGCTACTTTTAAAATTCTAAATCTTCAGTATTTCTAAGGGACCCCACTGATCTCTCAGACAGTCCTGACTGCAGGAATAGTCTTCAAATAAATAAAAGCTGCTTTGCTGATTATTTATCCATAACAAGATGAAAGGGTTTAGACAGATTGCTACAGAAACTGGACTTACCATCCCTCCCAGGATGGTGACGTTTGACCAAAACAATTCTCAGCAGCTGTTTGAAAAACTCAGACACCAAACAATTCCACCTGTTGTTGAAATTCATCTGGCAGTGAATGCAAAAAAAAGCATCTGGAAGTTTGAAATAAGACTGCAGGAAATGCAAGGGTTAGGCAAGGAGAGATGCCATTCGTTTGAGAAAAGCGCCGGCTTGGTCACCCTCCCATGACCAAGGGTTTCTTCTTCATGCCACCCTCTGCTATTTATGGCAGTCACAAAGTGCTTGCTTTCTTTATCCCAAGCCCATCATCCAAAAAAGAGGTTTTGACTCAGCCCGTCTGCTCTTCTTACTCCAATTCATTCACAGCTGAAGGTAAAAAGTTGAATAATAATCCTTCTTACAGCTGGATTTGCAGCTGTCAAAGACTTCCACATCTGAAGGGATGCATGGTGGAAGTTCAGTGAAAGACTAGTACCCTACAGGTTCAACCATTCGTCCTACTGAGCAGATGCTGTAGTTTGCAAGAGTTGTGAAAGTTGCTTTGGTGCCTCTCTACAGCTTCAGGTAAAGTTCGTAACAGTCTAAGTTACTGCCTGGGAAGGAGGCTTGAATTGCAATGTCCAGGCTTCTCAGAGCTGCAGAGGTGTAGTTTGAACAACATAAAAGCAGAGAGGCCAAAATTCATGCTGCTGTTCTTGTCTGGGCATCCAGCATTACCGAGCCTGGCAGTGTAGCCAAAGCAGTGTTCCTCAGTGGAAAAAACAGGCAAGCGTCACTGGAAGGGGAAGTCAGTGTCCTGACTTAGTCCTCAAAGAGCTCCCTTCATTCCACTTTTGTCTTGTCCAAGTTTGCTTAAACTGTGAAGCATTTTCAATCAAGTGATCCTTTCAAGAGCCCTCACAGGGCATCACTGCCTCGCAGGCAGTGCTTTAGTGATATCTATGGGCTGGATGCTGAAAGATCTAAGCCACCAAAACCAGTACAAACTCATCACAAAGGGTGTCCTTCACATCCACGTTCACCTGGAGAATATTCCTTTCCTGAAGACGAAGAATCTATGTACTTTTTATTTGAGCTACCACAACCTTAGTCTTCTCCAGGGCTCTGAAGTCATCCTCGTATCAGGATTAATGAATTGTTAAAACCTACAGCTTTTCCTGTGGTCTCCATTCCCGCCTGCAGCTCCTCACCAACTCACACATTTCTGTTGTCCTTCCACAGCACCCCACTGACCCTCATTACTTCTGGGATCTCCGCTGACAGCGCGAGCACCACCAGCCCTGCTTAACCCCTCCCACACAAGCTGAAATTCTTCAGGAGGAGAGGAAAACTCTTTCCCTCAAAGGGACTCAAACCATTTAATAAAGAACAGTTCAGCCCCCCAGCATCTCCATGTTAGAGCAAGACCATCAGTCCCATGCTACTAGTGGAAAAAAAAAAACAACAGGAAACCTCTGTAATTAAGCATTTTGAAGGCCAACCAAAAACTGCAAACAGGGATCAAAATCCAGTCTTCCATCTCCTATCTATTCTCACACTTCTGCTTCCCAACCAGCAGGGAGAAGCGCTGTACTACCAATTCATTCTGACACTAAGTACAAAAAAGCAAGATAAATGAGAGGATTAAATTATTCACTATCAAAACACATTCAGTGTGGCAACCAGTTAACAGCCAGAATGAACGAACCTCGATAATCCAGAGAATGAAACGTCTTAGATTACAGTGGTAATACAATTAAGAATAATTCAAGTTATTTAAACGCTTCTAGACTGTCTTTTGTTACTCCACAACAGCCCATCACACCAGCTGATACAAGCATATTGAGAAGAAGCCACAATCTAAAATCCTAGTAAAAATCCTTCAATTTATTGTTCACTTTGAATTTAATATGTGATGATGAAGGAAGCATCTAGTTTTTCATTTTTAGCTTTGAAAACAAATTGCTATTCCTTAGAAATTCAATTCTTTCCAACTGGCTGAAGCACAGAAAGTATTATTTCTTCGAGCCAGTCACATTATACCTTTTCATTAATGTTGCAGTAACGGTCACAATGGAACCAACAGACAAAACGGCAGCACTTCCATTACATCCCCTGCCTCACCAGCCATGAAGTGAAGGTACTAGAGAGGAATATTCCTGTGAGAAAACAATCTGGCTTTGACCATAACCTTTGGCAGAGGCGCTGTTATCTGTTTTGATACCGTAGTTACCTTGAAGCAGCAGCAATTATCCTCAAACTACTTCAGGGATTTTTTTTTTTTCTTTAGTGGAGCACACCTCCCTCTGCCAGTCCCAGACTCTCTCTCATGTTACCACCCGGGGGATTTCCTTACACTCTTGGCAGTAGAGCATGTTCCATTTCCGACCAGCCTTGCCCTCCCAGGACCCCTGCTGAACCAGCATCTCAGGTATTGATCCTCACAAGAGCCCTATTAAACGGGCATTATCCCCACTGTGCTGATAAACCAAGGCACCAATTTTCAGGCGTTAACTAAGGGTCCCACCAAAACCAGCTGGGCTTTCAATCTGTCAGTATTCCCCCTGCACATGAACAAAAAAATATCTTAATTCAGGTGTCTGAAATAAACAATTTGGTTACTTTTTTTTTTTTAAAGTAACTGGTAACCATTCCAGCTTTTTGAGGGACTGAAGACCCAGCACACGCTACAGGCAAGGTCTCCTCGTCCACAAGAACTCACTGGAGCATTGTAGCCAATTATGACTGACTTCATTCTTTTTCATTTAAAAACCATGAGAGGAATATTAACTAAATTGCATGGCAATCACTTTAGAATACATTATTTGAAAATTGTGGGTAATAATATAATTTGCCCAAGCTCTTGAAAGAACCCAGCTGTTTAATAAACATGAAAAACTCACCTCCCAACTAGCGTGACAAGATCTCTCTGCCCTGTTTCCCTTTATCCTCTGACATTTGGGCTTCCAGTAGTCCATTAGGCCACCAGTGTAAACACGAGAACTGTTACAAATCAAGCCAGGCCAAGCAGCTAAGAGAACTCCAAATATTTCATCCAAATTGTTTATATCCCTGTACTTCACACCAGTTCTGAACCACCTCCCCCAGCAGAAGTTTTCCAGCAAAATCACTGAGGTCCCAACAAACAGGAGTCAACAGGTAAATTCTCTGAAGCAGCAGTGAACAGTACTGACAAGCAACAAGTTCTGTCATAAGGAGAGTTATTTGCAAGACCACGCAAGAGGAGTTCTAAAAAATTAGTTTTAAAAAAACCCCAGGTTAGTATTTCTGCATTGCTGTGTACACAAACATGTATCAGAATGTGCCGGGCCACTTAGTTTGCTAGACTACTGAAATTAAATGTTTGAAGCTCTTAAGGAACAAAGTCACTTAAGATCTTGGAGAATTTCTTGATTTTTATCTAGCCAAGGAAACATCTCTCAGGAAAGACCATTTTATCAGTTTCTGATTGCTGTCACCATCTTACACAAACACCATTCAGCACTGTCAGAGGAACTATTTCAGAAATACAAGAAGCAAGCTCAGGTGAGTAACAGAAAGATGTCAGAAATGGAGAAATTTAGGTGATCAATGCCTCTCCATTTTTTTTTTTTAAGAGCCTGTTGCCAAATTTCAATTTATGCCAAATTAAGGAGCTTTTCCAAAGCTGTCACATCAATTCAAAGGTATGACCAGGAAATTTCAATTTATGCCAAATTAAGGAGCTTTTCCAAAGCTGTCACATCAATTCAAAGGTACGAAAGTTTTCTGTTTTTCATCAGGGGATTTTTGGTAAGCTAATCAAAATTCATGTTAAATGGTCTTGAAAGTTTTCTGTTTTTCATGTTTGTACAGGGGATTTTTGATAAGCTAATCAAAATTCATGTTAAATGGTCTAATTTTATTAACGGAACATTATAAGAATCCTGCACATAAGTTCATGACAGATGACGTACCACTCTACTAATTCAGGAAATTAAGACATTGTTTTTGAAAGCATGCTGTTCAGTACCTGTCACTTGACTTACATCGCCTGAGGAAAGCAAAAGCAGTAGACAAGATACAACACGGAGTTTTAAGCTTCAAAGTCTTAATTTGGGCTGAAAAAAAGGTGCTTTCAGGGAGACCTCACCCTTTCTTCAGAAACTAAAGCAAGTCCAAACATCTTTTTTGGCCAAACAAGATAAAGACAGCTTTCTCCTGGGAAAAGCCTTGGCATGGCACCAAGTTGAAAGAATTTTATACAGTTATCAGGAGTCTAGCCAGGTTGAAAGCCAGGACATCTTAAAGCCAAAGACCAATGTATTCCAGGTTTAACCTATGAAAACTATTGAAATATATTCACCACCCTGCTTTTTTTTTTCTTTTCTAAAGAAGTTTTTTCAAGTCTTTGTGGGTTTGGATATGAAAACACTTGTTCACAAGAGGGAATTCCAACCTTGCACTATACCACAGAAGTCTACAAGATACATACCAGAATAAGAAACAATCTGTTTAGCGGTAGAATTTCCTAGAATTAAAATGAGGGCATACAGGAGATTACACACTTCAGCTACATAGTCAAAAGCAACTGCAAAAACAAACACTATTTTTCTTCTATCTCCATTAGATGCAATTAATGCAATATCAAATGTGTTAAAATCATGACAGAAGTCAAATAAATCATTGTCCATCAGCTAAATGCACAGAGCCATCATTTCCAGATGCAACAGGTACTGGCCTACCATGTAATAATCACTTATTGAATTAATTGTTAGCAAAACTACCACCTAAAAGTGAGCTCTGCTAACAAGTTAATGCCTAAAAACATTAACTTATTGAAAACACTACAAAATATTAGAATGTTCTCAGGACATCAGAGAATGCCTTGGGGCTACTGAGTAGACACATAAATAATTTCTCATGAATGTCCGTGGATTTCACCGCAACCTCTAAAATTCCCCACGAGAAAACTCAAGAACTTTCCTTGTGGAAAAGCCTCACTAAACACACCATTGCCACTGGTTCCCTTCAGCACTTTCAAGCCTCTTTGCCTTTCAAGCAGGAACACCCCAATGGTAAAGCAGAGCTTGGAATCTACACCACCAGAGCTAAATACACCCAAAAACAGAACTCAATTTTTTATTTTTGCTTTACATTTCCAAGCATCTCCCATTTGATACCACGGTAAACTGCATGGTTAACGAAATTATTTGCTCTTTTTAACTTAATGTTTACATCAAAAAGCATTCAAATACAGAGTCTTGAATAAGCTACTGTAACAACAATAATGATGTTTCTATTAAGGACTGACAAAAAGAGCTCAACCCAAAGGCATTGGTAAATAATCCAGTATTTTGCAGTTTGCCTAATCAAACATTTTTGGCTTAGCAGAACATACACACAAAAAAAATTCAAAAAGAAGAAAAAAATTACTTTCTATTTCCAGTTCAATTACTGACTGACTGAGAGGTCTCAAGGAAGCCTTTCATTTTCCAACAGTCGTCTGACTGTACAAGGGGGATTATGCTTACTTACCGCATAGAAAGCTGAGAATTGAGAAGCATAAAGTGCTGCAGAGAAAGAAATACAAGTGCTGAGTACTATTACTCCACAGAAAAATAAAGAAAACTGGTTATTTTAAACAAGAAGTTTATTTAAACAACAAGACGCTTTACTTGAAGGGAAAACTATCTAGGATTTTTTTTTTCTTTTTTTTAAGAGTAATTTACCCCTACTTAGACAGAGATTGCTCTACATGTAACAGCTACGTACAAAAAAGTTATAAAATTGTCCTTGGTTTTACAATGATAAAAGAAAAACATTGAAATTATCCAATCAAACAAGGTATGCAAGGTTTTTGTTTTTAAACAGTGAGAGCAAAATAACTTACTGGAATATAAAGATAAAAGTAGAAGGAGCATGCCACTAACGGAGAAAGGGGCATTTTCACAGAACCAGTTTGTTTTCCCACCCCATCTCCATTAAATGTTGATCAAAACATACCATTGGCCATTTAGTTAAAAAAAATATGCATTATGTCTGTGCACATACACCAGTTACTTTATGTACAATAGAAGGAATAGGAAAAAAAAAAATCAGAGAGAGAAGAGAGAAAACTATACTGCAGTAGTCAGGATGTGGCTGAACCAAGTCTCATTTTTCTAATTGTGAATGTGTCGCCTGTGGGAGCACAGTTCTGGAGAGGAAAGTAGCAGGTTCTTTTTTTGTGTGTTTGTTTTTTTTTAGTAAACTCCTCCTGTTTGCTGCTGGAACACATCAATTGTATCTTCATCCTCCATTTCCAACTATAGCAGAAAAGAGAAAAAAGGCTTTCAACTCTTCTCAGATATCTACTATAAGCTGGGTTGTTCTTATATTTCCTATCTTCATGTTTACTTTTTATGCAACTTAACGAGACCAGCCCCACTCCCCTCCATCATCATCACTTTGTACATTTAACCTACCTCACTGTAACTCAAAAGCAAAGAAATTGCCTGGAAAAAAAAATGCCAGTTGATAGCCGTTATCTGAGAATGAGTTTTAGTAACTTCAGGGTGCCCTGTCTGACTCATATGGAAGAAGATTAGCATTCATAATATGTTAATTCTGTTGCCTACTTTGCCATTGCATCTTTTCTCCTGTTTACTTCCTCAGTTTACCTGAGAACATTGCCACAATTCCACTTTGCTGCTGTTGTTCAAATGTACAAGTGGCTTCAGCTACAGCACTAAAGAAAGCAGACTATAATTAAGGTCCCTAGCCCAGCCAGGCAGTAAAACCGAGCATCAGCAAGCACAACAAAAAATTAAGCACTTTACACAGTCAACGATGTAACAAACAGCTGGTGAGGAACAGCAACACTTCATTACTGTAACTCTATTCTTTCACCATTAACTTTCCCAGTTGGTATTTCTGGGATGTTAATGTTACCTGTACCGAGACTGAAGGAGTTGCTATAACTAATATAAGTTATATTTCTAAACAGTCTCAATTTCTGCTCCAGGAAATCAAACTGGTTTATGGCATTTACTGCAGCTATAAATAGACTGATCCTTAGCTTCAGCATAACACAGATGGAGAGAAAAGCACCCTGTTGCCTCAATTATCACTATTTCAAGTTTAAAAGTTGCATAGACCGTAGCCATAAGAGGCACATTCTTTGGAGCAACTGCTTAGAAAATCCAGGTCTAAATAAGCCTTCTAAAAACAAGAGTCCCTTATTTCATAACAAGTGGTTCTGAAAAGCATATAAAACTGTATCACTTGGAAAGGCTGATTAAACACAGCTACGTGGAGCAGTTCAGAAAAATACTCAAGAGTCACAGCAAACCATTCTGTTCTTGGAATGGCCTTCATTTTAACCAATTACAGACAGACAACCCAAACTTCACAGTATGCCCTAATTTTATGCTGCTGAAACAGAGCTTCAAATAACAAATAACAGAAAATTACTTTTGCATTACAAATGCAAGTTTGCAAAAGGACCTTTGATAGCATCCTGGCAAACTTTTATAAAAAATAAAGGCATTGCTTCAGGAAAAACTCGATTCTTAACTTACCGATTCTTATCTCAGAGCCTTGACTCAATAAGTGATAGTTTTACAAGACTCACCATCTGTACACTATACTTAATTTTCTTATTTTATTACTACAGCAATACAGACTTATTATTCAAAACACTAAAAGAGTCTTATATTCCATTTCCAATAATTCTAATTATACCAAAATAATGGTTAAAAAAAAAAAAAGACAAGTTGTATCACTAATACATACAATTACACAAGTATTTTATATGAAACAAGCATCAACTCCTGCAGAAAATTTCAAACACAATTCCTTAGTCTTGCTTCTCTTGTTTACCTGTGCAGGTGTGTCTGTTTCATTAATTGGCTGCCCATCGAACCGGAATCTGATTTGCCTCATTGACAACCCCTGGACAAAGAGAAGTAACACAAAGGGAATTAAGTCCACTGTAAAAGTACTCCCTAGTTTTCTCCTGAACTTGTCACTGGAATTGCAGCATGATCATTAGAAGCCACCATTCACTAACGCATGATACTCCCCTCATGCACTGACTTTAAGGTATTCCACTCCAAATCCTTGCAATCTGTTTTGTATTAAAAATTGCATTGTGTCCAATAACTAAGAGAACAACAGTGCCCCCATTGACTGTAAGTTAAAATACAGCAATTTCTAGTACACAAGTCTTGCCCCAAACCCCAGGATTTTTACAGTGCTTTTTAACAATAATTCACTTAAAAATTAGATGCAACACTTTGGGTAACAAACATCAAACAGTAACATTCAAAACTCCTTTTTGACCTTCCCCAAAAGCAAAGGTGTTCTAAAATACTTTTTCCAGAAATGCAACCACCATCTATTAGTCTGCAGCAGCAAAGAGTAGCCAATGGTAACTTTTTGACCTTGAATTCCTATTAACAAGAAATCAATGCAAAGTTTTTCCATGCACAGCTGGAATTTTCAAAGAAAAAAAACCCCACCAAACAAAAAAACCCCAGGAATCTTCTACTTCCAGAAACTACTATTTCAAAGTAGCATTTTTACCACGTAACAGTAGTTTTGCTGACCTCTTGAATCCCCTACTCATTCTTGCTTCAGCCAACAGATTCAAAAGATAAGTAAAGGGCAACAATCCCTCCTACTAATAACATAAGCTTCAAATTCACAAGTCAGTTTCCAAAGGTATTTTACAGCACACTACATTCTGCAATGGAAGATGAATGAAGTTTGAGGATACAGCCAGAACCAAGAACTTTGGTGCCTACTTCTCTCCCAGTTCCATCTATTCTCTCTACAGAGTACCTAATAATTCAAGAAGTTTAGTTGGTTTTGAAGTAAATCCAATGGCTGGCATGGTGCTGCTTTGGCACCTCTGAATTACAAAAGAAACTTTAACTTAGCCATGCAAGATGTAACACACAAAAGAAAACTTAATGTAGTAATTCTTCTTGAGAAATTGATTTGCCAGGATAATATTTTAATAAGACTTTATAGTACACAGCAAAATGCCTTCTCTAGTGTGACTGAGATTCTGCAGTGCTCACTCAGTATCATCCTGTTTAAGAAAACCATGTGGCTAAGTGTCATGGCAGCAACACATTTTTGCACAGCAACATTTGGTTTGAGCCGTTTTCTCAAGACATTGTGTTTCTTAAAATATGTATCTCCTATTCCAGAAGTGTTGCTTTTTTTTTTTTGCAGGTTCTTGACAACTTTAAGAGCTGAATAAATGACAGCAGAAAAGATACTGAAAAACTGTACCTTGGTGAGATTAGTATCCACAAAAAAGTAAGTTAGTTCAATGGAGAATTTTTTTCTCCTCTAACAATAAATGCAAATAGACTTCATCTTCTAAATGTATCATTCAAAGTTTAGTTACTTCCATTTTAGGTGTACTGCATGCAATACATTATTTTCATTCTTTAAAGATGCTAAATTCTATACTATCCACAGTTCTCCAAATGAAATCTAAAGTCCACTGCTTAAGGATTTTAAGATCTGGTATGCCTAGTTAGGAACACAAACAAAATCTAGCTTCTAGAGATAAGCAAAACAAATGCTTTTCAACAAAGTTTGAAAAGTAGGCACCTGAGAAATAAATTTTAACAAGTCCACCTCCACCCTTTGGATACCTTCTAGCTTAAAACCAAATTCAGAAAAATGTCCCCCATTCTAAAGATGTTTTCCTTGCTCTCTAAGTGACACCTGGGTTTTTTCTTGGTTTGTTTTTTTTTTTAAAGCAGATCAAAAATTTAGGTGGAAAGTTTTGTTGGTTTGGTTTTTTTTCAAGCAGATCAAAAATTTAGGTGGAAAGTTTTAGAATCTTACTTTTGTTTGCATCCAAGTAACTGAAGTATGAATGGTACTTTCAAAATCATCTTTCCCAGGACTTTACAAACAATAAACCAATCCTCAAACTCCCCAAAAGACTGCACTTTATGTTTGGAAAATACAATATATCAAAAGACAGATATAACTGCACTTTATGTTTGGAAAATACAATATACAGTGATTTACATGAGTTTGTGTGACAGAGGTAGGAAAAAGGAGCCCACAGCCTCAAATATTCACTAATTTATCCCCAGAATCCCCCTACAAGAACACATTCACCTGTTCAGTAGGAGCTGATTTTTTCCTGTCTTTATTCTTATCCCTATCCTACTGTGGCAAAAGGTAAAACACAGAGGTTTTACCACTCTATGTAAATTAAGAGTTTGGTTTTCTTGGTGGCGAAACACCACCAATATTTTATACTGTATAAATTTTATAGAACACCAATCAATATTTTATACTGATTTTATTGTATTCAGTAGTATCACTGAATATTTGTATTTAAAAAAATCTTTCCCTAATTCCAAACAACTTTGTGGAGATGGAACTTCTTAAAGACAGACATTCATTAAAAATCATGGATAGCAGAAACAAAGCTTTCCTGATCAAAAGCTTAAGAATAAAGGATTAAATAGCACTACTCTTATACAGGTGTTTCTAAAACTTGCAATAGCTGCCTGCAGTTGCCACTATTCTAGCAAAAGGCATTGTTTTGTTCCTCAGAGGATTGACAACTAGGCCACAAGAGAAAAAACAAAGCTCATCATTAAGTGTACAAGTTCCTTCTCAAGAGAGACATTAGACACCTTTCAACCCTGAAACACTCATTTATATTCTCTCATCTTAATACAATAATACTAAGCTAATAAATCAGAAGTCTATGACCAGACCAAGAAGTTACTCAGAGTCATAAAAATACCTCTGATAATCACTCAGCTCTCTATCTCGAGTCCATTTGCAGGTTCCTCACCCACCTTTTCCATACTGGTATTTTTGAGCAGCAGAGTAACCGTTGCCTCCCAACAGCCTACACCCCCAATGCAGGCTTCACAAAGATAACAACAGATCTTTATTTTACCCATTTCCTGTCACAACCCTGTCAGTCCACCCTAAAAGAGATCCTAAGAACAATATACTTTCCACAACACAATTAGTTTCTGTTAAGTCTTTATCATTTTGCATGTTTACACAGTTTGAAGACTATAGTGTCTTCATCTATCTCTACGGAGATCACCTCTCCCCCAGACACCACTTCTCCTGATGATGATACAAGAACCATACCTGTCGTTCACAATAGGCTTTCATTAGTTTACTAAGTGGTGTATGCCTCTTAATCTTAAACTGCACCACAGACCCATCTTGCCCTGCCACCTTCAGATTAATGTGGTCATTGTTTTCAGTCTTCACTCCTTCCTGTTGAGGAAATAAAAGAAAAAGAAAACCAACACTTTTTTTTTTCAAAAGGCACGAAACGAGAAGTTAACATTTTACCAAAGTGCAACAGGTCATCAAAAAGTGGGAAATAAAGGCATCATAGGTGTTTACCAACTTCAAACTCTGAATTCGTAAATAAATGTCAGTACTTTTAATTTGAAAGTCATTTAAAAAAAAAGTCACACACACAAAACCCCCAAACCCTACTCATATTAGCTGTCATTCTTGAGATTGGTTAACATGCGAAGTAGCAGCAAAGACTTACTGGGCCAATTGTTTTACAACATTTTTTTTTTTTGAAAAAGC
Organism: Calidris pugnax; assembly: GCF_001431845.1. Classification (NCBI taxonomy): domain Eukaryota; kingdom Metazoa; phylum Chordata; class Aves; order Charadriiformes; family Scolopacidae; genus Calidris; species Calidris pugnax. The sequence goes on from NW_015090778.1 coordinate 4,860,462, forward strand.
AATCTCTATAAAGGGCACAATAATATACACACTACAGTTCCCAATCAAAGGAATAAAGTTATTTATGTTACAACTATAATCTCAACCACTAGGAAGCCTCTTTCTTACTGTATTTCAAACTTTTTCATATCAGGTACTTCTGAAGAAAACTTCAAGCCACTTTCAAGGACCGGATTTGAAAAGGTGACAAAAGCTGAAGGGAACCAAGCTTTCTCCTTCGGAAAAAGTTTAAAAAAAAGAAGCAGCAAAACCCAAACCCTCCTTCATGAGCAGTGCGATCCTCTCCACATGCAGAAACTGCAGAGAACCAACTTTCAACGCCGTGGCTCCTGTTCCCATCCCGAGTTACCAGGGGAGAGGGGGAAGGAGAGGACCCAGAGCTCCCCGGCAGCAGCATTTCCATCTTTATTTTCTTTGGGAGAGGCGGCCGGAGGGTGCGGGATGGCCCGGCCGGGACCCTCCGTGGGACAGAACCCCGCGCAAGGTTTAATATTTTCAAACTCAGTTTAAAAATGCGAAGAAGAAATTAAAAAAAAAAAAAAACAAAAAAAGAAAGAGGAGCGGGTAGAGAACGGCGGCAGCGCGGCGTTCGCTGGCTGTGGGTTTGGGTTTTCGCCGTGTTGCCTTTTTTTTTTTTCTTTTTTTTTAATTATTCTCAATTCCCGCTGTTGCGAAGCGAAGCCCCACGCGGCTCCGCCGGGCTCGGCCCGCGGGAGCCCCCCCCCGGGCGGC
>NW_015090778.1:4861897-4866534 GCF_001431845.1 Calidris pugnax
CCCGCGCGGCGTGCGCGCGCCCCGCCCCGCCCCGCCGGGCGCAGCGGGCCCTGCCCGTGCGGCGGGTATTGTCCTCCGCAAAATGGCCGCCGGGCCGCCGCCGGCCGGGAAGGGACCTCCGCCGCCACCCCACACAAACCCCGGGCCTGGCCTCTGCCCCCTTCAGGGCCTCTGCCCCGGGTCCCCGCCGGCCGCCCCCGGGCCTGCTGCGCGCTCCTCACAGGCACCGTTCCCTCAGCTCCCCGCCTCGGCCTCCTGGAGCCTGACACGTTTTCACCCCCAGCTCATGGCCCTCGCTGTCGGGCGGATGAGGCCGGTGGAGGCTGTGGGGTTTGACAGGCATCCGCTGCGCCTCCAAAATCCCCGGCCTTCCCCCCTGAGGAAGGTGAGGCACGAGTGTGACCGAAACACGTGTGGTTTCTGCAGAGGGAACCGAGAGCCGCTGCACCTCTCGGCCGTGTCTGAAAAATGCATCGTGAATATAATTAAAACAATTGCAGTCAAGGCTTACTTAGGTTCTGCCACAAGCTGAGGGCATGATGCAGCACCTCAAAAATTACAACTTAAGAGGATCCACTACTAATGATGCGGTTCCTTCAAGTTCATTCCAACGGAGGGGAGGAGGAAATTCTCAATAACTCCAGGGATTTCACTGAATGGGATCCCACAAAACAGTTTCTGAGCCTTTTTTTCAATCAACATTACACCCGCTGCCATCATATGTCAACTGTTTCTCTGGTACACAGGTGGAAAAGAAGCACCACAAAAATGGCACTTCAGGGACGGATTTACCAGGTGGCATCGGTCCACACCGTCACAGCACCGTGTGGTGAAGATGCTACAGACCATGAAGCAGAGGTGGCCGCCCTGTGCCCTCGGCTCTGGTGTGACAAAACATCTCCTGTTACAAGACAGGATTTGGTCCAGAATAAACTAATCAAGAAGTGAAATATCAACTGAGGAGAAACTTCACTTAGGAGCCAGTACAGGCTGCTTCTCACTGAGAATTCCGATCCCCCTTCTCTGCCTTTTCTTACATCACTTCACATCCCAGTACCTCCCTTCTGAGCACGGAGTCATATGGAGTTTTTTGTTTTATTAGAATTTTCTGGAAATTGAAGAAGACAACAGGCAGTTTAAGTTTTACCTGAGTCCTCAGCTGAGAAAAGACCGCACAACCCTGCCTGAAGCAGTGAAGGTGGCCGCTGCCAGCAGCTGAGCTTCCACAAAACACGGGCAGTGAAGTCTTTTACCATCTCCTTGTAGACTAGGCTCCCCAGATATTGTAAAATTTTCCCTCCGCTTCAGTACTCTGAAAGATTAAATCTCATCTAAAATTTCATAGAACCTTTTAGTTTTAGTATTTTACACCATCTCAAGAGTCTTTATGAATCAGTTCTGGAAAAATCAGAAGCCCTGGAAGAGCTTGGGCTGGCCCAGGAAGGCAGCTGAAACGCTGTTTTTTTATATGTGAGACTCCAATTGATACTCTTTTGAGCTGCAGTTTCCACTCCCACCTGTGTCGTTTTCCTTGATTTATCATCAAAAGACTGTTCCGGTTGGTCCATCCTGCCTGTTTTCCTTGCATTTAATTAATCATGTTATTATTTTTCTATTTATTTAAGCTACTGGGAGGCAAGAAGCACCTGTGGCTAGAGAAAATAACAAGCTTCTGTAATCCTCCTCACACAGTTTGGTGGTGCATCAGTTTCCTACAATCTCCCTTCACCTTTTATTTTAGCTCCGAAAAGCAACGGGCAATGCCATTTGGACCTTCTGAAGTCCATTATCACCACCAAGAAGCAGGACTATACGTGAGTACAAGGAAATAAAGCATCTTGAAACCCACTCTATTCTTCCACTTCACACAGGGCTTTTCTTAAGCGAGACTCCAATCACACAGGGTACTTTCAAAACAAAAGACAAGTGTCATTTCCCAAAGGACCTTAAGTTCTATTTCTAGAAATGATGCAACTTCACCGAGAAGGGCTCACCACTTCTTCCCCCTCCCTCTTTGAAGACCTCTGTGCCGCGGGTCCAGGAGGAGGATTTCTTTGAGAGCTGGGATGAAACTGGCCGAGGCCTGAGAGCGGTGTGAAAGAACTGAAGGCAGGGATGGTGTTAAGTGAGACATACATCAAGGCCAGCATCACAAAGGTGCTGAAAAGGAGGCAGGAAAATACACTGGACTTTATGAGCACGTATGGGATTTCACTACTATTGCAAAAGTTATATATGCTCCAAAAAAAGGCTGAAAACTCCTTCAGCTGCACCGCCATTGGTCTTACCACCAATTCCAGAGCAGGTTTCTACAAACCTCATATAAATAGCGCTTTTTTTCCTTCATAGCAACGGAGGAAACTCACATTACACAGGAGATTCAGTGGAGCTAATGATAAAGAGAGCGCTAAAGCCTGCAGAGTTAACTGGCCAGACAGCAGCCCTCGGGGTGAGCGGCAGGGGAGAAGCCACACTGGGGACTAACAAAGGACCCCGTCCTGCAGGGTCGGGGCTGCAGCAGAGGGGAGCAAAGGCAAAGCTTTTTGTCTCTCCGAGCTCCTCCTCTTCAATGCAGGGAGCTGAAGGGAAGTGAATGGGGAAGCATCCCAGTGAGAATTCCAGAGAAATTCCATCTCTAGGAAAAAGAAAAAAAAACAAAACAAAAATTCCACATGTTGTTTCCCAAAGTATTTCCATGCCTTGTTTCATTCTTCTCCGGCAGTTTTATAAGGAGGAAATCCAACATATTAGATCTTGCACAGCATTTGGGCTTAATTCTCCACACTTTTCTGAAGAGGGCAGGGAATATGGGCATTCAACATATCATTCCTTTCACACTGAAATTTTAAGACATTCAGATTTTTAAGACACTTTAGGACAGCTACAAGTGGAGTAGCCCAAGTGTGTGCTACTGCACATGAGCAAGCATAAGCCTACAGAGCAACTCCAGCCCCTTCAAAACCGCGTTATTTTGCAATTAGTTCAATGCAAGAATAGAAAGCAATTATTTGAAGGAGTAAGCAGGCAGGCAGGGCTGAAACTGCCTTCTCAGCCCTGACCCTGGGGCTCTCAGTGGCTTATTCAGGCCTTGCTCTTCATTGATTCTCATTTAGTACCGGGAACACAAAATGCATTTTGCCTGGGGCACTGCCTGTTCTGTGCCTTCCCTGATCACCATGCTATCTATCCCCCTGTTCCACAAGTCATGAAATAGCTTCCAAACCTTCTATTTTGCAATTTAGTAATTCCCCTCTTCATCAGGCCTTGGGTTTTTTTTGCTTTTTTGGTCATTTCTGGGGGGTTTTTTGTTGTTTGTTTTTTTTTTTTGTTTCTGGGGGGTTTTTTGTTGTTTGGTTTTTTTTTTCTTCTGACTAGAATAAACTAAGTTTTTCTTTGCCTTCCTCTTGGAACCCAGACTCCTTCTGACTAGAATAAGCTAAGTTTTTCTTTGCCTTCCTCTTGGAACCCAGACTCTGTACTCCAAAGACTTTGAGCAGCATGAAGTTCCATGCCAACATGTGGTTCCCAGTTCTGCTCTGCTTAATTATATGGACCAGACAGGTACAGTGCCCTTTTGTAAGACAGCAGAAGAATTTGACTTTGTACAACAGATTTGAATACATGCACATCCCCAAATTCCCCCCAAATGCAGGACTCTTGCCCACAATAAAGGACGAGCTTTCTTAAAACTGATGAGTCTTAGTTTCTCAAGCAGGTTTCCCCAAGATTTAAGTTCTTCTAGCCTGCAACAAGCCATTCCTCCCGACTGACCTGAGCAGACACCACCTCCTTTTCTCAGCACAAGGGGTGTGCTCTTACCAAAGAGAACTGCTGGCTTTATTTTTAGTGGAAATGATGGATGCAGTAATCACTAAAGTTAAAAAAAAAAAAAAAGGTAGTTTAGCAGTGGAGCATTGCAGCATTTGTCATACGAGGACAGCGAATTATTTAAGCTATCTTGAAAAATTAATTCTTAGTGAGCTTCTCTGAAAACCACCAGGTTTTTGAGGGGGGCTGGCTGCTTCTAGCTGCGAGTTCAGCAAAACAGCGCTGCTAATATCTTACTTAAAAAGTGTATAACTGAACGAGTTAACTATTGAGAGGAACAGGCAAAAAGCGAGGAGCGTGCAGGGACGGGAAGCAGAGCAGACTGGAGGGAAAGCTTCCAGGGGGCTTGTCCGAGAGCTCCAGAAACTCTGGAGAACGTCACCTTCTGCCACTCATCGACCTGCAAAGTGTGTAAAGAAACAAGAGAAAATGGTTATTACGAGGCAATGAAGTGAGCACGAAGAGTGTTGACTGGCCAGCACCGCGCCCAGGCAGCAATAAAACCCTCCAGAGAAGAAAATGCAGTAGATGGAGATGGGGCAGCCTCCTTCACCCCTTCCTTCATCCCTCCCTCTTTCTCCTCCTCCTCCTCCCCACCACCCCGGGCCCTGCGGGGGCAGCACACACCGGCCCCGGAGGCAGAGCCGCTCGGAGGGGACCTTGGCCCCGCCGGGCAGCACCGACCCTCCCGGGGCAGGCGCTGCGTGACCGGGCTCCGGGCGGCCCCGAGGCCGGGCTCGAACCAGCCACGGGCGAGAGCGGGGCCCGGCCCGGCCCGGCCCGCCCCAGCGGGGCCTTTGAAGCCGGCG
>NW_015090778.1:4866622-4882239 GCF_001431845.1 Calidris pugnax
GGGGCCCTCCCCGCGGCCCGGCGGGCGGGAGGCGTGAGGGGAGCGCGGCCGCCGCCATGGAGGAGGTGGACGGGGACCCGCCGCTGATGGTGAGGGCCGGGCCGGGCCGGGGAGGCGCGGGGCGGTGCGGGGCTGTGCGGGAACATCTGACGGGCCGCCGTTCCCCTCACAGGTGGTGCCCGGCGCCGACCCGTCGGCCAGACAGCTGTGCTTCGCCTGGGGCCCCGCCGAGATGCTGGTGTGCGAGACCCTCTTCGGCCGCAGAGGTGGGTCCCCGTCCCGGGGTGGGCCGGGCGCCGTCCCCCGTCCCCGTCCCCGTCCCCGGGGCGCTGAGCCGGGTGTGTGTTGCCTTGTAGGCGTCGAGGATGGAAGGCAGAGCTCCTCCTGCGTCTTCGTGGTCCGCAAAGATCAGGACATCTACATCCAGACCTTGAGGAAACTCTTCAACGAGTCGCACGGGATCTTCGTGGGGCTCCAGCGGAGCGAGGAGGAGCTGGCGGGGAAGTCGAGGAAAACGCAGTGAGTGGATGGGGAGCGGGAGGGTGGAAGGAACCCACCGACCTGCTCCTTCTCCAGCCAGGGAAATGCCATTGACTCACACACCCAGACTGCCCAGAGCCGCTGTAATCAGCAGCAGGGCAGGAAAAAAATGACAGTTTTAGGGTGATTCTACCCTAAACAAGGCCCTGATCCTTCCAGTAACCCTACTGTCCAGCACCTTTGTGCACATAGCCAGCTGTCATGGCTGGGATGGGGTTGACTTGTCTTGCTGGCAGGCGGTGTAGGGCTGTGTCGTGGGTTTGGGATGAGAATAGTGTTGGTAGCAAACTGACTGATGGTTTGGGTTGTTGCTGAGCAGTCAAGGACTTTTCTGCCCCTCACACCATCCCGCCAGCAAGCAGGTTGGGGGGAGAGCACAAAAAGTTGTGAGGAGACACAGCTGGGACAGCTGACCCCAACTGACCCAAGGGATATTCCATACCATACGACATCATGCCCAGTATATAAAGGTGGAGAAGGAAGCGGGGGACATTTGGAGTTACAGCATTTGTCTTCCCAAGTCACCGTTATGTGTGATGGGGCCCTGCTTTCCTGGGGATGGCTGAACACCTGCCTGCTGGTGGGAAGCAGTGAATGAATTCCTTGGGTTTGCTTTGCTTCTATGCACCCCTTTTGCTCTACCTATTACACTGTCTTTATCTCAGCCCATGAATTTTTTTTCACTTTTACTCTTCCCATTCTCTCCCCCATCCCGCCTGGGGGGAGCGAGCGAGGGGCTGCGTGGCCCTAGTTGCTGGCTGGGGTTAAACCACGACACCAGCAACCACCACACACAGCTTTGCTGGCTCCCGTGGGATTCACCCAAGTACTGGGAGCATCCACTGCTGCAGAGAAACCAGCAAGGCTTCAGTGGACAACAGGCGTGAGCCTGAAACTCAATCAGCGTTCTCTAACTGAAGCCTTTTTGTATTTGGCAGATTAGTTCAAGTGAGTAAAAACTACCGGTCGGTGATAAGAGCCTGTATGGAGGACATGCACCAGGCAGCTAGTAAGTTTGTTTCATCTCTTACTGCAATGAAAGGAAATGCTATTTATGATTATAAAAGTAGCATTTCAATTGTAAGGTAATGCAACTACTGTAAAATAGGACACATAGATTTCAGTAATTATCAAGACTCCATTTCCGTGAGGGAGATTTTCAAGTTGGTTTGTAAATGTGGTCTCAGAGATATTTTTTTTCCACAGTGTTTTAACTGATTTTCGGGGGACTTGGAGTGTGTGCAGTTTTAGGGGAAACTGAGTCCAAATTAACATCCTGCTCCCCCCAAAAACAGGAGATTTTACTCTTCCTTTCCATCTGTGCCCCGTGGCTGTACCCAGATTTGCACAGGATTTAATAAAAAGAAGTTGTAAAGTTTTGTATAAAAGTTAGCTTTGCCACGTGTGCACTCATTTAGGTCTGTGCCTGATGAGTGATCAGGTATTGTTGTCTTTATTTATGAGCCCCAAAAGGGCTGTGGAAGGTAAATATGTTGCTCTTTGACTTTCCTTATTCTTCCCTCAGTCTCAGCGCGGGACCCTGCCCTGCAGAGCCAGTACAGCACTCAGGTAACTGCACTCGGGTCATACAGCCACAACTGACACAAATCACTGGCCAGTAAATTCATCAGGGCCAACACTGTGGCAGGAAGGCATTCCAGATTTAGCTCTGGCTTAGTATATTGGATGTGTTTCGTGACCAAGAATAGATGGGAATAAATAGTTAGATCCTGTATTTATAAAATAATAAAAGGATGCCCAACATCTGGATTCACTGCCATGTCTTAAACATCTATTCAGTGTTATAGGTGTGATGTTTTCTTGTCATCTTAAAGCCAGCTGGCTGCCAGGACTGAGCTTCACTGATTGCTATGGACAGCACATGTCTTTGTGTGGTTAAAAACCCTGACTGGAATAATTGCTAAATCTGAAACATTGCACTGCTTTTTTTCAGGTTTCTATTCTCTCTGCAATGGAGCTGATCTGGAACCTGTGTGAGATTCTGTTTGTTGAAGCAGCTGCAGGTGAGCAGTGAACTGTCCTGATGTTAAGACTTGAAGGGCTTTTTGTTTGCCTATTTATTAATTTAAAATGTGTATAGCATCCATTTTGTCATATTTTAATGTATCAACAAGCTTTTTAATATCTGTTCTGCCTCAGTAAACTTCTTTCTTCATATTGAATTACGTCAAGCTACTAGATTTGCCTTCTACTTTTTCCCCCCGTGTAGTTCCCTACAATTTAAATTCTCTTTTTAACAGAAAGGTAGTGAAGAAGAGGAATATCAAAAGTTGCTGCCAATTTATTTGACTTGTAAGCATAAACACATCTTTAAGCATCGAATATGTTGATGCCAACTAACATCTACACATTCTCTGGTGCAGCTCCTTTAGCTTTAGGATGCCATTTTGGAAGTCAGTTTGTTTACACCAGCATTTTAAAGTAATAAATAATTTTTTAAGGAAATCAGATTATACAAACAAATACGCTGCTTGCACAGTGCCAGAATTCAGAGAGATTCACAAACTGTAGATTACTTAATCTCAAGAAAAGTTAATCACCTAGTGCCAGATTTCCTCCTCTCATTCAGTTAATAATGAGTTGACGGTAAATTAAACAGAAGCATTCTAGGTATCTTTTGTCATTGCAAGATCTATGATCTGACTCACTCACCTTTTATTTCTTCGAGTAACTGGTTGGGGTTTTCTGCTGGTCTCTTCTGCTGTTCTGTGTAATATTTGTGACAGAGAAATCTGTCAGCCACCTGGTGCTCCCACCGCCTGGCTCCTTAAGGAGCTCTGTTCCTTTTTAATTTGAGCGTGGCATCTAGAAATCCAGTTGTTAAACTCATCTAATGGTTGTCAAACTGTTCAGGTTGGAAGCACGTAAAATAGTAGTTTGGGACCAAACAGTTGGGAACTAAAAGAATGAAATGTTCTCTGCACACAGCTGGTCCCCTGCTGCTTCGCCTCCTCGACTGGGTTCGACTTCACGTCTGTGATGTGGACAACATGGTCCGTGAAGTCCTGAGCAGTGAAAATCCATCAAAACATGAGCTCTTCTGGAACGTGGTGAGTATAGTCACCCCTGAGATTCTTAAACAAAGAGAATTCACAGCTGTGTGTTTTGCCTTCCTCCTCCCCACTCAGCACTAGGCAACCTCTCAGAAACTAATAGCTAGGACACTGCTGCTGTCTGCCTAGATAGGTTGTAAGATGAAGCCATTCTGATGATCATCTGACCCTCATTCCCACCCTGATCCTTTCACTTTTGTGATCCACAGAGATCAAGACTTACACTGTGTATTTGGATTAGCGGGGCCTGCCGTTTAAGCACTTTACCTCCACTGAACTTGCCTGAATCACAAGTTTTGGTTCCCCTCTGATGCTCCTCCTGGGTGTTTTGCAGCCTTGCCCAGCGCAGCGCTCACAGACGGGTGCCTTTTTTTAGGTGGATGTCTTCGTGCTGCAAGGCCGCATGGATGAAGCGCGGCACCTGCTCTCCAAGGAAGCCAGTGCCAATCCCACCTCGATGAACATGTACAGAATCTTGGATGACTTGATGAAGAAGATGCCTATGCCCAGCGTATGTACAAAGTGGATTTTTTTCATGCAGTTCCACTGGGAAAAGAGATAAGAGGGATGGCAGTATTAATCTAGTCTGTTTCATCTCTGCTGTGGCTCCTGTAACATCACTGCCTGTGGACCATTAAAACATCTCAGTCTTAATCCTTTACAGTAACAACACTTGTGTTCTTGACCTACTCAAAAGACCAACCATAGAGGCAAAAACCTGTTAGGTGACAAAATTACATAGTTAGATAATTTTTGCAGCAGGACACATTATCCAGTTGTCTGAAACAGTTCCTGTTGAGAACTGTTTTCTTGTACAGAATATTCTCTTCAGATTTTTCCAGCAGGGTTTCCCCCTGTTGCAGTGATCTCCTCGTGGAGGAAAAACTGCAGCTGCATCACGGGAATCTCTTGTAGGCTCTTCTTTGCTTAGTTAGGTGGGTGGGATAAGACACTTCAAATGCAACTGTAGGACAAGGGAAAATTTGATGGCAGCTCCGTGTTTAGCTTTTTAGGATGAATGACTGAGTTCAGCCCAGGCGCCTGCTGTGGTTTGACTTGGTGTTTCCTTTATTTCATGTATCTTCTCTCTGTTCAGCTTGGCAACACCCAGACACTGACTGAGATGGAGCTGAAGTGGCAGCACTGGCATGAAGAATGTCAGCGGTATCTACAGGATGGAACTTTTGCTTCCAATTCCCACATGGAATCCATCTGCAAGGTGTGTTTTTTGCTGGGAAGGAAGGAAACCATAGGCAAGTATTGGATCCATCCTCAGGATGTATTTCAGAAGCCCTGTGTAGCCATAAGTAACTTCAAGATGCTGGATTCATTAAATCAGGAGATTTCAGGCCAATCATCTGTACTGTGCTCTTTGTTTGGCAACAGTCTTTGCAAGCCTGGGCAGACTGTGTTCTCTTTGTGTCCAAGGCCACAAGACTGATTAGGAAACTGGGCTCTGAGAAGGATCTTTGTCCTTTGTTATTTAATTTTGATTAAATTCTTGACTTTGCAAGGTCGGAGTAGTGCCTCTGAAGAGTTACAATGCAGCTGTGCATGTTGCTGAATTTGCGGAATTACTCCTGTGTTTTTCTCCCATTAGATCCTGCTGGGAGATGAGGATGCCATACTGGAGAAGAAGGAACTCATGACTACTTGGTACCACTTCCTGGTTACCCGACTGCTGTATTCCCGTCCAACTGTGAAGCCAATGGAACTGCGGTTTTACGCACAGGCAGGCAGTAGAATTATTTTTATATTCTTAGCCTTTTCTTGCACACAAGGGTTACTGTACTTAAAGTAACTTAAAGTTTGGGAGGGTTGATGCCTTACAGCAGCTACATACCTCTAAGATGTTTCCTCTGTTAAAGAGGTTTCTTCACCCTAGGTTTCCTGTAGCAGAGTCTCTGGCAAAAATCCCCCCCAAATAATTTGAGTGGGGCAGCAGCAAGGACAGCTCGGGCTGGGTGCCTCAGAGAGGGACCCAGAGCAAAGAAATTCCTGGGCAATGATATGCTTACGATCTCTGCATCCTCACTCCTCAGCGCCTCGCACGCACCACCTGGTCCCATGGTGGTTAATGGTCTGGGGTCTTCTTAGTCCTCACTGGATTCTCCCTCTGTCACCAGGCGGCTGTTAACTGTTCTTATCCTGTCGAGTTGCAGCCTTGGCTCACTGTAGTAGCTTCTTTATTTCCTGGTTTCCCGATCTCAGGGCCTTCCTTTGTGTAACTGAGTAGAAGTTCAAAACAAGTTCATGTTATTTAGGTGAAAGTTCTCAGCTTGCAGCCTGAGGCTTCAGCAACTTCAGCTGCTTATGCTGAGTTCTGTATGAGTAATCAGCCAACGCGGCCTGACACTCGGTGATTAAGTGATTAATTTTATTTAAACCAAACCACTAATGTTCCATATTCCTTTACGGTCCTCCCTTTTATTTTCATGTGAGCATTTCTGCTAATACGCCAAGAACTCTTGAAGTCCTCCAAAGCGTGTGACTATTGCCCATAGTCTCTTACACAAAATTACTACAAATAAGAGGCATAATAGAATCAAAGCTGACAGGATCGCTGCTGGCTGGAGCCTGTGATTACAGATTCCTGTAGCTGTTGGTGGCCACCCAAAAAGTGTTTCCCACCATCAGTGTTCACTGTCCTTCTTCCCTCTTCTCAAGACACTATGTCTCTCTTCTGTATCGTGATGGACAGTAATTACAGGTTTTTTGGCCATCGTTTCAAACACGTTTTAGCAGTTGACACAGGTCATCGTGCTGTAGCAGTTTCTTCACCAGTGTGAGATTCATTCTGACGGGGGAATTTGTAAGTGGACTGGGAGACCGATACAGTGAACAAATAATTATTGAAGACCCAGTCTCTTCACTGTCTAATGTTACCAAACTTGTTCCTGCAAATTGTTTTCTGGGTTTCCTTATGCTAAAATAAGGAAAAATCTTTTTTGTTAATGTGTTCAATCTCTATGACCTGTTGTTTTCCATAAAATAACCTAAATGAGGCTGCTACATCCAAACAAATGTCTTCCTTTTACCATCTCACAACTCCTCCATTTATCATGTCTTGTAATCTCATTCCACAGTCTAGTATGGACCTGTTCCTGGGTGGAGAAAGCAGCCCTGAGCCTCTAGACACGATTTTAATGGCAGCCTTTGAATTTGAGATGCATCAAGTGATCAAGGAATGCAGGTTGAGTTTTAAGGTTTTTGATTCTCTAGTTGTACAGTATTGCTTCTGTGTGCAGTCACTCCCATAGTATTTGGGGTAGAAGGTATGGGTGCAGCCCACCTCATCATCCTTTCCAAGAATTTAGCAAGAATACATGAAGCAGGCAGCAATTAAAAGTATTCTGTTAGGTCTGGGACATTGCAACCAGACATTTTACTGTAATACTGCTTGGGTATTGGGAAGAAATGACTGGAAAATGTGTTGCGTTCCTTGGCAGCGGTAGGCTTAGTCTTCTCTTTCTTTTGCTCACTAAAATACAGCATTGCCCTGAGCAACTGGTGGTTTGTGGCTCATCTGACTGACCTGCTGGATCACTGTAAACTCCTGCAATCTCACAATCTCTAGTAAGTATTTCTTTGCATCGATTATTGAACCACCGGCAGCAGGGATAGATGAATCCAGCATGTGGATTTTGTTTGAAAAGGAGCACCCTGGGCATATACAGAGGATGGAGAGTAAAGGTGCTGCAGGTGCCTCTGGAGTTACAGGCAGCCCAGGTGCTCTAGAAGCAGCAGCACTTACTGACCTGATGAATTTGACCTGCTGTTCAGCAGTGCCTCAGTACAGCGTCAGGATTTGTTGTTTGGTTTTTTTTTTTTAAATATAGTATCATGCAATGGTCAGAGTTGGAAGGGACCTTAGAGGTCATCCAGTTCCATCCCCCTGCCCTGGGCAGGGACACCTCCCACCAGCCCAGGTTGCTCAAAGCCCCATCCAGCCTGATCTTGAACCCCTCCAGGGATGGGGCAGCCACAGCTTCTCTGGGCAACCTGTTCCAGTGTCTCACCACCCACACAGGAAAGAATTTCTTCCTGAGATCTCATCTCAATCTCCCATCTTTCAGTTTAAAACCATTACCCCTTGTCCTATTGCTCCACTCCCTGATAAAGAGTGTCTCCCCATCTCTCCTGTAGCCCCTTCAGGTTACTGGAAGGCCATTATAAGGTCTTCCCGGACCCTTCTCTTCTCCAGGCTGAAATATAATCAAGGGCCCAAATGTTTGTGATTATTGGGAACAGTGAGAAACTCATCTAAAAAGAGTTTCTTTACTTATGTTCTGAATAAATTTTAAGTTTGAAAAATCTAATTTTCCTACCTGAATTCCCTTGAAGTTTCAGCTTCTTAAATCACTCTCTCTCAGGTACATTCATTAAGTGCTATAAATATTTGGCAGGTCTCCCCAAGGAGAAGGCTGACCAGGGTGCTTAGGCCTGAGGTACAAAGCTTATTATGACAGTCCATGAGAAAACACGCTGCATAAATTACAAGTACTTGTGAAATAAATCAGCAGGTTTTTTCCAATGATATGCAAATACTGCTACCTGTTTCTGTTCTCACTTCCTCCCCAGTTTTGGTTCAAATATGCGTGAATTCCTTCTGCTAGAGTATGCCTCGGGACTCTTCTCCCATCACAGGTAACAAATTTTTTTTTCTTACTCATAGAACAGACTAACATCGAGGCAGCCAAAACAAATAACTACGTGTTAGTGAAGTAAAAAGGCAAAATGTAGAGAAGCCGCTGTTAGAATTTCAGCAAAGGTGTCCCTGAGGGATCGTACGACACCAGTGTCTTCCCTTTCCTGAATGAAAAAGCTGAATAATTAATCAGCACTAACTGCTATTAACGCAGACTCAGATTCTCCTCGTGGCTTTACTGTTGTGCTTATTTAAGGTTTATATGATTGGAATTGATGATTTTGTTTCCCCTCCCTCAGCCTGTGGCAGCTGGGGGTAGATTACTTTGACCACTGCCCGGAATACGGCAGGGTGTATTTGGAGCTTCATATTGAACGGATTCCCCTTAACACAGAACAGAAGGCCCTCAAAGTGCTGAGGATCTGCGAGCAGAGACAGATGCACGAACAAGGTGATTGATTCTTAAATAAGATCTTGCAGTGATGCAAGTGAAACTACGGAATCTCATTCTTTCCCTCTTTCTCCTCTTGTTTTCTCCTCAGTTCGTAGCATCTGTAAAATCATGGCCATGAAAGCTCTGCGGAATAATCGCTTGGGCTCTGCCCTGTCCTGGAGCATCAGAGCCAAGGACGCGGCTTTTGCTACCCTGATATCTGATCGGTGAGTCCGAGACAGCGCCTGCTCCAGCGGGGAGAGGAAGGGGACAGGCAGCTGCTCCACCATGGTCCTGCCACGGCCAGGTTGGGATTGCCTTTCCCTCAGACCAAGTACCTGCTCCTGGACTAGAAAATAGCATTTTTTGGTACCCTCATCTGGAGTACCGTACACTGTTTTTCAGTGTTTTTTCATTTGTTCTTTGAGGGAGGGGGAATTATTATATTTCTTTCAACAGAAGGTGAAAGAAAACCATCACAGGAAGCAGCTCGGAAAAAAGCAGCATAATGAAGGCTGTGACAAAACAGATGAAAAGCTTTTAGAATTGTTTTTGTTCCTGCTGCTTATCAACTTTTTTACACAGCAGAAAAATAGAGCTTTTGTTATGATCTGGGAGTGTTATTTATGCATCCACCAGCCTCAGCTTCCTGTGTTCCTTCCTTCACTTACTCCTTTTAAAGAATAGATCTCAACCACCACAAAATCTAGAAGAATAAATAAAACGTCTGTTAAACGCACGTTACACCTGTTCATTGGCCATTCCCAGGAAGGGTTTTGATGCCTTCTGAAACCCTCACGGGGGGTTGATTAAGATGGAATTTGGTTGTACAGTGAAGTTTTTCTGGGAAGGGATGAGGAGATGCAAAATGAACGTGGACAACGTTCTCCCCTCTAAGCCTTTATTGTGCTTTCCTTTCTCCTTAGCTTCCTCAAGGACTATTGTGAGAGGGGATGCTTCTCTGACTTGGACCTCATTGATAATTTGGGACCCTCCATGCTGCTTAGTGACCGGCTGACGTTTCTCGGTAAGAAGCATCTACAGTTTTCATTCTGATCTGTTATTTAGAACACAGTTAACTCCACGGCATTGTTTGGATTTGTCTCTCCCTCCATCTGGCTACAGCCTGGTTCAGTGATGAGGGGAAGTGACTGAAGGTGACTGGGGATGCAGCCTGCCTGCTACTGGGAGGCTGCGTTTCCAATTGCACTCACAGCAGGTGTCAGTTCTGCACTGCTTTGAGCAGGACAGCCTTGAATTCTGCCACTCGTAGGTTTCCTATTCCTTAGTCTGTTTCCAGACTGTGTGACTACCCAGAGAGACTCTGAAATATTAACAAACAAAATCTGGAAGACCTTAGGGGGCTTCCTTAAGAAGAGTAAACCACTGGTTTAAGTTATTTTGACAATGTGATGATTTTACTAACTTCATATGAAGTTCTCCACAATCTCACCATCTTCTGCGCGCTCAGTGTGCCAATTTCCATCTCAAACATGAGATCTCTCCTACCCTTTCGCTGCAGCAGTTGTGCCAAATAACAGCACAGGGCCTCCAGCTGGTTTCCTTCACACACCACGGCTTCCTTCTCCCGGCTGGCACCGGCAGGGGCTGTGGTACCTGCCCATCTGGCTGCAGCTGCTCTGCGGCCTTTGATTAATGGAGCGAGGCAGGAAATGGAGCTAAAACGCACCCTTCTCTGGAGCCGTGGCAGTTGGAAGCCAGTTACTGGGGCCAAAAATCTAATAGGAATTTGGAATAGCTGTGGGCAATTGGACTGACTCCCTCCTGGCTGACACCAGCTCTAAGTGAGGGGGATCCTGAGTTCGATCTGTTCCCATTTGTCCAAGCTTGCAGCACTGGAACTCTGATTCCTGCATTTAAACCTTATCCTAAAGGAAGCCTAAATTTGATTTAGGATTTACCAAACTGGTGATCCTTTTTATCTCTCTATGCACCCAGTGACCCTTGCATCTGCCCAAAAGATTTGGAGTTTAGTTGTGTTTATAAACCCTGTTTGTAAAGGAATTACCTCCCTTTCTGCTTTTTATAAAAAGGCCTGAAAATATTTCTGCTTGTCTCTCCTTTGGAGGTTTTAGAAGCATCAGGTATTTTTGCTGACAGCTTTCCCACGTCTCTGTCTTGAGCTCAAGCATTAGTCAGAGGTGAATGGGAATGGGAATTACTACTTCCAGTATTTTGACAGTCCAGTGGATATAAACAAAGCCACAGAATAAAACTCCCTTTCTTCCTCAGCCAGTTCTCATGTGCTGGACATGGACTGAACTTCATTCTTAACCAAAGCAGAACTTTCCACAGTAACAAAGATCTCAGTTTCCATTTCAACAATCAGGAGGACAATGAAGCCTTTCAGGCCTCCTGATACTCTGCGATATCAAAAAGAACATTCACCCTCTGCATCTCCCCTCCCGCTCCTGGTTTCCACAGACACCACTGCTCTCTCTAAGCCCACCCCCCAGACACCCACCACCAGACCAGTACCAGTTAGCAAAGAGCCTGGTTCAAACAGGAAACCTCACCAGGAACAGGATTTTGGCTGCCTTTTTGGCCAGCCTCTGTCTGAACCTCTCTTCATAGACGAGATTCCCCTTTCCCCAGACTCTTTGGAGACTCATTTCAGGTGGGGGTGGTTCTACCACAGGCTTCATGGGAGCAAAGGACCCCCTGCCACCAGTAGCCCAGGTCTGAGAGACACTGACACCTTTTCCCCTTCACCAACACCCGTGTGCAGGGAAGTACCGGGAGTTCCACCGGCTGTACGGGGAGAAGCGGTTCTCTGAGGCTGCCAGGCTGCTGCTGATGCTGATGACGGCTCACATCGCTCCGTGCTCCTTCTGGATGACCCTGCTGACAGATGCCCTTCCCCTGCTGGAGCAGAAAGAGGTGAGCAGGCTGGTCACGCCACACAAAGAGCCCCCGACACCCTTTCTTCTCTTCCTGACAAGGTATCTCAAAGCCGTGTCCCCTTTTCTTGCCCCCAGGTGGGGTCTTGCACTTCTAGTGCAAAGGAACTGTTTGTGGCAGTTCAGGAATCGCACCCGTATCCAGGTGCCCTCTCAGTGGGAGCACACAGGAGGGGATAATCAACTCCATTTGGTTCTCTGCTTTTGTAAAACAGCAGTGGGACACACATCTGCTGATAATTTAAGCACACACTGCATCCAGTTCCTGCTGGTACTGGGCTTGAAGACTGTTCTAGCGTGCTTCCTTCTCCTAAACCAATTTTCTGCTTTAAGATCCATCAAAAAAAATGACACTAGCAATTACAGACCCACGACTGGATAAAGCCCAGAGCTCCTGCCCTGGCCTCGTAGCTGGCCCTGCTTCACACAGGAGGTGGCACTAGAGACCACCCAAAGTCACTTCCAGCCCCAATTGTCCTCTGATCCTGATTTAAAGGGTCAGAATGGATCTGTGGGAGTGTGAAAGCGTTCCCTTCCTCTCAGACTGTGCAGTGTCCTTGAACTTGATCATTTTCAGTAAATACTTGCATTTCCACAGGTGATATTCTCAGCAGAGCAGACTTACGAGTTGATGCGGTGCCTGGAGGACCTGACAGCACGGAAGTCGGATGAGCAGAAACTCCAGGTAGCTCCCGTTTTGAGAACAAAGGGATAACGAATCGGTGGGGCTGCTGGGAGGGTTGGGGAAAACAAACTCTAAATTTATATTCCGTGATGGAGGCAGAGAAGAGGGAGAGGCCGAGTTCCTGAGGCTGGTACGTATAGTTATTTTTAAAGGCCAGCCCAATGAGGCATCCTGAAGAGGTATTTAAGCACACACAAAGCCAGCAGAGGAGCAACGGCTGCTCCTGGCTGCTCCACGGGGATTGGGCTGTGATGCTTTTCCAAGATAAGTCATTGCAAACAACCTGGGCAATGAGAAGCTGAGCTGCTGCCATCTGACAGCTCGAGCTGTGAAACCTTCCAGGCGCAGAACAGGGAGCCGTTGGCTGCACATACAAACCTCTGCGGCTGCCAAAAAAGAGAAGGCCTGGCACTGCTCTCGTCTTCATCTAAAAAGTAGGAAATGTAGCTTTTGCTCTTCTCAGGAGGTTGCTGTGACAGATAAATACATCCACACTCTTCCTCTGAATGACCCGCATCCTTTCTTCCTAAAACTCAGAAAAAGCAGCTATTGCCAGCTCATTCCTGCCTGTCGCCATCTGACCCAAACTCTGCTCCCTTTTAGGGTGATGACGTCGAGACTACGAAAGTGGAAATGCTGAGACTTGCTCTTGCACGAAACCTTGCACGAGTCATCGTCAAGGAAGGCACGCTGGAAGGATCGTGAAGACAGCAATATGTGATTTTACTCATCCTCCGTGGCTCACTGTACATAAACCTGACTGCTTTTCTAAGAATAAATGCCTTGTTTTGCATATTGCTTGGGGATTAGTTCTTGTCTTCCATAAACATAACTTTAAAAAAAAGTAAATGTAACTTGTAAGAGGGAGCTGCATCACGATGTTATGGCTGTTTGTTCTAACTTGCTCTGGCAGCCTCCCCTGATGAAGTAAAGCTCGTTACCAACGCAGCACTACCTCAAGCTTTGTCAGTTGCTTTACCTCTAACACCCAGGACTGAAATTAAACCCACCTTTTAAACCGCTGGGGTTTTAGAAAAGAGCAATGTCTCCATTTTTGCTTAGTTTGGATGGTCTTGCGACGATGGGTTGAGTTTTGGGATCTGCAGAAACAGCAGTGGTCTCCAGGAGCAGTCGTTAGTAAGGGCCATCCACAGAGCAAAGTAGGGAAAACAATTTATTTAACATGCAGCAGAACAAATGCATTTGAGATGTATGTACAGTTACGGCTGCTGGGTATGAAGCAGGAACCTCACCCTACAGACAAGGAACATTCATAGTTTAATTTCCACAGCTTTTAACAACGCGTTGCCACGCAGCAAGACTGCAGCACCTTCCCCTTTGGCTGCACGGCGCGGGCAGCGCGCTGCCGGCAACACCGAGACCAACGCCGTTCTGCCGGGAGCACGTGTGCTCCTCTGGCCTCCTCAAATCACAGTGAGAGTCAGATGTAGGCATCTAGAGCAGCAAAACCCACTTCCTCAGACACCCTGCCAGCACCAACTGCATCCAAAGTGCTGGCAAGAACATGTCTGAGGCAGGAAGGATCATAGAATGGTTTGGGTTGGAAGGGACCTTAAAGATCATCCAGTTCCACCCCCCCTGCCCTGGGCAGGGACACCTCCCACCAGAGCAGGTTGCTCAAAGCCCCATCCAGCCTGGCCTTGAACACTCCTTGACTAGTGTTGACCCTCTCCTTGTCCCTCATCCTTGATTTAAAACTGCTTTAAGGATCCAAACAACATACCTGCCCCTCTCGCCTGCCTTCTACGTCAGGGAGCTGATGGGGATGGGGTCTTCATCAGCTTCAGACCAGCTACAGCAAGTTCCTTGGCCAAGCTTTGATTCCACCTTCAAGGGCTTCTACAACTGCCTGGGCCTCCAAGTAGAACCTCAGGCCCCCAAATCCACTGAGTTTTTCACCTCTAGTGGTTTTTACTTTGTAACACAGTAAGGAAAACTCAACCATAAATAATTCCAAGCTGCACTTGCAGTGATGGGTTTCACAGCCACCATTAATTCCAAAAGCACTTTCTCCTCTGGAGTTTCCTTTCTACAACAGACAGGGGTCTCCTCCTACTGATTTTCTCAGCGCTTGAGCCCACTGCTCCCACTGGCAGTCTGGTAAGAGCTGCCTCTCGACAGCACGGCTACAAACGCCGAGCCTCATGTCCAAGGACCTGCCCTATCTGTTTTGCCAATGGATGTGAGAAAACCCACCCCTGTTAACTTAAAAGAGTCTTGTCTCAAAGCTGGTTGAGGCGCTGCTCGAGATTGGAGATCGAGAGGGAGAAGGAAGGGACTGGCCGGAATCCAGCTCAAGTGATTTACATCCAATTGCTTTGAGGCTGTAGCTGGAGGGGTCAGTTCTGCCCCCTGTGACTGCAGAACGCTGACGTCCAGCAGAACTGCTTTCCCCCTTGTGGAGACCATTGCACTTACCCACTGAGTACAGGGAACAAACAGAACAGGCCATTAAACCCAGCACATGCATCATCACAGCCCAGTGGAGCCTTCTTCCCTTTCACTGTCGGCTCGTTTCTATTTAAATACCCTACACCTTTATTATTTACATCTTGTATGTCGTCGTACTCATCTCAATAAAACACAGTATTCGACTACGTAATAATACTGCCCGCGTGAGGGGACACGAGAGGCCTCTCTCCTTATCCCTGGATCCAACTGCTGCACCTGATCAGTGATTGTACAGAGGTTTCTGCGCTCCGGGTGCTGTCCCCCACCGACACCCATCGCTCCTTCCCACCCCCTTCACCTCCTCACTACACGTTTCCTCTTTTCCCCACGCCATGGAATGCGATGAAGGCAGAAAAATAACCAGTGTGACCATTTGCATACAAAACTCAGCCCCTGGCTGCCCAAAATGGACACGGCAGGGAGGCCGCTAGCGATATAAAATAAATACAGCAACTAAAGGTACAGCAGCGTCGCGCAGCACAGAGCCAGGGGCTGCTCTCCTCGGGAGGGAGGCAGCGGAGGGGAAGGGAGGGAGCAAAGAGCCATTTCAGTGTAAAAAAAAAACCAAACAAGCATTCCCTCACGGAGCCAGCGTTATTGCTCAACATGCTCAGCGGGTCCGTCCGGCACTGAGGAGGTAAAAGTCTGTGGGAGGGCACGGGTAAGGGCTCTGCGCTGAGGAAGCTCCCGGCGGCATCATCACCCCACCAGCCTGCAGGTATCTCTGGACAGCAGCACAGGAACACGCCAACCACAGCCCCTTCTGCTGACAGGTCTCCCCCCCCCCCCAAAAAAAAATAACTTCAAGTTTAATAGAGGGGGAGATAAGAACCAGAGTCACCCC
>NW_015090778.1:4882303-4963559 GCF_001431845.1 Calidris pugnax
CCCCCCCCCCCCCTAAAATACAATAACTTCAAGTTTAATAGAGTGGAAGATAAGAACCAGATTCACCCCGAGGTCAAGATAAAAGCAGGCGGCGCTGCCTGTGGCTGGCTGCCCGCTCAGTTCATGCTTGGCAGAAATGTCCCAGGACCCCTTCCAGGTGGGGCAAAACATTCTGGACTAAAGCTACAAGCGGAGTGGTCAGGACATGTAAACAAAGCTGAACGTCACCAGTGGATAGCGTGTGCGTCCCTCCCCACCTCACATTCATCCCAGTCCCGCGGGATCCTTCCCTGGTCCTGTCACACAGTCTCTGGCAGTGTCCTGAGGTCATAGGTTCCCCCACTGCTCTACCGGGGGAAACTGATCCACTTCGCCAACCTCTGTACTGGGCTGGTCTCCCAGGGTGAAGGTCAGTCTGTATCTCAGCCTCACTTTCTCCTGCAGGGAAGACAAAACCCAAGAGCAACATGAGAACAGCTCCTGAACAAAACACCTCCCTGTTACAGCTCTGCAGAGCACACAGGCCTCCTGTTGCACATAGGAGGGGGGAAGTTCATGGAGTAGTTCAGCTATTTAGCAAACCCGAGTTATTTACCTTACAGTTTTTATACCACAAAAGCTGTATTGCTTAGCAAGGAACAGCAGGAGAAAAGCAGGAATGCCCTGTGATAACAGTTGGCACATCTGTGGCCAGCACCCACTGCTCAGCTGCTCTCCAGTGAGCCTGAGAATGCTGCTGGAATAGTTCCACATGTTCAAAATTAAATTCCTCCTCTCATGGAGGAAGATAAAACAGTTCCTGCTCCGCAAAATTCCTAGTAAAACGGTAAGCAGGAGATAGAACCAGTGAGGGGATCTCCATGTACCTCACAAAGTCTTTCAACTATCCACCAAACCCCTCTGACGTTTATCCTTTTGGATCTCAAAGCTTTCCGCTGATACTTTAAGGACCCTTTTGCTGTAATTCTCAAGTAGTAACATCTAGACTTGTCAAATAATTAGGAACTGCTTCAGCATACAGCTTTGAGCTTTATGGAGCTGGCTACTTCAATGAGTAACAACAGCTACTCAGGTGCTCCCAGCACCATCAGCAGCAAAGAAAGCATTATTCACATTGTTTCACCAGCCACAGGTACATCCCTAAAGAATAATGGAACAGACATAATCTAAAATCTGTCTGTTGGTCCAGGTCTGTCAGGCTACAGCCTCAACACAGCAAAAGTATTTCCACAGCACCAGCTAATTTGACAACAATCTAATTATCACTGAAGCCAGGCACTTCCCGTGCACGAGGGAGTCAGGCAAACTCCCGATACAGCTCTGATCACTGCCCCTTAAAGCTGAGCCTTATCCGACTGTCGCTGGGAGAAACGTACAGGTCCTGCTCATGCTTTTCTTGCTGACGGTCTGTTGGAGAAGAGACTGTGAACAGGCTCCCTCTAGCCCTGAACTGAAACACCAACATTGTGCAGTAACCACCTCTGGAGGGCACATTAGGAATAAACAGCTTTATCTGCTCAAACGGTTGGTCCAGCTCCCCTGCAGAATTCAGCTCACATCAAACGTGTCTGACAAGGACGGGATAAACCCCCCCGTCCCTCTCACCTTCGTAGGATTTGCCAGAAGCATGACTTGGGTGATGGCAGCAGGTGGCTGGATGGGATTGAATGGAGACAGCTCTGTGCCAGAGGGTGGTTGTAACTTCACTTTCATGGACTGCAAATGAAAAACAAAGTGGAACCTCATGGATTGTCTCCTATTGTGGGGACAACGAAAGCTGCACGCACAGGCTGGGGAGACAACAGCACACATCCAAACTGGGGGGATCAATCCACACACCAGGATGAGGAAACAAGAGCCAGCCTGGCTTGTGCAATGTGATAGGAACAGGCAGACTGACAAGTCAGCCCAGGGTAAAAGCACTGCTCAGGTGAACATCAACACCACCTTCCTGAGTGCTCTTGTGCCAGAGGTTTTAAAGTGAACACCTTCAGGACAGCAGGCAGATCATAGCTGAGATTGGGCCAGTTTTCAAAACACAAAGCTGCCCATCCAAAATTATCTAGCTGCAGTAAGACTAGAATGGAACATATTGACAGATCTAGGATGCCTGTTAGAAATTCTGATTCTAAAGACCTCAAGGGTGGCTCTGTCCATGTAACCAGCCCTGCCATTTGTGCTGAGCCACCTTCATGAACAGACCCAGCTGGATTGATCTCGGATAGCAAGAAAAACAGAACACTAACTACCTGCAATAGCGTTCTATTTATCCTATTCAGTGTTTTCTGCCTCTGACAACCAGCTCTATGTTTTGGAAACAGGCAGAGCATGGCCTATAGACAGGCAGAACCAGAGCACAGCCTATAGGCAAGGCACAACCAGGCTGTCTCAAGTCCTTAAGTTCACGCCCAGCCTTCCCAAAATCCCAGTTTCACGTCGCCGAGGCTCTGAGCCACACGTCCCTACCTTGGGCACAGCAGCCTGCAGCACGATGTTCTTCACAGGAAGCGGTGCCGTGTTCAGCATGGAGACCACCACCACCAGCACATCCGACCTCCCCGGCGGGCACTCCCTGGCAAAGTGCAAGAGGATCCGGAAGCCGTTCTTGTCGTAGGCTGTCACTGGGAGGGCACTGCCTACCAGAGAGAGAGGGGACAGGAATGCAGGTTTATGCTGCAGAAGACACTCCGTAGCAGCATCAGGCAATCTGACTTTGTGTGGGACAGCTCATCCTTCCTCTCTACTTCATAAGCTTTGTCAAGAAGCTTTGCTTTTAAAAAGTGTTCAAGAGAGAGGTGGAAAACCTGAGATACTTACTGGGTTTAATGGATTCCAAGGGCACATGGACATTGGCCAAAGAAATTTCAGGTGCTTTCATGGGACTGCCTTGCTGCTGGAATGATGCCGGCTGGAAGAGAGGACTTCCCGAGCCAGCAGTGCAGGTGCTTGGGAAAGGAACCGGAGGGGCTCCAGGGGCAGTGGCTGGCAGCCCTGCAGGGGCTATTAACGGGGCAGAGGTGACAGCGGTTGGCAAAGTAACCCCAGGGAACACCGAGGGTGTCGCCATGCCTTGGGTGGCAGTCCTGGAACAGAGACAGAAAAATACAGGAAATTGAGCTGAAGGTGAAGCAGGTGTTTCACCACAAACCCAGAGATAACAGCAGATCATGAGGACAGAGCAGGGCCCCAGGGCCAGACTGGAGTCTCGTTATGGTCTCAGGTAAGGAGAGCTACTAGGGAAGCAGTGGTGGTGGGGTCAGGCATCACTTCTCTAAGTCAAGAAGAAAGCAGAGTCCCACCTTTGCCGAGGTGGGCAAAGGCCTCTGTACCTCAGCAGCCTGTTCAACTTTACACCCCACATTTGTACCGGGCAACAGAACAGCTCTGTTGTGCTCCACCCAGTAGTGCCTGCCTTCCCTTCCCAGAGCTGGGACCCTTGTATTACTTTGTCAACTGAAACTCTCTGAAAGGAAAAATCCCAGTCACACATTTCTACCAAACCAGAGAGCTGAGGGTCTGCCACTGAACCCGAAGCCCCAGCAAGCTCAGCTTTCTCACTGCAGCAAAGCAAAGCTCAGGACTTCTAGTTACCCTTTGGCTTCTTCAAGGAGTTGTCCCAATGCATCCATCTTGTGTGACATATTGCTCCCCACAGGTGAGCTGAAGTACCCAGGAGCAGCTGGAATAGTCTTAGGAGGCCCCGCAGGGGCAGCTGGTCCAGCAGAGAATACAAATGGTGCCGTGTTTGGTACTGGGATGCTGGGAGCAGTCTGAGAGGCTGTGAAAGCAGGAGGCAGCGTCACCGACGTTCCACACGTGGTCTGTGATGTGGGATGGAGAAGAGGGGTCCCTGCAGGGTTGCAAGCGCCAGTCACCGTCTTCGGATTAAAGAAATCCAGGTCCAACTGGTCGTTCTGAAAGAGAGGACAAGCAGATGCTCTCACTCACTGCTACCCCCTGTTGCAGAGATGGCACTGTTACAGAGGGAGATAGATTTACCGCAAAAACAGGTGCTGGGTGGCAAGCAGCAAACTCTGTGGCCTATGTCAGGGCTACATCTGATCTGTAATTTAAGCAAAGGAAGTGCTAACATCATGGGGGTCAGATGGGAAACTGAGAAAGCCAGGTTCAGGGATATCTACTCTGTTCAGACACAGCTATCCCAGATTACAGGGCTAAGCCAAACTTCCCCTCAGGAACTGAGAGGAACTGTCCCTCTGCCTGTATGTGTCATCACGTTTCTCCAAGGTGACAGAGTGTGTCCTGAGACCTCCCACAACCATTCCCTCCCCTTCCTCAGAGACCCTCCTTTGTACCTCAAACATGCTCCACTGGTTGTTTTCTGATGTCTCCTTTGCTGCTGTAGGGGCTGGGTCATTCAGGCCTGAAAGGAAAAATAACAAGCAGGTGACTGGAGGAGAAAGTGAGTCAGATGTCATCCCCTGGCAATTGTTTCAGTACCATCAAACTACTTGATTCAGCTCTGCCAGAGCCCAAGAACCTGATGAAAGACTGAAAAGAGCTGCAAGCCTATGATTAGGAAAAGACACTGACACAGGAGTAGGTGACAGCACCCCCTGCACACAGCTCTTCTAACCCTTCCTGATGTGCAGTGTCTTCTGCTGCTGAGACCCAGGCTCCACAGGCAGGCGTTCTGCAGGGTTCTGTAAGCAACCCCTCTAAGGCACCTTGCACTTTAGCACAGCCACAAAGTCAGGGGTGAAATACGTACAGAACTGCAGCTGGCATGTCCAGGCACCTGCAGGTACCAGACTGCAATTACACTCAAGTTATTTCACTTGCAGCCTACCCTGGGAAGATCTGAGTTTTTAATACTGACTCACTGACAAGGTCTTATATTCAGAATGATGCCAGGGAGTGTCCCCTGGACTTCTCTAGAAACCAAAGGCATCTCAGGCTCCTTTCAGGCATGCTGTGTGTGCAGCCAACCCTCACACTGAAGGAAGAAAGCAGTCTTTGTTAGGGATGGACTGAGTAGCCCTTTTCTGGGCCCCTCGGTGTCTTACCTAAGCACAGAAGCTCCTCATCCAGCAGGGAGAGGGAGTTGGTCGTGCTGCTCTGCTGAGTGGCTGCAGCTTCCACTTGGCCAGAGGAACCGCTCCGCAACTGGGCAAAGGTCTGGGGAGGAGGTGGGAGAATGGGGATTTCTGCTGGGGCTGCTGTGGGGGCTGGCGTCAGGGTGGTGGGTGGCACTGGAGGTGGCGGGGTGCTGGTGACGTCCAGTCCACCAAGGTCAATGAGGGTGTTGAGGTGACTTGTGGAGTTACTCCCTGCAGCGGACAGGAGAAGAGCACTACTAGGAAAGAAGGTAAAAGGCTCAGAGCAAACCCAACGTACAGCAGAAATTACAGAGAGATGGTTTAGATAACACAGATCCTCATTTAATCACGTGTTATGGCTCTTTGTAACAGAGGAAGCCCACGTACTTTCCACCTAACCCTTTGCTGCCCACAAGCTGCTTAAATCAACCCAGAGACTTTGGAAATTTCTATCTGAAAATCAACACCTGCTCCAACCACTGCTCTTTCCCCAGTGCTTCTTGTAGCAAAATTCTTAGTCTTTTCAAAATCCTTTCAGCTCAGGTGAGGCTTTGGGAGATCCTACAGAATTACAATAAACAAAGGCTACCAGAGAGCCAGAGACCTGAGGAAAATTCATAGTGTCTGGATCTAGAATTCCCTTCATATTCAAGACAGTCTTGTCTCAATAAGCTGCTGTCAGGCAGCATTACACATTCCTCTACTGCTCTCCATCCAGAAACGTGTAAGGGACTCCAAAATGGTACCTCTGCCACACACGTGTCCAGAGCTTTCAATGGTGAAACTGAAGTGTAAAGTGAGCGACTGGCCTAAATTCACAAATGCAATTGCTGGCAAAACCAGGACCCCTGGCCTGGCTCCCACTCTCTCTGGCACTTCAGGGCATGCTCTAGTGGCTGAGATTGTAGGGTTTTTTTAATGTGTATGTGTGGTTGGACTCGGTGACTCAGAGGTCCTTTCCAACCACAATAATTCTGTGATTCTATTGTCCTTTTGATAAAATCGTCCCCTTCTTACACATCACCATTAATAAACAGGACAAATGTGGGGAAGAAAATGTATGAGAACTTGCAGCCATACAAACTGTTCAGATGCAGGTTTGATACTGATGTTATCAAAAGTTTTAATAATATGGAACAGGCATTGGAAAATACAAAGCTGCATCACTGTTGCTCATGTCCAGAATTGTCTATCCCCTGCTCAGGAGCTGGCTTGTCCCCCTCTGATTCACAAGATGTCGGCTACAGGAACCCTCAATAGCCTACTTTACCCCAATTAATAGGAAATCCCATTGAAAAGACTCAGAATTGCAGGATTCAGAATTAAACAGTTGGCTTTCCAGGAACTCACCTTCCACCACAGACATCCCGGAGAGATCCACTTCACCATTGATCACTTGCCCTTCTATTATTTTTTTATAGGAATTTATCACACGGGATAAATTGTCACTGGCCTGCAGAATATCCCCTACATGCAAGAGAGACAAAAACGACCTCCAAGACTTTAGTATCTTTGCTCCCACCAACATCGAGAGTACTCAGTTATCAACCAAATAATCAGCAAGAAAAAACATAATTATTTGGCCATGAGGTCCATTAGTCTTTGCCATGCTTCTCTAAGCAGTACCCTGACCTTTCTAGGTCTGTGCACATTACAGTAACAATGAAAAAATGAGTCCAAAGCTTTGTTCCCCACAGCAACTCCCCTTCCCTTCCAAAGCAGCAGCTGTCCCCCATTATCACCCCCAGCCTCCCAAACCACCACCTCCACCTTCCTGTCAAGTCCTTGCCCGAATTTAAATGATAAGCATAAAGAAGCAAGGATCTTGTCTTTCATCTGCTTGCTCAAAGCGAAGCACATTCACAGTGAAGAGGCTTCTTTACAGCAGCCATTCCCTCGCTGAGCCCTTGCACAGCCACAGGTCACAAAAGCAATTAAAAAAGGAGAAATATAAATTCGTTTACCCAAACTGCTGTCATTATCCTCTGTCTCACTGGCCAGCTTGAATAACGTCCGTCTTTTGGTTTCACACCTTTCATAGAGCTCCTGGCAAGACAGATTAGCACAAAGGGTTTCATCAGCCAGGAGCCACTTTCAGCAATACCAGTCAGCCCAGAATGACTCCCCAGGCATGCATTGGGAAGCCCAGAATAGCAAAAGCAGTCTCCCTGTGCTGGACACGCCAGTGTGGCTGGACCAAGATCCCCTGTCCCTGCCTGTTACAGAGATGTGAAGCATTACGTTAGCCTGGGAGGCTAAACACCATCTGCACCTTCAACACAACATCTCTCAGTCCTTCCTCACATCAGCACTCAGGGCCAGCTCTAGCCCAAAAGAGATGTTCCTTTCTGGTATTACAGTACTCCCTAAAAGCCCAAGGAAAAGCAGAACTGTGCTGCAACCTCTACTTGGAGAGTCTGCAACCACACAGAAGAAAGGTGGCAAGAAGGAAATGTTTTGCAGAAAGAAGCCAGTTTCTTTAGCTTCCTACCATTATTTCAGGAGCTTGTTGTTAAACACAAGGAGGTTTAACCTTTTTAAATCAGATAAGGTGTTGCCTTCAAGGCCCTGGTGTCTGTTTTGATTTTTACCTTCTTGATGTTCTCCCAATCTTTTAACCCTAGCTCAAATTCTTTGTAATTCTCTGCAAAGCTCAAGTCTGTAAGAAGAAAAGACCGACCATGGGATTTCTGGGAAGAAGGAGCAGCTCAGACCCACCTTCATGAGCTCTCTATCGGCCTCTGATGAGTCCTCTTTGCTGTAATGAACCAACATCTCATTCAGCAGCTTCACATTGTTATTTACTTCCTCCAGTGTGTGCATGCGTTTCGTCACTTTTTGAATCCGAGCCTCATCCTACAGGGGGTAAAACACAGACATAAAAAGTGAGCTTCCCTGTAAAGGTCCACGGTATCACAACAGCAGGTGTTATCTGTAAATCATGTCAAATAGTGTCTATTTAAAGTTAAGCTAGAAAAAACCCCCAACAAATTCTCATTCATGTGAAGTTGTGCTTATTTTATTATCTTTTCACCGCCATTCTGAAGTGATACAACCTCCTGCATTTCTGAAAAGTCTCATTAAATAGTCTTTAATTTCCAACCTTTTCAGAAGATTATTTTTTTTTTTATCATTTGGTGCTATTTTAAGAAAAAAAATGTCTCTGAAGCAAAACATTTACTAGTAACAACAAGCACTCTTTGGTAGAAAATGTCCACCCATCTCTGATTTGAGATTCCAACTAAAGGAAAGTCTGCCCTGGGGACAGGAGAAGGTTGAATGGAAACATTGCAGCAACCTATACATCTTCTTCAGTCTAGAAGTGACCCTATTTTTTGGCCAGAAACAGAGTGAGTCATTTCCTGGACTCCAGGGTTTCCAATGACTGCCATGGGTGGATGCATCACAGCTCTACAAACAGGAAGGTGCTTCCATGAAGCCTGCTTGTGAGAAGACCCCGTCCAATGACTCAGTCCTCATTGTCCAGGGTTGGTACTGCGATGGTCCCACCAAACCCTGACATGAAATACCATCTTGAGTGATGAGAATGTAGTTAATTACAATAAGGGGCATTCAATCCTTGCCCCAGAGACACCAAATGTAGACATTTTTGTGATACCAACATCTCCCAGTTGTGAGCTGGAGTCTAAGTCTTAACTAAGGAACGTACTAACACAATGCTCCCAGAGCCTCAAAAACCCAGGTGCTGCCACTCACATGATCCTAAAGCTCTTCACCATTTTGGAGTCAAATTGGTAAAACCTGGAAAGCAGACTGCTGACTGGGATCAATCCTACATGACTTTCTTACCTCTTTTACCATGGATTTTATAAGCTTGTTGGCCTCTTGTAAATCATCTGGGTTTTTGCTTTTCAGCAGTTTGGCTAGAAGCTGTAAGATGAGAAGATATTCAGAAAACAAATAAAGACCTTTTGGAGAGGTAAATGTAATCAACAATTTTCAATCAGTAAAAAAATCAGCAAAAGAAATGTAAGTGAACAATTGAGGAGAAGAGAGCCCATTATCAGAAAGCTTATCCTGCTTCCATAGTTACAGTGATTTCAGCTGGAATAATTTATGGTTTATTATTTCATGCGAGTTGCTGCCTTCTTGCTTCTACACAGGACATATCTGTGAAATCTCAGACACTTCTGACACTAGATAATTTTTCTTAACTTCGGGTTAGGTAGGGGGATAAAGTAATGAATTCTGTGAAAGTACACATCACCGGACCGAAAATAAAAGCCGAATTAGTATTGAGTATTGAGATTAGTAAGTAGTAGTAGTAGTAGCATTGAGTAATCACTCTTCATTAGTGATTACGATACAAGTCTTCACTGTACCTTGGATTTCTCCTCATCATCAAACACAGGGTTTTTGGGACGAGGCGGTGGAGAGGGAATCAGGGTTCTGTCTGCAGGAATCACAGGATCAAACATAACGATCCCTGAAAGCAGAAAGGGAACCCACAGGGGTTTGCACACACAGTCACACCAGACAGTGCACCCAGTTATTCACAGGCTGCTCTCAAAGCGAACACGCAGCCAACGTGTCCATCGATACCAGCACACTGTTCTCATGAACAATACAGGATCAAAATCACTGAGTCTCCTAGCTGGAAAAATAAAGAAAGTTTTCTTTGATAAATGCCAAAACCCCAGCAACAGCGTTTCCATGTCCATACTGCTCCTCTAGCAGCTCAGTATAATGAATAACTCTCCACTATTTGTCTTTCCCCCTTTCACATTGGCTGTTGAACCCCTAAGTGAAGTCTCAGAAAACCCAGCTTTGTGCAAGCTCATGGGCACGACATTTGTTTGTGGAAATGAGCTGAGCAGGAAAGCAGACAGCAATGCAAAACGGGGTGATGAGCAGACTCCCAACCACGAGTGGGGAAAGAGCCAAGCTTTCTGCTTATTCCATTCTCAAATCCCTGGATTTGTGCTCTATCTCAGGAGCTTTGCTGGAACCAATTTTTCTTGTGTCGGAGCCGCATGCTTCTAAGCTGAGCCTTTTTCACTGTGCCTGCACAGTAAAGTTTTATCAGTCAAACTAAAGGTACAACTGTAAAGTGATCTAGTTAGAAGAACACAAAAGGCTACATGGACGCTCTTATTTCACTTTAAATTAGATGTATTCAAATCTAATTAATAACTAGTTCCAGAAAACCTCAAAAAAGGCCCTGCAAACCAAAACTAAAGCATTTATAAGGTGTTTAACTAATCTAGTTAAAAGCCGATCTAAGCCAGCCCAAGGCACTTACATATAATGAGAAGCTTTTCAGGGAATTTCTCCCTTGTTCTATCTTCCCTCAGAACTTGCCTTGACCCCATGTAATTAGAAGATGTATATTTTGTGACATTCCTACTTAAAGCACAGGCTGGAGAGAATGCACAAACAAGCAGCTGACTTCCTACCTTGTCGCTTCAACATGTAGTAGGCATCCTTGATTTTGGATTCTTCTGGCAATGCCACCGTCCAGCTATACAGCAATTCAATGACTTTGGTCTTCACCTTCTCTGAGACCCGGTCTCCCAGGTACTGAGAGTGGGGAAAAGATGTCAGTTTTCCACGTTCCTCATTTCTTTTTAAGAATAAAGCCCAAACCCAGAGAATAGGCATTCAGTGATAGACACTAAAAGATGTATAATCCAAGTTCCAAGATGATCTAAGATATTAAGAGGAAAAAATTGTTCCTCAAATATATTTGAAATAAAGTAAAGAGAAGCTGTGATTATCTGCAGTAAAAGAAAAAGCAGCTATTCTGTTGGTTTCAGGATTTTGCTATTTAAAAATTACAGCAATAGGGATAACCACCCTCCCCAACCCCCATCTTATGAGAAAGAATCTTGGAATAGTTTGCTGCATCAATCATGCCTTGGGGTGCCTCTGTCTGTTTTTTGCCACATTAAACTGATCATGGATGTTGAGGGACCACGCCAGGCACTGTTAGCACAGCAAAACGGGACCAGACTGATGATTAGAACTCCATGGTGTGTTGCTAAGTCCCTTGTTTTCACCTCTGCATCACATCCCTCCTCCACTGATGCTGGGGTTTTGTTTGTTTTTTAAAAGGAATACAGCCCAAGCTTTAGAAGCCCTTGAAGGATTAGAACAGCACAGAGACTATATACTGGTAACTTTAGAAGCCCTTGAGTTATATGAAGGATTAGAACAGCACAGAGACTATATACTGGTAAATAAATACAAGGTAAATATGGTAAATAAATTTATGGTAAATAAATACAACTTACTGAGAAAAATAGTAAGCAGAGCATTAAAAAAAAACCCCATCCCTTAGCTAAAAAATGTTCTTGAGTATAGGCTAATAAATGCAACGAGCCAGACAGAGCACTGCAAACATTTTGGATGTTGCCTGTAGCTTACGGAGACCAAACAAAAAGTAAATACAGCCACGAGGCTCATGGACTAACCTTCGGAGACACAACTTTTATTAACTCGTTTAAAAAGCGAAACTTCCCTACTTCGTTATGAAATCTTCTGCCACAATTCTTCATACAAGCTTCCAGCACCTGCATTCAAGTAACAAAAACAGGGGCTGAAATGAACACCAAAACTCTTCAGTAACCTGCGTTCTGTTTACAAGGGAACTGAAGGACCCATGCCAGTAAGACACGGATTCCTGCTCTGTGAGACAGGCATGAACCTCCCATCTTTAGGGGTGACACATCAAAACAGGCTGGTTTCCCACCCTCAGCCACGTACACATGGGTCAGAGTTATCTCACCATTAGGTCTCACAACAATGAACACAAATCTTGACTGAAGATAATAAGTGAACGCAGCTAAAACTAAACCAGAGTTATTTCTGACTGCTCTATTGCTAATGAGCAATCTGGACATTTCAATTACGTCACCGGGCTCCTTCTTACCGTCCACTCCCTCCCAGCAACAGGGAATCAGGACATTCAACCCCAGAACCAGCCCCACTAACCCCACCGACACACATCATGCCCTTTTATGCTCTGCACAGATGATGTCAAATGGTGTATAGCTGGATTTAAGAGGAGGGGTAAGGACTACCTACTGTCAAGGCTTGGACCGCCTCCCATTCCTGCGGCGACTGGATTTTATGAGCCAGGAGTCTCACAGCTATCTGTGGCCTGAAACAAAGCAGGTCCCCATTATGAACAAAGCAGGTGAACACACTGAAGTATTTTCAAACTTGCACAGATTCTGCTGTTCAAACGAGATGTCTTTCACATAATTAAAAGGAAATGCCGTTTAGTACTTTTTATCTTTCCATCAACATACAAAGACTAAAAAGAAATGTTCAGGGCATCTTTGTAGGCCTGGGTGTTTGCACGTATGAAAGGAAGCGAGGGCTGGAAGTCTGAGCCAGCAGTTCCAGATTCCTGCTTGGGAGGGGCCAAACAACTCCCAGTACAGTCCCCAGCCCAGGAAATCACTTCATTTCTCTTGCATTAGTTTCCTTTTTCCAGAAGAAAACACTTATTCCTTAGCTTACAGGAATGCTGTGACCCAGGAGGTTTCCTCAGTTAAGAAATCCTTGTGAAGTTAAATCCTTGTGAAGATTTTAAAGACATGAAGCCCCATCAGACACTAAGAGTTATAACCCCATTTCACAGACTGAGTTTGGCCAGAGGAGAATCTTGCAGCTGCAGAAGCTGACATTAGAGGCAGATTCAGAATTTCCATTTTCCCAGTGCTCAGTCTGTGTATGAGCCACGCTGCCTTTCACAGAAGAGAAACCACACTTCACAGCATCTTATTTCTTTTGTAGCCAGATATTCATTGCGATATCAATACACATATAAAATAAAATATGGAATTTTGATAACAAAATTATATATTTTAAACTGTGAATGTTAATTTATTAAGTCTAGAATGGTTTGGGACACCCACCCTTCAAGTTCTTTGTTGATCTGGTCACAGAATCCGATGATGTATTCCCAGTCTTCTTGCCTGTTAGACGGGTTAGTGGCTTTATCTTTGGTAAGGGAAAGAGAACATATTACCAATCAAGCAAAAGAAACAGTATAAAAGGTCATGCATTTCCTAGAGAAAAGCATTTGATATTTGTTGCCAACTATAATGAAAGGAGAAAGAAGTTCACACATGGTATGGCTGTTCAGGGAAAAAAGGGTGTGTCCAAGCTGAGACATCCAAATATCCAGCAAGAATCACTGCTTTCCAAAAAAAAAAAAACCAAACACCAAGTGCCAAATCTCAAGTACTTAGAAAGACCATATTTCCATACTCTAAATGAGAGTACAAGATAAAATATTTGAGCTCATACAGTTTCCCTCTGCCTGAAATGTTATCTCTTTCTATTTGGCTATAACATTAAACTCCTTAAAGGCTAAACCCTCACATTTTCTACATGGGAAGTTATTTTTGTATTCCCTGGGAGTTTGGTAGAAGTAAGAGCTGGAACATCAGATGTTTAATATAAGTCATTTAACATTAACACTTGTTTTTAGAGTGCCAGCTGATTTGTTAGATGCCTTAGCATTTCTCCTGGGAATTATGCACTGAAATTTATTATTACACATTGAGATGTTCTTGGAAGTAATAAACACCATTGCCTGTAACCTGATCAGGAATTCCAATCCAGTATGCTCACACGGACAGGCCAATGCTCTACTGACTGGGCTATTTCAGGCTCCTGAAGGTACCAGGACCTCGCTTATTGTACTGATTAGTGAGGCTATCAGCATCTTTTCTTGTTATAAATGCATCTTCTCCTTGTATTCCACTTAACTCTGATGGAGCACTGAATTTTCAGTAAACCAGATTCCTGCTTTAACCTAATTTTCCAGCCAAGATGACTGGATGTGATGATTTTTCTTTCTTGTAAGGGAAGAACCAACACGTTGTAGCTACATATCTAAGGGCTGGCATTTAAGCAGCCTTCCTCAAAAATTTTAATACAATGGAAATAGACACAGAAAAGAAATTATTGCTTAGCCAGACAGTATAGAGCAGGGAAAGGAGGACAGGGTAAAGACCAGCACATATCCCTGTACTTTCATCACAGAGGGAAGCATAACAAAATATATACATACTACATAAGTGTAATTTTTAATCATGATAAAACATATCTTTACCTTTCCATGGGCAGATAAAACTGGCTGTTAAGTATCTACTCTGAAACATCACTTTCACAGTGCACCTTAGTCCTCCTATTGTAGTGTTCTAGAAGGTTTACTCTTATTTTCCTCCTCATGAAAAAAGAGTTGTAAAGCAATTTTGTGAATTGTTCCATGGATTACACCTGCAGAGGCGAATCTCTGTGCCCGCTGGTGACATTCATGGGACCCTTGATAAGCAAAAGTCCAGGGAGGGCTAACCATAGGATCACATCTTGTTGTACAAACTAAGCCACCAAGCTATTTTTTGAAGTCAAGAGATTCAAGGGAGGCTTAGTTTAAAACGCAGCTGCTGCAGAGCCAAGCAACTGTTCAAAACATGTGGCGCTTAAACCTTATTACCACACTCACAACTGCTGAACACCCTGGAAGCATCATGAAACCACAGACTCACAACAATCTAAAGCCTTTTCATGCAAGTCAAATGGTATTGTGCATGGTTCGGTGCTCCAAAGCACCTCTGCTGCTCTGCAGGTCTAGACGAAAGAAATGCGGTTCTTGGCTGGAGTTAATGGAATTTATGTAATAAATCCAGGAAGAGCACAAACAAGTAAGGACACTCAACTAAATGAACTCTTTGCTGGTTGCACATCCTGAAATTAGGAAAGAGATCTGGTACAAACAGCAAAATGTAACCAACATCTCCGTGTTCCAAGTGTTAATTTTCAAGTTGTTCTGAACATCTCCAAAGATTTCTTGGAATGACACTGGATTATTTCACACTCTCAGACTGGGTTCAGATTCATTGAAGTTTTTTGCACCAAAAGCTCTCACATAAAGGTAGTAAAGTCTCAGAAGGAGAGAGATTACTGAAGGGAAGTTATGATCCACATGAGGAAACTCCCTATTTCCAGCATTCATAAAATCTCCATTTGAAAGCCCAGTTCATAAAAGTTAATAAGCTTGACCAGAAGTCCTGCCCTGGCTCTGGAAATTGATGTGTTCTCATGACACAATGCACAGCGTGCATGGATACCTGAACTGATTTGGGTACCTATCTCAGTACAGCCACATGAACACAGCACCCCAGGTGAGCTAGCTTACCTTGCTTAACCTTTTCAGGACATCCCTACATGAAGCTGCACCATGTCTATGAAGGCATAACTTAAATTCCTCTATTTTTATGCAGAACACTTAAAAACGTGGGCAGGGAGCTCTTCTGCACTGCCTTATAAATATGCTTCAACCCTTCTATGAAAGGGTTTCTTCCAGGAAGAAGAGTTTGGTGCTCTGGAATATCAAATCCTTGGCTTCTTTGTTGAAACTGCCAACAAAAGCCCATTTGGCAGCGGATAGAAAGTTTGCTTTCAGAGACTCTTGTCCACCAGGCCCCATCCTGAAAATCCCATTTCACGTTGGCAACCAAGTGAATCCGAACGAGCAACCTGGGAACAAAATTCTCAGCGCTACCCCAGTCCTGCCACCACCTCTGCCTTAGCTTTCAGACACCACTGTGCTCAGGACATATGAACTTGCTTCATGCTTGGCCTAAGAGTCAGAGCCATCCAGCCCCCAGCTGCTCTGCTAAACCCCCAAACGCTAATGAGTCAACACTCAGATGCATCATTAGATATGAAACAAAGGTGCTTATTTTCTCTATAGAGAAAAAACATTGGAACGAAAAGAACCACAGACCATTAATTGACTAGTAATGAATGCTTGTATTTTCCTGGGTTTACTTCTATACTGAAATGAGACAAAAGCCATCCCAACAAAGGGTTTCCCCAGGTCATGCTTAGCATATGAATTGGAAATCCTCTGGCCCAAGCAGTGCAGTCTAACAGTGAGATTCTGTTTGTATCCCCGGGAGGAGAAGGAGAATGCTCATCCATGACAATACAAGGAAAAAAGAAATTAAGGCAACCATAAGATTTCATCTATCTGCATCTATTCCATGCCTGGACATTGCCTAAGCCTGACATGAGGGTGACACAATAAGCTTCCTTTTGGATGCAGTAGAAAAGGCAGCGCTACAGTCAAAGGATCCAGCTGCGTTTGTACAACTGACATTATTTTCTAAGCTCCTCTCCTATTTCAGCTAAGTGCAGAAGAAGAGCCCGCTGGCAGGGAGAGAACAGAAAGGATCACCTTCTCTCATCCCAGCTGCCTGAAATGAGGCAGGAGACATGAAGATGCTAGATCATCACTGGCTGAAGTGCAGATCTTGCTGCAGTATTAGGACACGAGGATGATGTTACTTCATGGGTCTATGACTCCACCTGATGACAGAGACAGGGCAGTGTGGAAGGCCACATATTACCGGTACAGAAAAAAAAACCAAAAAAACATTGGCAATAAGAAATTTTCCATCTTTCAGTGACTGAGAAGTTGGCTGTGCTGCTGAGCAATTCTGGCCCTTCCCTTTAGTAAGGGCACAGCAGGCACACACCCTCAAGGTTAGCATTAGCCATGGTGCAGCTTTGTGATGGTTACAAGAAAGAAAACCTCAGGAGGGCTGGTGAAAGCGCTGAGATGCCCCAGCCTTTGCACTCTGCCTGCCCGGTCCGCACGGCTCCGCCGGTAATTTCCGTACACCAACTGCTCTCTGCTCCCCTACTATGGGAGGAGCGATATAATCACACCAGCACAAATCACTGTAGCAGTGACCTGGCATAAATGCATCCTCTTAAACGAGGGAGCAACACTCAAGCCTTGAAAAATGTGTACACCTCTGCAATCAGGCTCACTGCAACACTTCTTACAGTGAGTAAGGCCTTTGCAATGCTAGCCTTTAGCATACGTCCTCCGGTGCAGAACATCCTACTGCTTGGCCAAGGGAAATAACTTCTCTCTTAACTTTAATTAAAAAATAACCCCACAAAACAAACAGCCAGGAAGCTTTCCGGGCTATACAACCTAAAATATCCTTCCTACTAGAGATATTTTCACACACAAACTGAACTTGGTGAGTCAGTCCTCCTCAGAGAAAGATGAAAAGGAAGGGATGTGGGTGTTTCTTCATGTGTCTCGCTGGCTACAATAAAAGATATTGACAAACTGTGGGAGTTCAGAGGAGGAGCAAAAATGGTAAGAGGACAGAAGGGATTGATCTAAAATGAGAAGAGCTGAAAACATCATTTAGCCAGTAACTCCTCTAACAGAGGATGATACCATCTATGTGTTTGAATCTTAAATAAAAATACAAAGAACAAGAATTATTTAATCTTGTTTATGGAAGGTAAGCCCAAAAGGGTAACATGTTTTGTACTCTAAGGTATGCAGGGTAATGACCATCTTCTGCTGTTGGCTGAGTACTTAGGAACTTCACTCGCTGCTATAACCAAACAAATAACTATTACAAAAAGAAGAAAATCTAGACAACGGGCTAGGGATGTGCAGGATAGCCTTCCGGGGCAGCAGCAGGAGCCCTCTGTGTGAAATATATGAAAAACAATTACTGTTATGACTGATTCATTCAAGAATCACCTCCTGATCTGCCAGTGCTGGGTTGGGAGCACAAGGTTCTGTACAGCCAACAGCCCAAAAGCCACCCGATTCACAGACAGACACACAACAAGGGGATACTCAGCAAAGTGTGGATAAACAAGCCAAGGGTTTTTTTTTGTTTATTTTTTCCCCCTGCCCCTAACATTAGAGATCCTGTGATTAAAAAATACCTTACCCTGACAAAGGATGTTTGAACATTCCAGTCTGTAGGGAACGGACAGCCATACCTCCTACCCTGAAACTGCTGCTAGGTGTAAAGCAGAATTTGCTTGAAAAGCACGCTTGTATAACACATTAATATAATTTATTTGTGAAATCCCTACAGTTCTGAGCCCCATGGACAGCACGAAGGCTGTACACTTTGCCAACCACCACCCAGGTGAGGGAAGAAGAGACAGCAGGAACAGACACACACACCATTATGGTAAAATAAATAAATAAAGCCACAGCCTTGCGGGTGCTCGAGCTACAAACCTGCCCGTTCCTCACACCTCCCGACGAGCAAACGGATGAGCGGCCCCAAGGGGCTGCCGTGCCCTGACCCCCACAGCTCCGCACCTCAACGCGGGCACCGGCCACCGGAGCTGAGGGGAGGCCTCAGCCCTTCCCCCCCCACCCCGGAGGTCTTTTCTCCCGGAGGACCATCCTCGGGGCGCTCACAGCCCCTCACGGACGGCACCGCCACGGCCCCGGCCCGCTCGGGAGCCGCCGCCTCACTGAGGGGAGCGGCAGGAGGAGGGGTGCCGTGAGGCGAGGGGGATAAGGGAGGGTGGGGGGGGCGCTGAGGCCGGAGGGAGCGGGGCCGGGGAAGGCTGAGGGACCCCCGGCCGGGGAAGGCTGAGGGGCTGAGGGACGGGTGAGGGGGGGGATGCCCAGGGTACTCACTCAGCCACGACTCCAGGCTCTCCCCTTCCGCCTCCGCCATGTTGCCGGCCCGCCCCGAGGCCACGCCCCGGCCGCGCGAGCGCCGTGAGGGGAGGGGCGGGGCCTGGCCGAGCACCGCCCCCTCCTCCCTCCCTCCCCTTAGCGGGCGCGGAGGGAAGATGGCGGCGCCCAGCGCGGCGGGGCTGAGCCGGCGGCTGCGGGCCTGGCTGCCCCGGTAAGCGGGGCTGGGTGAGCGGGCGGGGTGTACGCTGTACACGGACACCCACGGACAAGTCGCCCGCAGGATGGGACCTGTCGGGGACAGGCCTGTGGGGAGGCCGGCCCGTGGGGACAGGCAGGGCCTGGCGGGGAGGCCTGGCGCGGCCCGTCCCTCTGGCGTGGGCATTGGCTGACAGTTTTGCAGCAAAACTGCGGGCTTTGCTGTTGATTTGCGCCTGTGGCTCTGCTGCGGGAGAGAAGCAGCGATGGAGAGGAAGGCGGAGACGCCTCTCTAGTTTTGATGTGTCGGGGGGATGCGGTGTAGGGGAGAACTTTGTAGAGTGGGGTTGATGGTTGGACTTGATGATCCCAAAGGTCTTTTCCAACCTGAATGATTCTATGTCCTTCTGAGATGTGTTCACATCTCTCTCCACACCCTCCTCCTGGCAGATCATGTCAATTTACAGGTCCCCCTCCTCTTGTCTTTGCAGGCTGACGCAGGTGAGATGGAGTCGCTATAACCCCAGTTTCGTAGAGCCAGAAGTGAACAAGGAATTGTATCAGAAACCTCCGGAGGAGCTGACCAAGGAGGAGAAGGAAAAACTGGAGCTTAAGGCTGTTCAACCCATAAAAGCTGCTCCTCCCACTCTCTCCAGCTCCGTGTTCAGCGACCCTATGATCAGGTCAGAGAAAGCATCATCTCCACCGCTGTCACAGCTGGGTCCTGTGGAGCTGAAGTGCTTGGGAGCTGTGCTGTCCTGTCCTCAGCCTCCCCTTGCTGTGCATTTCCTTCTGTTACAGCACAATCCTTTTATTCAGGTTAATCTTTTCCCACAAAGCCAGTCTATTGACTGACGGTGATTAGAGGGTAATTACAGCAGCTCTAGCAGCACCCAGATTTAACCATGGGAACAACACACCGGGGGGGGGGCTTATTTCTGTGGGTGATAAAATCAGAATTTAAATCAGATTGCATTTGGCTTTGTGTTTACAGTAAATTCACCAATATGATGATGAAGGATGGAAATAAAGTTCTGGCCAGAAGCCTCATGGCTCAGGTGAGAACTCAAGTTTCTTCTCGCTATTCTGTTAATATAAAATGGGAAGCTGGGAGGTCAAGCCCATTGGAATTAGTACCAGAACTCATATAATTTCTGCATCCTAACACATTTCTCTCTGCACACCCAATACACCATTATTTACCTGATCAGTTGTGCATTTTGTACAAGCCCCAGCCTTATTCACCTCACAGACCTGGTGGTGATAGCGTAATGGAGAACATTCTCTTTCCACTCTTCAGTGTTTCTTGGACCTTATGTAGAATCATAGAATCATTTAGGTTGGAAAAGACCCTTAAGATCATCAAGTCCAACTGTTAACCTAACACTGCCAAGTCCACCACTAAACTTCAAACTCAGAGTATACCCTTAAAAGCATAATTTTCTCAAAAGATCTTCATTCCAGCTCTCTTTCATGCCTTATCTTCTGTTTAGCTTGTCAATAAAGTCCTACACGTGTCACCTATGAGACACGGTTTTGACCCCTCCTGTGACTGGTATTAGCTGGTGGTCCCATCTGGTGTGTTCCAGCTCTTGAAATGGGGACACACCTTGCCCAAATATTCCCCAAGTAACTGCTGGTTCCTTGTGACAGAGAAACACAGGCTCTGGGCTCCTGAGGCCAGAGGGGAGGATGCTGAGCATACACTGACCTGTATTCCTGTCTCTGCTTCCTCCTTGCCCTTCCTTGGCTCAGGTCTGTGCTACACAGCTCCCTCACCCCAAATGCAATGTCTGATAAAGAGACTGAAGAGCTGGAAAAGGGTGAAGTAGAACATGAGTTAAAAGAATCCCCAACTGGCATGTTGCCTATAGAAAAACAGCTGCTCAAGTGAAAATGGGGTGCTTGTAAAGGTGATGTAGTTTTATGGAGTGGGATAATCGATCTTTTCTTCATGTCTCCTTTCTTGTTTGTGCCCCAAGACTCTAGAGGCCATTAAGAGGAAGCAGCTGCAGAAGTACTACAAAGCTCCAGAAGACGAGAAGGAGACAATCGAATGCAACCCTTATGTTATTTTCCACCAGGCTCTGAAAAACTGCCAGCCCATCATCGGGCTCAGCAGCATCACAAAAGGAGGCAAAACCTACCAGGTGAAAGGGGGAGGCCTGGGGGAGGCCTGGTCAGGAGAGAATTATCTAGGGAAGCAGATGCAATGGTTTCCACCCCTTCAACTCAAGCTTTTCTCTCCTGAGATAGAGAGCCACTTTGCAATTGGGGTTAAAACAGCAGCTAGAAACCCTGTCCAAGGTCAGGCCCCCAGGCTGGGAGTCCCATCCTCTCTGCTCCATCATGTTGCTCGGGTCGAGGTCCCAAAGGCCCGGGGTAGGTCAGCACAGCAGGAAAAGGTCAAGGAGATACAGCGCGGTATTTGAAACACAAGCAGAACCTGGCTCTAAATACGGCTTCTGCAACACTCAAGACCTAATGGAGAAATGAAATGTGGAGGCATTTCCCTGTCATTCCATGCAGGGGAGTGGTGACCACCTCCCACTTCTGCCAGCCCAAACCTGCCTGGATCCAGTTCCCAAATAGAGTAGAAGTCCTGACAAAGGCCAGTGTGTGCTGGCAGTAGCCAGGGCTGATCAGATTTTCCATTTTGGTAGCAATGGCCACTTTCTGTGGATGGAGGAGGTGAATTGGCACAGAACAGCTGTTGGGAGCTGGTCTCACTGCAGAGAGCAGCATGGTGTAAATCTGCACGTGTCCAGCTGGACCTGTGTCAATGCTGGAGAAGAGCAGGTTCCTGCACCCTCACAGGGCCATAAGTGCTGGAGAGAACAGCAGGTTCCTGCACCCTCACAGGGCCATAACTTACGGTTTAAACCTTTCCCAGGTCCCAGTCCCTCTGACGGACAATCGGAAGCGCTTCCTGGCCATGAAGTGGTTAATCACTGAGTGCAGGGAGAACAAGAACCGTAGGACGATGATGCCTGAGAAGCTCTCCCAGGAGCTCATCCAGGCCTTCAACAACGAAGGGCCCATCATCAAGAAGAAGCACGTGCTGCACAAGATGGCAGAGGCCAACAGGGCTTATGCCCACTTCCGCTGGTGGTAGGGACTCTGTGGGCACGGGACAGGTTGCCACCATGAGCCCCATGACCTGGAGAGCAGAGCCCCAGGGCCACCTGCTTGGGAGAAGCTGTGGAGAAGAGGAAAAGGTGGAAGATCCCTTCCAGACAGCTTCTGAACTACGCCAAGGAAAGCCCATCCCACCCCCACAAAGTTCATTTCCTTTGTGCTTGTTTGGATGGGGGAAGGGGGAATCTGAAAGAGTTGCCGACCTCTGCACGGACACTCTAGTTATTTCTTAATCATTTTCGCGTGAAGACGAGCCTTAGATGTTTTTCTTAGACCAATGCTGTACAAAATAATCTTCCACTTACCTGTTTCCTGGGGACTTTTCAGTCTCTCTGCTCCTGTATTCAGCAACGGTTTTGGCTGCACAGCTAAAAGCAGAGCTGGATTTTTTTTCTATACCATAACCAGCCTTAGCGTGAGTGGCACAAAAGGCCATAAAAAATCCTTTTTGATTTCCGGTTCTGGTCATCAGCAACATTGTCTGCACAGGTTTGATGGGAATGTTAACACAAAAAATAAAACCAGTTTTGTGGGGACGGTTTCTCGGTTCCAAACCTTTGTCTCTGTTGCTTGAATCTCACACCACACTCTTTCCAACTACCCTGGTTGTGTACAGCCACGCTG
Organism: Calidris pugnax; assembly: GCF_001431845.1. Classification (NCBI taxonomy): domain Eukaryota; kingdom Metazoa; phylum Chordata; class Aves; order Charadriiformes; family Scolopacidae; genus Calidris; species Calidris pugnax. The sequence continues at coordinate 4,904,789 of NW_015090778.1, forward strand.
ACACCCTGCACTGGAGGAGAAAACAAGCATCACAGCCTTGAGGCTACAGTCAGGAGCAACCTTTAAGTTATTCATAGCTCAGCAGCTGCATAGAGAGAAAGCAGGGCACATGTTAGTGGAAAAATTTTATTAGAAAAAAATCATTCAATAGACTATTTTGTTTCCTTTTTTCCTCTCCCTTTCTTATAAGAAACATACCATAGTGGAAATTTGCTAAATTCTGAAAAAAACCCATGACAGTTATTGTATAAAACTTATAAAACCAGTTGGTAGCTACATGTGCTGAGGGACCTGTCCTGCTGCAGGCTGCCCTGTGGCAGGTGTGGGTGGCTCGTGACCCGTGGGGGAGGCTGTGTGTGCAGGTGCAGCTGCTGTGCTAGGAGTCTGGGAAAAACAGCACTTGGTTGAGCTGTTTGTGAGGCCACAGCTTTTTCTGTGACTTGTTCCCAAGAACTAGGCATAACTTGAGCTGGGAAAGATTTCTCCTCTACCTCCCACAGCTCTGCTGTCTCTCAGGTCAACCAAGGTGCTCTCAGCCTACGCTGTGCCTGCCCTAACACCCACGTAAAATGCTGGTTTGAACTAGAAACCTTCCTTGCCCTCTGCTGGCAGCAGCCCAATATTAGACCAAATCAGTGGGAGAACGTGCTGGGTTAAACGTGCCCTTCCCACCTCTCCCAACCTCCAAAGTCGGGCTAGCACCAGTCACAGCCTGGCAGTTACTTGCCCAGAGGCTCTAGTCAGTATAAATCCTATTGACAGGAAGTGCTAGAAAAAACATTAACGTGAAAAGCAATTCAAACTTGGTATGAAGCTTGCTGGTGAAAGTGCTGGGGACATCTCTCCACCTCTGCTGCAGAGAGGTTAATCCGTCACTTCGCTGTAATAGTATTTCTGGGCAGCGTCCGTCATCTTCCAGTCGGCAGCCCGGAACTCGATGATCTCCAGCAGCAGGAGCTGGGAGAGGGAGCTGAGCCCCTCCTGCAGGAGGAAACCATCTCGGAGGAGGGAGAAGAGCTCATCCATCCGCTGGGAGTTCATCTTCTCCAGCTGCTCGCCGATGCGATGGAGCTGTAGGACCAAGCAGTCCACCTTCAGATGGAAGAGAAGGAGATGGATGAGTACAAAGGAATAGGGAGCTTTGCACATCTCTGTGGAGGTCCCCATCGGTCACCCATGGACCAATTCATCCCGTTCCATCTGGTCTGGATTTCCAGCAGGTGATGGTTCTGCTTCCTCTAAGTCGCTGTGATCCAGGAGGTAGGAGAAGCTGAATGTCTCTCCTGCCAAAAGCACTGGAAAAGCACATCCTAAACTCTCCTGCCTCCCAGACAAAAATGCCAGAGAAATGCACCTACAACTGGTGGAAAATCATTAGTTTTCTGCAGAATGTCCATGAGATGGAATCACAGAGACAAGGCTGAAGCCGAACCCAGAGTAAGGAGATGCCTCTAAGAACAGAGGGAGGTGGCTGGAACACAAGCTAAAACTCTTGAGAAAGTGCGGGTTTTTTTTGCAGGAAACAGGGGCACTAACTGGGTCTTTGGAGAAGAGGGGAAGTCGATGGGCTGCAGGGGTGGGAGGATAGTGCTATGATATAAAAAAAAAAAAACAACAGGGAGAAAAGCTGCCCCGAGGGAGGACACGCAGCCTGGGCCAGGGAGTCACAACCTGCACCTCCATCCTGCTCCCTTCTGGGCTCCAAACCCTCCTGCCCAGTGGGGCTCCTTCCAGCACACGCTGGGGAGGCAGCTCTCTGCACCAGGATGCGGAGACCGCATCACCCCCTGGGGCTGTGGTTTTGGCTGGTCCCTGGCAGGACAAGAGGACAGCAGCCTTCTTCCCTGCACTCACCTCCTCCTCCTTCCGCAGGCTGTCGGGCTGTGCCAGCCGGAACAGACAGTCGTAAACGGGGTTCACCAGAGCCATCATGGGCATGTTGTTCACCTGGAAGGAGGCAGGAGCCATGGTCAGCCTGGGGCCAGAAAGGGAAGAGTCTGCAGCTATTTTAAATAGTCATTCCCCCACTGCTCTTCAAAGGAGAAGGGAACAGAATTCCCTTGTGCTGCCAAATGCTGTATTGGTGGGATTTACGTAGGAGACCAGACGTTCGAGTCTCCCGGAGCCAGAGAAGCTGAACAAATGATGTAAAAAACCATCTATTTTTAAATGCAAGCAGGTAGTCATGGGAAATACGCTTGTTGCAACAGCATTTTTCCTGCCTGCAGCTCTCCTTGCATCATTTTTACATCTACTCCAAGCAGGCATCCCAGTACACACGCTGCAGCGAAGGCTTGCAGACATCCCCCGTCAGTACGTGGGCTAGAAATGACACCAGCGCTCACGGTTTCCCCCGGGACCTCATGGCAACTAAACTAGTTCGATCTGGGACATTTGGGAGCTGTCAAATCAGGGGATTTCAAACACTGGGTACAAAGTGAGGAAGCTCAGACTCTGCAGCTGTTCCTAGAGGTGGCTCTGCCTCTCCAAGCCTGATCACTTGTCTGTATGTAGCACTATCCTCATGCTGGGAACCAACCCACTGCCCTGGGGCTCTGTACAGCACCCATCCAACACCCTTGCCCTGACATCTTTGGACACCCAGGCCCTTCTGGCCCCCCTGGGCAGCAGCTCCTGCTCCGGCTCCTTACCCTTAGGTAGTCGAAAATGTTGCAGATGAAGGTGACGTAGCAGATCCACGCCTGGAGCGAGCGGGCGCGCAGGTCCTCCCTGTCCTTGTACTCCTGCTGCAGCCGGTTCAGCAGGCTCCTCCGGAAAACGCTCTGCCCGACTTGTTTGCTCTCTGCCTACGAGCCCACAAAAGCGGGATGGAGGGATGAGATGGGGGTGTGAGAGGGGTTGGGGGAAAGCTGGCGCTTGGGTGGTGCAGGACCATGCTGAGACCCTCCTGTGGTTGCAGGAAAGCCATAACCAACAGCCTGTGCTCGCCGGCTGCTCGTCTGGGTGCTGGCACTGCACGGGGCAAGCAGCAGAAGAGGGAAGCTGGCAGAGGGGGTCAGAGCGCAGGGCTGGGACAAAGCTTAGGGACAAGCCACACAGCCTAAGGGTTTCGCTGCCCGGACATGAGGAGCTCCCACCTGGATGATGGTGTAGCAGATGCGTCCTGCCTCCTTGCTGAACACACAGTCTTTGAGGGACTGGTCCACTATAATATTGGCCACTTTCTCCAGGTCCACGTTGCCGGGGTCTGTGGAGAGAAGAAACACTGTGAGAACCCAGCACCCTTTGTGCCCAGCTTGTTTCGGGGTACCTGGAAAGCAACCAAGGTCGGCGCAGGGCTTGGTACAAACCATGTTCTATATTGCAAAACCTCATGCTCACTCCTACATCAAGAGCCACAGCTCCTCTTGCACACCAGCTGCTTTGGAGATACCATCTCCAGCGCTGCATGGTCCTCCCAGGCTGGAGACACAGCCATTGTGATGGGAAAGTGATAGAGGAAAGCAGGTAATGTGGGGAAGCACCAAGTTGATCTGAATCTGAAATCCCAGCACTGCCTCAAATTTGGGTTAGTGAAAGCCACATGTGCAAACTCCTGCTGGGCTTTGAACGTGACCAGAGAGCAGGAGACCCTGGGGACCACGAGGATGAGACAGCCCCACAGTGGGTAGGGGCAGGGAGCAGGAACTAGGGACTGGAAAGGGGTGTGAGGCCAAATCTGGGGAGAGATGCTGGGTTACAGCAGGAGAGGAGGGTACCCTGAATTTAGGGAAAATCAGAAGGATGAGAACCAGGAGCTGAGTTTGAGCGGTTGCACCGTTAAACATCAGGGAGAAGGTGCGAGAGGACAAGAAGAGGCAGGAAGCAAAGACCTTCCCAGAGAAGGTTCACTTATGGGCCCAGTTTATGAAACAGCTTTTGTATGCATAGCAATTGCACAGCTGCACCATTAAACATCAGGGAGAAGGTGAGAGAGGACAAGAAGAGGCAGGGAGCAAAGACCTTCCCAGAGAAGGTTCACTTATGGGCCCAGTTTATGAAACAGCTTTTGTATGCATAGCAATTGCTGTTCCTTAAAGTGGTCCAAGCATCCAGCCTCATCCACCAGCCAAACTGCACGTGGCAGAGGAGCTCGTAAAAACCCTGCTGACCTTTGAGGGCTGTTTTCAGCAGCTTCTGAGTCTCGCTGTCGAACGACTGTATTTTGTACTCTTCTTTGCCCGTTTCCCCCATGATTGGCTTCCTTCAAGGGCAGGAGTCTGGGAAATGGATGGGCTAGTGACAGTTCCTGGGGAAAGAGCACACAGAGCTTAGTTAGACAGAGACAGCCCTTCACCCAGCCATTTGGAAAATCCCTCCTAGTGCTGGAGCACTGGCCCCCTGACAGCCCCCATCCCAAGGAAATTCCTCTGTTATTAGGGCACCTATTCTGCCCCTAGATTGGAGCAAAACCTCACTCCCACATCTTAAAAGCCTTGCTTTCTACCAGCCTATGATTGGACTTCATCTTCAGAGCCTTTACGTTTTTCTTATATGAAAAATGCATTTCAGTCTGTTGATCTGCAGGTTCAAAGCAGACACGACATCAAGGCAGCCCCAAAAGGCTCGCTTGTGCCTTTGAAACACCAATTCAGCTGGTTCTACACAAAAGCCTGGGAAGAATCAAACCAGCACCAAAGCATCCAACACACACTCGCCAGAGCCTCCCGCGCTGGAGCCAGGCTCCCTCTGCTCCCTGTGAGACACAGCAACCTCTGCAGCCACATCCCAACACCAACAGCTCCCGTCTCACCCCCCTGCAGCCAGGCAGAGCTCTCTGCAGTACCAACCGTGCTCCTAAAGAGTCTCCAGATTAATTTTCTTCTGCTTCGTGATACAGCGAAGGCAGCAAGAGGGTACGCACAGCACAGAGAGGAAGGGCTTGCTTTGATACACACACACATGAAACGATCTGCTGGATGCAAAATGCCAGGCTGGCCAGACCCGCAGCACAAAGGGGAGAAGGCAATCAGCCAAATCAATTTTGCCAGCTTGTCGAAATTCCTGGGCCATTACTCACCCCTCTCTGCAAACAGGTCCCTGCCCGGATTAAAGCCAAAGAGCCCATCGCCCTTAAGAGACACAGGACATGTACCACAGGCAGCCCGACCCCTCGGACACACCACTTGCCATGAAGCCGTGGCACAAGATGTAGTAACCCAGAGCAGAAAGCAGACCTCACTGGTGGGCAGAAGCCCATCTCTGCCCTCCCCACAAGTCCCAGGGCAGATTTTGCCCCTCTAGGGTGACAACCCGCTCACACTGCTCTCACAACCGAAGCTCTCACCTGCGCAGTGTTCCCTGCCCTGGGACCTGACAGAGGTTTCTTATCCAGATGGATTCCCAAGCAGCTGGGTGACCTCTGTGCCGTGTCTGGTTGGCAAACGCCTTCTCTCCCTCTGTACCCGCACTCACGCCATTCTGCACTGCCAGCAGAGCAGCCCAAGCTTGACAGCAGCCCCGTGTCCCACCAGCAGCATCACCACCCAGAAGGAACCTGGCAAGAGCTTAGCACTACACGCAGCAAAGCAACAAGTGCCCAAGCCCGTCCAGCAGCGTCTCTGCCACCACCGCCCAGCCCCTCTCCCGGAGCATCCATCCCCACGGCTCCGGGGACGGGCACGGCTGCTTTGAACTGCTGTGCCAAATTACCCTGCCCAGAGCAGACCACGACGCCCTGAGTACACAACCAGCCAGGCCTCGTCTGAGCTAGAGATCCCACTGCCAGCACCACCTCACCCCAAGGGTTGGTGGCAGCGGGTGACACCGGGCACAGGGTGGTCCCCACTATCCGAGCTGTCCCGGGGATTGATGGGGTTGGGGTTCTCGTCCTCCATCAGCCGGTCACTGTGCCAGGGCCCTACCCGGTGGGGCTCACACCCGGTGGGACGGGGCTGGCCATGCCCAGGGAGGGAGAAGACCGACGGGTGGGCTCTCCTCCGCCGCCCGGGAGGCACCACCAGCCGCCCGGGACCCCCGTCCCATCCCCGCCCAGCCGCCTCCTGCCCGGGGCTCCTCGGCCACCGGAGCCCCGCGGAACCCCCCGCCGCCGCCTCGCCGCAGCCCCGCGGGGGAACCGCTCCGAAGGGCCCCCGGGACGGAGGGAACGGCGGATCCCGGGGAAAGCAGTGCGTCCTCCCGCCCCCGCGGCGTCCCCGGGGGAAGGGCAGGGGGAACCGGGCGCAGCCCCACCGACCTGCCGCCCGTCCCCGCCGCGTCCTCGGGTCGCCGGGGCATCGCCGGAGAGTCCCGGGCTCCGCCGCCCCGGCCCCGGTTTCCTCTTAGGTCATTTCCTCGCCCGAGCCGGGGGAGGGACGGGCCGGGACGGGGCGGGAGAGCGGCGGCAGCGCCACCGCCTGCGAGCGCCGGGCCACGGCGGGGGCTGAGCCCCGGGCACGTCCCGCTGCCCCCCGCCTCCCCCGGGCATCCCCACCCACGACCGGGAGCTCCGGGGAGTGGGGGGCACGGCCGGCAGCCCCGCTCCCCCCGCCCCGGTTCGCCCCCGTCCCCGCGGGGAGCCCCCGCCGAGCACCGGCCGGGCTCTCCCGGGAAAAACCGCAGGGCTCCACCGCTCCCCGGGGGAAACCGCGTTTATTCCGCCCTCCTCTCAAGGCCAGGAGGGGCTGCAGCCCGGCCCTGTGAAAAAAATCGGTAGAAAATAAAATAAATAAAAACGGCAGGGCAGGGGAGATGCACTAAACCAACTCACGGCAACCAGAGGCGAGCGAGGCACAACGCACCTTATGATTTATCCTTAAACACCCAGCCATTTCACAAGGAAGGACCCCCCAGGGGTTGAAACCTTCACAGCCTTCAGAGCACAGCAGGACAGCCTCAGGACACACGGAATGAGCAGTTGGGGAACATTTTCTGCAGTGCTGCAGTGCTTCAGAGAGAGCCTGAACTCACCCACGGTGGGCAGGTGGCTCCAACAGTCTGCCTTGGGGACAGCAGTGGGACACCCCAGGGGCTGCACAAACCCCCTCAGCTGATCCCCCCTCAGCGCGGTTCTCAACAGCGGCACCCAAAGTGTCACCCCCCATCGCAGAGGGGACAGGGGAGGCTCTGCCAGATGGTGATGAGCACCCAGAAACCAGCGGTGGGAAGGGAAAACCAGCCATCTCCTGCTGCCCCACACTCTGGGCTCCAATTATGCTCCCTTTTGGGCAGCAGGAGGGACACGGCCGCCCTGCGGGGTCCAACTGAGCGTAGGCACTAGGAGGAAAAGAACAAACAAACTGTGGCCAGACATGAGCGTAACAAAATCTTTAATGTACCTTTCTCAAAGGTAGGCACAGGTTGTGCGCGTTGTGCTCAGGTGCCTTCAGACAACAGCAGAAGATCCACCCAGGCAACACAGCAAAATGCCACAGAGAATTGCAGTCCTACATCACAAGAGAAACTTAAACCCAAATCAAACACGGCCTCTTCCAAGCCCGACTGTAAAACATTCATTTCTTTTCAAAAGTGCTGCGACGCGGCTCTGGACGAGCATCCTGAGAACAGGAGAGTGCGACCAGCGCACAACGTGTGTGTCAATGTCCTCCTGTCCCATCGGGGCGATGGTGGATCCCCCAACAACCGCACCACAACCCGCTTTGCCCGCTGAAGTGCTTTTGGATGTTCTGATGGCAAAAGGCACTAGAAGAAAAGTGCAACTGCGGATCGGCTTGTGAGGAGAACCGTGGGCAAGGCAAATCCCCACTGACAGGATCACCCCCCAGTGAAATCCACATCACCCCACGGGGCAAACCCCAGCGCAGTCTCACCGCCACTCACCCACCACGTCACTTGAAGCTGAACTGGTATGTGCACCTCCCGAGAGCAAATCTGTCCCAGTGAACGGGTGAACAAGGTGACTACGGATCTCTCCCATCTCCTGCCCCTCTAATTCCAGCATGTTCAGTGTCAAACAGCGTGTGTTTTGCCAGAGCAGCACCAGAAATAAGACCTCTCCTCCGAGCGCTTTGCTCTAAACCAGTCTCATTCCCAATGAGAAAACAGTACTCCTGTCACAGCCCTCTCCCCAGCAGCGACTCCCAGTTAGCGAAGTGCAAACTGGAAATTTAGGAGACAGATGCTGCTGACCAGAGGTGAGTGATGAAGCGCCTGTCAGATGCAACTTCTAGTATCATAGAGTTGAGGTTTGGCACATCTTTCTCCTTCACTCAACACAAGACCAGGTGCCTTTTTGGGCCGGTAACATTATAACTAGGGATCACATACAAACAAGGGCAAAAAAACCAGCCAAAGCCCTCCAACCAGGGAGCGCCTCTTCACAGCTTGGGCCAGACTGGCACAACCACCTAAACTCTGACTTCACCATCTGTTGGATGGAGGAAGCTCATTTAATGCAGAGTGGGGGAAAAAAAGCTATCCCAGAGAGGAGAAGCTGCTCTGTACTCTCCATCACTGCCCTCTCTGCAGAGCAGCCACGTTGGAGGCTCCTAAAGCTGGTTTTGCCTGCATCACCTCAAGCCCCACAGAGCCCAAAGGGATCACATACAAACCAGGGCAAAAAAACCAGCCAAAGCCCTCCAACCAGGGAGCGCCTCTTCACAGCTTGGGCCAGACTGGCACAACCACCTAAACTCTGACTTCACCATCTGTTGGATGGAGGAAGCTCATTTAATGCAGAGTGGGGGAAAAAAAGCTATCCCAGAGAGGAGAAGCTGCTCTGTACTCTCCATCACTGCCCTCTCTGCAGAGCAGCCACGTTGGAGGCTCCTAAAGCTGGTTTTGCCTGCATCACCTCAAGCCCCACAGCACACTCGAACATCATCTTAGCAGAGCAGTTTTCTGTTCTTTAATCTTTGCCACTGTGTCAACCAAAGCAACTCACCCCCTATTTCAGAGACTGCGATTCCCACTGCGGAGTTCCAAACCAGTTTCCTCCTATTTTGTGCAGTTTAACAGCAGCTCTTTGACATAAAAATGGAAAACAAGAGTCTTGTAATGTTTAGACAGGATGGATGAGTCCCAATTGCCTACAGAAGCCCAGGTCAGCCCAGAAAATTTTCTACCGCGGCCAGTCCTGTCCCTGCTAACCATGACAGCATTCCTCTCTACCAGCAGCCAAAAGAGAGCAACAACCCCAACCTCTTTGTGTCTGTTTTGAAATGAGACATTTCTCTCCCTCAGAAGGATGCCGTGAGGCTAAGTTCATTACTGGTCATGATGTCTTTCCAAGAACAAATGAAAAATAAACAAAGGCAAAACACTGTTAAGGAGATTTGGGGGGAATCTCAGAAGAGCCTAAATAACACAGGAAAATGCCAACAGGATTAAGGTACTTTGAGAAACTTAACTCCACATTCTTTGCATTTTCTCCTCAAAGCAAAACTGTCCATTTTTAGAGTACATGCAGCTAAAGCTCCCTCTTGGAGGCTCACACACCAGCCTCCTGCCTGACACTGACACTGCTCAGCGAACTTAATTTTACGTAGCTCTCAAAGTTTCCTGCAGTGAAACAGCCACTCTGCACCCCAAGATCTCAGACCAAAGCAGACACAAAGTTATCTGGCCTGGGCTTGCAAGGAATCTCTCTAGATATCTCAGCCACCAGTGAAACAGCTGCTCTTTAAAAACAGCCTCTCACAATAGTTTGGGATAAGTGAGCAGCGCTGATACGCTCCAAACCGCCAGGAGAAGTTGCGTCAACAGAATGGAATTGGTCACGCTGGAATTTGGCCAGGTCATGTGGGATTAACACCCTGAATATTGCAAAAGGGCCACAAAAAGCTCTGTGTTAAGAGAAGAACCATCAAACCATCCTCTAAATAAGTGCCGTGCTCTGCTCTATCCGCCACTCGCCAGATGACTAAACGTATCACAGCAGCTCTTCCCTGGAGATCTGCCTTCCACACACTGGTCCAGCCACACCCTGCTCAGCTTGAAAAAACAGAGAATAAAAGAGGAGGAAGAAAGTAATTTTCCTTTTCCCCCATTGCGTAAATCAGAGGAGTTATTTGGATTTTTTTAACCATTCACAAAACCTTTGAAACTCCAGAAAAAAAACACACTTCTCCCGCTCTAATTCAACCATCCTTTTCTTGTCAAACACCAGGCTGAGCCAACCAATTCTGATCTGACATTCAGCCCTCTCACTGCAGCTGATCTTGTCAAAACATTTTTATCCGTTAGCACCAGTGTAGGACTGAGGTTCAGAAATGTTTTGTGGCCACTATAGAAACACTTGCTAAAAACATTCAAAGGTGGTATTAAAAAAAAAAAAAAAAAAAAAAAGATTTCCACAGGACTTTTCCTTCATTATTCCAACTTAAGACTAAATATTTCTAAAACTCTACGCAGCATTTGGTTACTCACTGCATTGATGCAAAGAACCCTGAAGTAAGAACTGGGCTTGTGCGTTGAAACCCCTTAAGAGCGGGATTCTTAACCTGCAGGTCTACTCATAAAAAGCACAACTGAGGCGATGTAAGAGATGTATGGCAAGACACATTTTCTCCTCAAAGCAAAACTGTCCATTTTTAGAGTACATGCAGCTAAAGCTCCCTCTTGGAGGCTCACACACCAGCCTCCTGCCTGACACTGACACTGCTCAGCGAACTTAATTTTACGTAGCTCTCAAAGTTTCCTGCAGTGAAACAGCCACTCTGCACCCCAAGATCTCAGACCAAAGCAGACACAAAGTTATCTGGCCTGGGCTTGCAAGGAATCTCTCTAGATATCTCAGCCACCAGTGAAACAGCTGCTCTTTAAAAACAGCCTCTCACAATAGTTTGGGATAAGTGAGCAGCGCTGATACGCTCCAAACCGCCAGGAGAAGTTGCGTCAACAGAATGGAATTGGTCACGCTGGAATTTGGCCAGGTCATGTGGGATTAACACCCTGAATATTGCAAAAGGGCCACAAAAAGCTCTGTGTTAAGAGAAGAACCATCAAACCATCATCTAAATAAGTGCCGTGCTCTGCTCTATCCGCCACTCGCCAGATGACTAAACGTATCACAGCAGCTCTTCCCTGGAGATCTGCCTTCCACACACTGGTCCAGCCACACCCTGCTCAGCTTGAAAAAACAGAGAATAAAAGAGGAGGAAGAAAGTAATTTTCCTTTTCCCCCATTGCGTAAATCAGAGGAGTTATTTGGATTTTTTTAACCATTCACAAAACCTTTGAAACTCCAGAAAAAAAACACACTTCTCCCGCTCTAATTCAACCATCCTTTTCTTGTCAAACACCAGGCTGAGCCAACCAATTCTGATCTGACATTCAGCCCTCTCACTGCAGCTGATCTTGTCAAAACATTTTTATCCGTTAGCACCAGTGTAGGACTGAGGTTCAGAAATGTTTTGTGGCCACTATAGAAACACTTGCTAAAAACATTCAAAGGTGGTATTAAAAAAAAAAAAAAAAAAAAGATTTACTAGTTTCCACAGGACTTTTCCTTCATTATTCCAACTTAAGACTAAATATTTCTAAAACTCTACGCAGCATTTGGTTACTCACTGCATTGATGCAAAGAACCCTGAAGTAAGAACTGGGCTTGTGCGTTGAAACCCCTTAAGAGCGGGATTCTTAACCTGCAGGTCTACTCATAAAAAGCACAACTGAGGCGATGTAAGAGATGTATGGCAAGACACACAGGAAGAGAAATGGGCACTTAGGATACAATCAAGCTCACGAGAGTTAAAGAAAGAGAAAGTTGGGGTCAGCGTGATCCACTATAAGGTTCTGTGTTTAAGGTGGCTGAGAATGCGTGGCCAGCGAGTGGGAATCAAGAAGCAGCAGCTGGCAACAAAGAAAAAGAAAACTGAGGTTCTGTGCTCACTAAAGAGGTTTTAACTGACTTCACAACAGCAGGACAGAGCTGTGCAACACAGAGAAAAGAATATGGTGCAAACAGCAGGCCATAAGCAAGGAAATAAAGGTGTGCAGATGCAGTGATAGGAGGTGATGTTATGTTGGTTAAGCAGCACTTAAGCCAGGATCCCTCTGGGTGATCCAGGGCAAGCAACAGGAATTCACCCACTTTATGGGGTGCCTTTTCAGAGCACAGCCTCTGGAAGGTAGCTAGGTTCAGAAATGTTTTGTGGCCACTATAGAAACACTTGCTAAAAACATTCAAAGGTGGTATTAAAAAAAAAAAAAAAAAAAAGATTTACTAGTTTCCACAGGACTTTTCCTTCATTATTCCAACTTAAGACTAAATATTTCTAAAACTCTACGCAGCATTTGGTTACTCACTGCATTGATGCAAAGAACCCTGAAGTAAGAACTGGGCTTGTGCGTTGAAACCCCTTAAGAGTGGGATTCTTAACCTGCAGGTCTACTCATAAAAAGCACAACTGAGGCGATGTAAGAGATGTATGGCAAGATACACAGGAAGAGAAATGGGCACTTAAGATACAATCAAGCTCATGAGAGTTAAAGAAAGTTGGGGTCAGCGTGATCTACTAGAAGGTTCTGTGTTTAAGGTGGCTGAGAATGCATGGCCAGCGAGTGGGAATCAAGAAGCAGCAGCTGGCAGCAAAGAAAAAGAAAACTGAGGTTCTGTGCTCACTAAAGAGGTTTTAACTGACTTCACAACAGCAGGACAGAGCTGTGCAACACAGAGAAAAGAATATGGTGCAAACAGCAGGCCATAAGCAAGGAAATAAAGGTGTGCAGATGCAGTGATAGGAGGTGATGTTATGTTGGTTAAGCAGCACTTAAGCCAGGATCCCTCTGGGTGATCCAGGGCAAGCAACAGGAATTCACCCACTCTATGGGGTGCCTTTTCAGAGCACAGCCTCTGGAAGGTAGCTGTCTGCTTGGCTCCTCATTCCCCCCACTACATGTGCACTGATATTAGAGGAAACAGAAAAAACAAAAGTGCTCAGTTGAACAACTTTCAGCAAAGCAGTTCAGTGCCTTCTCCTTCTGCTTGGTCCCAGGAGGTGATTTCCTACAGGCTGGTGGAGCTCTGGGAGCTCTGATGTTTCCCACAGGCTCACAGCAGAGCGAGGCCATCAGGCTCCCCTCCTCCAGGAGAACACCAGGAAGCCACATCCATGCCCCCCTTTCAGCCCTCCTTCCTCGCAGTGCTGTCAGGGCTCTTCAGGGCACACAGGAGGCTGCAGAACAGCTCATACCAAAAGAAGATAAGGCCAGTAGAGACAGCAGCCTTCAGCAAGCTGGGAGAAAGGCCCTTAAAGAATCCACCCGGGCCCTCCTCTCGCATGATCTGCCTTACGCAGTCCAGGAGACCCCTGTACATCCGTACCTGGGAGAGAAATGGCAAAAAGGTTACAAGAGAAATCCAGGAGAGCTTACCTGGAAAAGAACACAGAGAGCCTTTTCAGTTTTCTGACAGAAAGAAAACACAGCTACAGCCCTTAGAAGTCTCTAAATTAGCTATTTGCATGTCATCGTGTCACACTGTGAAGGTTTAACATCTTGTGACATATCGGTATTAAAACCAAATTCTGTACCTCAATGGCAGAGGAAAAGCATCCAATGCAGTGGGTTAAGACTTCAAATTCCTATCCCAGAGTTTCCTGATGTACAGCCTGATTTGCTTCTCAGATCCAAGGAATTTGAAGGAAAAAAGAAATTTTCCACATTTCATGGAAAGAAGAGATAGTTCCTTGAAAGATCTGTATTGGTCTTACAGTGTATTTTGAGGTGGTAAGGATGGTGCTAGAGAACACTGGGAATATTGAATTTGCTTTGGATTTGATGATGTTCTGCTATAAAGACACATGCTGAACTCTTGGTGCTTATTCCTCCTATCAAAATATTAATTGCAGAAAAGGATCATGACAGCTGGGCGATCTCAGCATAAAGCTAGTGTCATTCTCTGCTAGTAATTTGGTCCAGAATCAGAAGTAACAAGCTGCAACTAGAAACGTAAAGTAAATCGAAACCCCTTTGCTGCATAACTCATCCCCAGCTCCGAGACAGTCAACGTGACGGAGATGGATAGAAGGCAGAGCACGGATTATGTGGGATAATGTCATAAAATGAACCCAGCATATTCATGCAGCTATTCCCATTATGAAGCAAGACCAGTGCTCAGCTCCCAGAAGTTCCCTGGGAGTCCCAACCCAAACCCGAACACAGCAGGTACCACTGGTGAATGATCACACATTCTGGTGATGACTGGTTTTGGATTCCCTTGATGTGAATCCGCAGTTACGAAAACCAGTCAATTCCAACACTTCTCACCTGCCCAAAGGCTGCCCGGGCATGCTCAAAGCCCCCCACTTGCAGTCGTTTTTTGAACAGGTCAAAAGGGTAAGTGAGGGTTTTGCTGATGATTCCAGCGCAGCTGCCACAAACAAGGTTTTTAACGTTGCCTGAGAAGCAGAAAGGGGAGAGGACAGCAGGGAAGGAAAAAAGAGGATTAGCACGGAGTTCTCATTAAAGATCATGAGAGGTAAGTTAAAATCACTTTTCAAAAGAAGTAAGGCCAAAAAGGCCCTTTAAAGATACACCACCTCTTCTGCATAGTCTGGCCCACAGAACCTCAATCTGTATTTTCCGCATCAGGCTCGCAATGTCTGTTGGAGCCAGAGCGTAACAGCCCTTCTTGGTTCATTTTACTGATTTACCCTTTTCTCTACCAAGCACCATTGCACAAACAAACTCCCAGTCACCAGAGAACCTGCCACTAGTGGATGGACAAGTTTTCATGCCCCTCAAGTAAAAGCCCCATCACTGGAAATCTTGCACTCCTGATTGCTCCACCTGATGTACTCTGGAGTAAGTCACAAGCTGACACTGCCTGAGGAGTTCAGAGGCTTGTGGGAAATGAGTTTTGTGATTAGACTTTTTTCCTGACATACACAAGTTCCCACCATCAGCCTCTCCCACCTAAAAGTACGCACGCAGACATGATATTGAAAAGTCTATCTCCTCTACTGAAGAAACTCCATCGAGGAACCAAAATATGCTGATGCTGCCTGCATACACAGTTTCTCAGGCAGGCACTAGTATATAGAACTGTCAAGGTGACAGGTCGCATGAGGATGAGGTTCTCTTAGAACGGAGCTAGAAATCAACATAAAAATATCAAATCAAGAGCTTAGCAGTTTAAAATTAGGCTAAATGGATCCTCCTCTGTACCAGCTGTGCTGGAATCTGCAGGCAGATTTCCTGAGGAAATCCAAGAGTCCTGTCTCCACAGCACTAATAAAACAGAGAAAGATTACACCAGTACTGTCTTCTTCCCACAGCAACAATAACGTGACGCAGCTCAAGAAAGAGTACCCTGGCCTGGGACACTTCACCTTCCCTCCCATCCACATTTCCAACATGGTTATTCCATAACAGGAGCTGTTTGGAAATTTCACTTTTGCAATATCTGTGCAGGGATAAGAATGAGAGATGGGAAATGGAGATGCTTTTCAGATATTAAAAAGGTGATAGGACAGAAAACTGAGCTCACTTAGTCTCCAAAATGAGCATTCACCCTCTCTTTCTCTCCAGATCACACTGTCCCAAGTGCCTACCTCCTTTCTTGCCTTCAGCTGGAATCATCCATTCAGAAAAATGTTGCAGGATGTTGTAGAAGGAGAACTGGAGACCAGCATATGGGAAGATAGCAATGATTGTGGGGGTCAAACCTCTGTAGAAAGTCCGAGGCCCTTCTGTGTGGTACATGGTCACCACTGCATGGCGAAGGTTGCGATAGATCTAGACAATAAAGGAGAGGCTGACTCTCTAGTGAAACAGGCTTACAAACAGCAAACCAAAAGGTCAGGTTATTTCCCAGTAACGAGGGCAGGCATTTCCCACTGCCCAAAATAACAACTGACTGACTTCCAGCACCCAGCCACCAACACAGTGATTTTGCACAGTATTCTCAGCTAAGCTCTGGTAGCTCTGGTGACTCTTACAAGTAAACTGACAACCTAAAACTGCCTCTGAGCCACAGGAGACTAACTGAACGAATGGCTGATAGCTCTGCACTGAAAGGCCTGGCGTGACATAGTATCCCACATCCAATCTGTGCTCCTAAGGGGAAGAAACAAGGCACAGAGCTGAGAGCTGTGGCCTGAGACCACTTTGCATCACAGACATGATGGTTTATTTTTCTCTAAACAGCTCTGCTTGCTCCTACAACAGAATTCATATGATATATATTGTGATTCCAGCTCAGGCTAAGTCAAAACCCAGAAATGGCGCTGATACAAACCCATATAAATTGAGGTATGACAGACCTAATTAGCATGGAGACCAATTCTTGCACAAATAAGAACATGAAACCCAGGCGAAAGGTGACTGGTTTCAAGTATCACCCCCATCATTATCTAAACACGACTGTGCAAGTGGAAAGTTTCAAACACGCAATGTTTGACAGCCTGGGGAGTGCATCCTATAAATGGACAACAGCCGACAGGAAAATTGAGTTATCCTGTTAAGGACAGTTTCTCCTTTCTGGATCACCTGTCAGGAGTCAAACACAGTCAGGAGCAGTAAAACATAATTAAGAAAGCTGTGTCAACAGCACAGAGGATAACTTGGCAACAGTGCAAACATTGCCCAATAACAGCACCTGCTCCATTATGCTAACCCACAGACTGTTACGTGCTTTTCAAACCTCCTCTACTCATACACATGAAATATTGCTACTGCTACGGATGATAATTTCAAGCATTAATCCTCAACCATACCTTAGGCTCACCCTGAGCAGCAAAGCGGGTGCGCAGCGTGTCAACAGGCTGAACTGCCACAGTGGCCGTGCAAGCAGCCAGTCCTCCGCAGACGAAGTGCACAAAGGAATCACGGGCATCATACGAGGTGACGTCATGCACCAGTTTTGTCAGGCTTTCAAACGCCATGAACTTACAGAAACAAACACACACAGGGCAAAGGAGTCAATCCTTATCACCGACAGGCATCTCCCACTCCTCTCTCATTTCACCAAAAGAGCTCCACCCACCTCTTGTAACCACATTCTCTCTCTTGTCCTTGAAAAGTCCTTCCCAACTTGCAAACTTTGGGAGCACGTGCTCAAAGAATACTTTGTGAAAATCACTGAGCAGCCCAGGCAATGCTTGGATATTCTGACCTCTGACACTTCTGCTAAGCCTTGCATTCAGATTTGTGAAAAAGCCATTTTAATGGTATATATATCCTGAAGAGTATTTGCTGCATTACAGATATGCTTCCCCTTATTCTTTCAACCACTGCTCATAAAACATGTTGTTAATATTTACAAATGAACCATAACAATGCTGTGTAAAGCACCATCATCAGCTTCACTGTTTTTTTTACTAATAAACTGTTAGGGCGACAGCATGAACAAAAGCAAAAAACTACACAGGCTTGGAACATGAGTAGCAACGCCAAGTGTCAGGAACTGACAAGGCTTGTTTATGACACCAGATACAGACAGAACTCAGTTTGCTCCAGCTGTACTAGAGCCTGGCCATTCAGCAAGCTCAGGAATATTAACTTAAGAATTATACATCAGCATTATACAACTACACGTCTTTGAAACTGGAGCTGGTGTGCGTCAGTACATTTTAAACCTGGACCTTTCTGCATCTGCCCATGCAGCCAGCCTGAAGAGGAGTGAAACAGAGCCCTATGTATGTACGCTGGGCCCAGATGATGTCTGGTCACCTTACCTGGACGGCTCCGTAGCCAACTGAAAGGAACTGAGCAGGAACATGGCCCTTCCAGAAGGCTTTCAATCCCTCTTCCTGAAAGATGCGCTGTACAGCTTGCAAGATACCATGATACTTAGCCCCTGGGCTTCTGGAGGAGAGCTGCTCGATCTGAAGCTGGAGGAAAACAGAAGAAATATTTTCAATTCCATGTCACATTTCAACGAGGTTCAAGTGTCCAGTTCAGGAACTAACAACCCTGTCACCCAACCGATGTGAAGAGATGACATTCTGCCTTCCCACAGAACCACATCTAGCACTGACTGGGATGTTATTTACGTAGGGCTCTAAAAGAATAAAAGCACGCAGGCAACACAAAGGTAATCAGTGGGGATGATGGTGAAATTCAGTCAGATAGCGGCGATCGTTCAGAAAAAGAGGAAGAACAAACTACGAATAACACAAGATCCCATTCAAACAGACAAGTTAAGTTATATAAACAGAAGCAGTGGACACAAGATAGCCCTGCTGCCTTGCATAACCTGTATACGATGTAGGTGAGCGCTGAGGGGCAGATTTAGTGCTCTCTGGTTTTACAAGTGACCTGTTCACCCAGGACAAGACCAGCTCTGGTCCCAAACAGGCTCCCTCACCCCTGTCCCCAAGCACGCCACGAGGAAGGTACCTGAAAGCGGATCTTGATGACATCCAAGGGACTGACAAGGACCCGAGTGACGAAGCCAGATGCTGATCCTGCTGCAGCCGCTTCCGCCGAGGAGACGCACTTGGCCTCGGGGTCATAGCCCACCATGCCTCACGGTGTCCCCGCAGCCTGGGCAGGGGGGACAGGAGCCCCGGTGAGCCCTCCCCACCAGAGAGGCTACGCCAAGAGTCTACAGCATCAACCCCTCACCTCACAGACACCCCCATCCCCAAGCTCCCCTCACCCCAAAGGCCCACAGCTTCCCCCTCACCCCAAGGGTCACACAGAACCCGCTCCCCACAAGCCCTACCCCCTCACCACAAGCCCTACCGCCTCACCAGCAGCCTCCCCTCTCCCCAACAGCCCCCTCTGCCCCGCGGCAGGTACCGGAGGAGGAGATACGGATCCAAACCGCGGGCGGGGCGCCTGACCGCGGCCACGGCCGCCCCACCCGCCGGCGCCTCAGCGCCGCACTGCGCCTGCGCGATGCCGCGGGGGCCGCTGGGAAATGTAGTCCGGCAGTGCCGCCCCGGGGAGCGCCCTGCCCGAAATGGCGGGGGCTGGGCCTCAGGAAGCAAGGCCTGCACGGAGGGACCGGCGCTTCGGGGGAGCAGGCGGCCGGCAGTCAAATAAAGCGGGGTTTCGGGTATTTTTGTGCAGCTCACCACCAGCTTTGGTGATGCACGACTGGAAAACACCTGCAAAGAGATGGTTTGCCTACAGCTGTTCTCCCACCACGGCCTGGGCCTTGACATTATACAATCACATTCGCAATAGATGTTTTCCCTTCTGTAAACCACAAGGAAAGGGAGGTTTTTATACACTTTTCAGTAAATACTCAAGGTACGAACAGCACATAGTTTTGAGCAACATGTTCTGTTACAGCATTACAAAAAAGCCAAAAGCTCCAAATCACACTGCAAATGACCTCGATGTTGACTTTACTGACACAAATTAAGAATATCCAGGCATTTCCGGGCAACCACAGACTCCTTCACATCGTCTGCATTTAAGCATAATAACTAAGAGCAACTGTTAAAACCCAACCCAAACCCCTCGTGAGCCTTTCCCTATTGTATATTAAAAATCAACAAACAAAATTCACAGGCACTTCCTGGTTGTAACTGAAGGCTGGGGAGGAGCCACCCGCACAACTTCCTACTACAGCTGAGCAGTCCCACTTTTTTGGGCAAGAAAACCTGAAAAATGATCTGCACAGCAGCGATGGAGCGGAGCAACAGCTCCCGTGACAGCCCGAGCCACAGCTGCTGGGCTTACACAAGTCCATCTTCCCCTCCAGCCTTCAGCGAGGAACTCCAGAAATGCCCGCTGCATCTCCTCACAACGCTTCGGTCTGTACCACGGGGGCACTGGAGCAGTTTGGTAAAAAGCTTAGAAAAGAAGCAAGGGAGGAAATAGGTAAGTGGTGCTTTCCCACTTGGCCAGCAGACACATGGCCTTCCATCCTGGAAACGACAGGATCACTCCTTTCCCCCTCCTCGCTCTCCGTGATGCCACAGGTGCCAAGTGACACCGCTCTCCGGTGACTTCGCTTGAAAGAGTAATGAATTCAGCCAGAAATGCTGAGACTGAAGTACAACGCTCAAGAGTCCGAGCGCTTCAGGCCAGAGCACACCTGAAGGCTTTTCCCCTCCCATTGCAATTTAATATCCTATAAATTAGGTGGATCAGTTATATTTTGGTCAGTTAACTGAAATAACAGACAGATGCTCAAGTGAAGAATTCAATGTATATTTATTATTCACAGTTAATTACTATCTACCAAATGCTGCTGCAGAGTTAAAGGATTAAGTACATAGGCCTTTTTTATTTAAACACTGATTTTTTTTTTTTTTAATATATATACACACACAAGACATATGTCTGCAAGGCTGCATGATATACACCAATTCCAAAATAAGGAAACAATCAAATGGTCCAGGTGTAGAATGCCATAGATTCCTTTTCCAATCACTTTACAAAGAAGGAAGAAAGTGTGTGACAGCTAGCAAGGAGAGGGGGAGAAAGTAATACTCTACAGGATAGCTCTCTCTTTCATCTGCTGGAAAAATTAAAGTGTAAGGCAGAGTCCATCTCAGGAATAAAACATTTGTAACACGTAGTACAAAAAAAGGCACCCTCCAACCAAAGATTGCCCGTGCTTCCGCAGGGCGGGAGGAGATCTCCGCTGCAGTTTTTGGATTCGTTGGTGGGGCGAAGGGATCCAGCCAAATGGCCACCAAAAGGAAAAAATAACGCAACTGAAGATTGGCACAGAGAGCGGTGCGGCTTGATTGCTTTCCTTTGCGTCCAATTTAATGTCACACTGCTCTGGTGGAGGAGCAAATGGCCACAAGAAATGCCGTTCCGGTGCGGGGTGGGGATTACAGTCATCACACAGCCTGCTGTGAATGGGGAGCGGGGCGGGGGGAGTCTACTTCAACGGTAACACTGACCTGAGGAGGGAGGAGAAACTGGAGAACAGTGATGCCAACCCCACTTTTCGAGAGCAACACGACTGCAAATATTCCCTATCCAGGCCAAAGAGACAGGCTGATTACATGCATCACGTAGAAACATTCACTAATAGCATAAAGTTTTTTCAAGCACTATTTCTTGAGGTTTCTCTGCATTATAAAGTTTTCCATCAAAGGAATGTACATTTTATAGGACATGTCAGGGCTATTATTTCTCAAATTCCCCCCTTAACCCTCCCACCCCAAAATATTCTTTCTCATTTTCCCTGGTCATAACTTCCCCCTTTTTCTTACTTCTTTTGAGGCTCTTGGATGCAGCTCCCCACCTCTAAGCAGCCTAAGCTGCCACTTGAATGCCTTGATTTTATTTTCCTTGGAATAAGGAAAGTTGAACAGTAAGACAAATCTTAATATTAAAGCTCCATCTCTGTAGATTTTTCTCGAATGTCCATTGATAAAACCACCCTCCTTTACACCCTTCCCCAAAAAGTATTTATTTACACATAGGCAGAAAAAAACCCTCTGAAAAGCTCTGGACTGTCCTTTTAACTTAAAAAATAATAAAAAAGAAAATAAGGGAAAGGCACTATGGAAAAAATTACAGAATGTGCTCAACCGTACACCTTTAAGAAAAAACAAAAAAGCTGTCAGCACAGCATTAACAGACTTCAGTTGTACGTTGGAGTTTCTCAAAGCAGCTCTGTGACTCAAAAGAAATAAACAAAACAAAACAAAAAGCCACACAACTCTTCTCCCTTCCCCTGCTTGGAAGCTGCTGAGCTTCAGAAGAAAGTGCCAAAGGAGAAGAGACAATAAAAATTAGATTAACACCTCATCTTTCCCAGGCAAGAAGAGCTGAATGTTGAAGGCAAAAGCAGAGACTGATGATTTTTGTTTTTTTTTAAAGGCAGGACTGTGGATTTGGTTCTTCTCTCATGTCCCTTCATGTCAAATGAAGACCGTTTGCAGAGAGAGAAAATACCAGCAGAGTTTCTCCCTTTTCCTTTAACTGCATGGCTAGGACTTTATATGGCATTAAAACTTCATGCACTGATGGATAGAGGAGGACGGGGAAACAAGAAGAGTGAATGAAAAGGGGTAACCCAGGAGCAGCTGAGGAAATTTGTTATTTTCTCTTTTTTTTTTCTTCCTTTTCCAATCACTTTACAAAGAAGGAAGAAAGTGAGTGACAGCTAGCAAGGAGAGGGGGAGAAAGTAATACTCTACAGGATAGCTCTCTCTTTCATCTGCTGGAAAAATTAAAGTGTAAGGCAGAGTCCATCTCAGGAATAAAACATTTGTAACACGTAGTACAAAAAAAGGCACCCTCCAACCAAAGATTGCCCGTGCTTCCGCAGGGCGGGAGGAGATCTCCGCTGCAGTTTTTGGATTCGTTGGTGGGGCGAAGGGATCCAGCCAAATGGCCACCAAAAGGAAAAAATAACGCAACTGAAGATTGGCACAGAGAGCGGTGCGGCTTGATTGCTTTCCTTTGCGTCCAATTTAATGTCACACTGCTCTGGTGGAGGAGCAAATGGCCACAAGAAATGCCGTTCCGGTGCGGGGATTACAGTCATCACACAGCCTGCTGTGAATGGGGAGCGGGGCGGGGGGAGTCTACTTCAACGGTAACACTGACCTGAGGAGGGAGGAGAAACTGGAGAACAGTGATGCCAACCCCACTTTTCGAGAGCAACACGACTGCAAATATTCCCTATCCAGGCCAAAGAGACAGGCTGATTACATGCATCACATAGAAACATTCACTAATAGCATAAAGTTTTTTCAAGCACTATTTCTTGAGGTTTCTCTGCATTATAAAGTTTTCCATCAAAGGAATGTACATTTTATAGGACATGTCAGGGCTATTATTTCTCAAATTCCCCCCTTAACCCTCCCACCCCAAAATATTCTTTCTCATTTTCCCTGGTCATAACTTCCCCCTTTTTCTTACTTCTTTTGAGGCTCTTGGATGCAGCTCCCCACCTCTAAGCAGCCTAAGCTGCCACTTGAATGCCTTGATTTTATTTTCCTTGGAATAAGGAAAGTTGAACAGTAAGACAAATCTTAATATTAAAGCTCCATCTCTGTAGATTTTTCTCGAATGTCCATTGATAAAACCACCCTCCTTTACACCCTTCCCCAAAAAGTATTTATTTACACATAGGCAGAAAAAAACCCTCTGAAAAGCTCTGGACTGTCCTTTTAACTTAAAAAATAATAAAAAAGAAAATAAGGGAAAGGCACTATGGAAAAAATTACAGAATGTGCTCAACCGTACACCTTTAAGAAAAAACAAAAAAGCTGTCAGCACAGCATTAACAGACTTCAGTTGTACGTTGGAGTTTCTCAAAGCAGCTCTGTGACTCAAAAGAAATAAACAAAACAAAACAAAAAGCCACACAACTCTTCTCCCTTCCCCTGCTTGGAAGCTGCTGAGCTTCAGAAGAAAGTGCCAAAGGAGAAGAGACAATAAAAATTAGATTAACACCTCATCTTTCCCAGGCAAGAAGAGCTGAATGTTGAAGGCAAAAGCAGAGACTGATGATTTTTGTTTTTTTTTAAAGGCAGGACTGTGGATTTGGTTCTTCTCTCATGTCCCTTCATGTCAAATGAAGACCGTTTGCAGAGAGAGAAAATACCAGCAGAGTTTCTCCCTTTTCCTTTAACTGCATGGCTAGGACTTTATATGGCATTAAAACTTCATGCACTGATGGATAGAGGAGGACGGGGAAACAAGAAGAGTGAATGAAAAGGGGTAACCCAGGAGCAGCTGAGGAAATTTGTTATTTTCTCTTTTTTTTTTCTCTCTCTCTTTTTTTTTGTTCTCTTTTTTTGTTTTTTTTTTTTTTTTTTTTGTTTAAAGATAAGTTTTGGTGTGTAAGTTGAACTCTTTCCCCCCCGGCCCCTGAAGTTCCGTACTGAGTGAAGGAGGATCACCTCACGGTGAAAGGTGACTCAGGTTTTACCGCCGTGTGATTTTAGGTCACTGGCTGCAGTTAGGCTCTGTATGTGTATTTACTGTTTCTCTGGTTTCTTTAAATAATCTCTAATATTTTATCTCTAGATGTTCCGGTTCACTGGGGTCACATAGTTGCGTGGAAACATGCCCGTCTGTCCGTGGCAGGCTCCCTTCCACCAGTTGGGGTCAGAATTGTCAAGGACTTGGATAAAGTCTCCCCGGCGGAAGCCCAGCTCTCCTTCCTCCTGGGGATCAAAATCAAACAGGGCCTGAACGTACGTTGGTTGCTGAAAGGGGAAAGAAAAAGATACACAAAGTGAGAATCATCCACAGCACTCAAGACTCCCTCAAGGCAGGAGCTTAACTTACACCAGAGCTTAACAATAAACATTTGGGCTGTTTCATTTCCCTGCAAGCCAGCTTCCAACATCTGTAACAAGATGCTAAACCAGGAAAGAATGCTCTACAGAAGAGCTTAGAAAAAGTCAAGTTTCTGTGAAAGAGCCCAAACAAAGACAGCAGATGACTCAGATGTTTTACTAGTATTTTCCAGTCTTCATGACCTACCATAAATCTGTATTTTATTGCAATACAATGGTCTTGTTGCTTATTCATCCTGTTTTCACCAACTGACAGCATAAATTTACTGATCTACCTAACACTGTGATACACAAAGTTCCCCCTAAAAACTGGATGTTGGCATTTTACACATTTTCCTTCAACCTCTCCAGTATCAAAAAATTCTGTCACAGAGCATTTTGCCTGGTAAGCAAAGCCTTCCATTCTTACTGAAAAGCTAATGGTTTATTTAAAATGCATTTGCATTCTTAAAATCTCAAGGCTAAGAAGGTATCTTCATGCTTCTCATTTTCAGCCAGCTGTTTTCTCATCCTCTGTTTATCAGTGACCTGACAGCACAGAGCTAGATGTCAATTCAGACAAACTGTGGCACCTGGAGAACAGTACGAGTTCCATGCTCCTTGTCTTCAAGCTAAAACTAGAACACTGCACAGAGAGGCAAAAGGATTTATCCAGAATTGACAAAAGATCCAGTTACATGCAACATAACGTTCTGATTGCCCTGGGAAATGGAATAATACAAAGGTAGATATACACAAACTGCTCTGCTGGCACTTTGCAGTAGATTTTGGTTTCTCTTAACACCATTTAGACCCAAACCAGCAGGCCAGAGATGTTCCATATGCTACTACACGTAACCATCTCTTCAAGAACGAGGAAAATGTCACTCAGCTTCTCTCCATCCCTATTGATTTACTCTAAGATGCAATCCCACCCCAGCCAGGGGTTGTTGTAGCCTGAAAAGCCCACTCTACGGAGGACAATTCTCTTACCTGTGGCACCTGTTCAATGTCCCGGAGAAATATTTGCTGGTTCCTGGAGACAGATGTGGATCTGTGATAATCTACCAGCTCGTTCAAAGAATTGAACTTCACCACCCAGAGGAAATACTTGCCAGCCCCATCTCTAAGCACCTTGAAGTGCTGCACATCATTTCCAAACCTAGGAGGAAGGAGTGAAGAACACAAAAAAAGCACATTATTAGTCACTGAGTACTCCTCTTCTGGAATTGTCAGCAAAGAGCTTAGAACAAAAAAGTCCTTCAGGGCATAGCAAAACTGTAAATAACAGCAATAATAGAGATACCAATTGGCTGCTGTAAAAAAAAAGATGTCTGAAAACCACTTGTTAATCCAAATACCAAATTCATTTTGAAAAAAAGTCCTGCAAGCTTCATATGTGCTTTTCTTACAATAGAACCACTTTTCAAACCACTCTGAATTTGCAGAAGTTTGAGGTCAAGGATTTCTGGTGTCACAATACACTTTCTCCTGGATTACATGCAGTATTTCAACTTTTTATTTTACGCTGCTTTCTTACAATACAACCCCCTTTCAAACCACTCTGAATTTGCAGAAGTTTGAGGTCAAGGATTTCTGGTGTCACAATACACTTTCTCCTGGATTACATGCAGTATTTCAACTTTTTATTTTACGCTGCATTGCCACATCACTGGTATCCAGTCTGTGTACTTTTTCATGTATGTACAAAGTCACCTGAGTTGGTGAAGACAGTGCTCAGAATACCTTGGACACAGACCCTGGACTTTGCAGAACAAGTGCAAGGTCATGTTAAAAAAGCTGCACCACGGTGCCTTCCACTCCACGTTCCCAACCGCAAGATTTAGAAGTCAAACAGTACGAGAGCTTCGGTTCAGCTCTTCAACACACAGTGATTTCACAACTGACTTGAGCCAGTTTAGGTTTGTGCTGCTCTTGCCAGGGCCCTGTTCTTCTCCCCCTCTCAGCCCCTCTCTCACACAGCACCACTGGCCATGTGTGACACTCCAATACTAAGCACTGGTCCCATTATAGGTAAACTGCTGGGAAGACACTGCCACAGGGAGGCTAGGACTGTCTTTTCTGGCAGCCAGTCTGGACTTATGCAAAAGACTGTCTTGCAAAATATAAGGATCTCTCTGGTCCTTAAAGAAAAAAAACAACAAAAAACCCCCCAAACCAAACCCAAAATGCTCAAAAGGTGATGCTGTGTGCAGCAACTTCAATTCCTTCTGACAAATCATGGCATTCAGTTGAAGCTACATTTCCAACAACTTTATTCTGAATAAAAGGAAACTCTGAAGAGGGTCCATTGGGATTTTCCCGACAAATGGCACATCGGTATTTTTCCTTCAGTCTAAACCACTGAACCAGAAGACAACTGCTTGCCCCTTGGCATGCACAGCTTCTATACATTGGCTGAAAAAGTACACACTATCTTGGCTACAAAGCTAACATGAAACAACGCATGAGTACTGCCTCTGCTCTCCCTTCCTCACCCTGAGAGCTCCTCACCATTTCAAATTCTGCAGATGACTGTTAAGGAAACAGACTTTTCTAAAGAAATGGGAAAAAAAAGAATCAACTTAGAAATTACCACCAGATGGCAACACTAAGTTACAGGCAGGCAGAGCTACCCTATTGTAACTTTATGTTTCTTAAAGGAATGCAGCTTCTGGAATGAAGCTTCCATTCATATCTAGTATTCCAGCTCAGATTATTGTATCCAAGACAGAAATATAAACATCTCAGAAAAACCAGCGACTTTAATCCAGTTTGTTGGCATGACTCGGTGCTACTGTACAGGAGGACAAAAATTTGGTTACAGACCAAAGATGACCAGAACAAAAACATCCTGCCGAGACAGACCGTTGATAGCCACAGAAAATAGAACAAACTAGGAATTGTGCATGAATAATCAAAAATCGTTAGGATTCTAAACAAAATCTTGTTTATTTCTGGTAGGAAAGGGGAAGATAAGAGAAAATAAAGGAAAAGGCAAAAATCAACTGCTGAGGACAGAATCCCTCCCACCACTCAGTCCATGTTAAATTACATCATATACCCTTCCAAGTTTCTAATACCTCTACTAGACAGGCAAGAAAGTAGCACGGTATTTGTGGGCCATGGCTAACTAGCAGGAACTCCTACTGGTTAACAGCCAGTACTTCTTGTAAGGGTATCCAAGGCTGAGAACTGTCCCTCTTCGCTTCACTGGTATTAGACTGAGTTTCTTTACCATTGTGGAATGCACTTGTGAGAGATGGAAGATGCCTCCATTTTCCCAGACTTCCACAACATGAATTGTTGTCTAAAACTTGTGCCAAGCAGACATGAAAAACGTATTTGGAAGCGTACTACACAGAAAGAAAAGAGAGAGTAGTAACTTGTACTGCAAAAGAGGGATAAAAGAGGACAGGAGAGAACATGTACACACTGGGTGCTTGGTGGCTGTAAGGAGGAGGAATGGGTCCACAAACAAACCAACAGATAGTGCCTGAGACTGCACGAGCCAGACATCAACATGCCACCAGGTCAGCCCTGTAGGCTTATTACAAACCACAGCGTATATATTTGTTCTATTAAAGAGGGAATAAATAAGTATCACTGGAAGAACAGGAACGCTGTAGGGCAATCTGGAAGATTATTCCTGCTCCTCAGCATTGACAATCACCTGTCCTTTATCCACAAGCCCAAACGAGCAGTAGATGGCCTGATTACCCCACACCATTGCTTCTGGGCATTACTTACTTGACTGAGAGGGAGAAGTCCCCAGGAGCGCTCTCACTCTCCCTGATGAGGAAGGCACCATCGTGTCTCTGTTTGCCTAACATCTCTTCAGCCTTCGCTCGGGGAATCTTTCCAAAAAACCACCTGTGGAGTGAGGAAAAGAAAACAATAGGGAAAGTTAAGAATGTTAATCCTTTCATGGAAGAGCCAGACGTAGATATTCACACAGAGACAAAATGATTCTTAATAACTACACTGCACCTCTCTGCCACTCCAACACAGGCTGCTGAACCACACAGCTTTTCACAATGTCCTGTCCTGGTAATGAAGCAATCGTTGACTCGATAAGCAGGTGCTTGCAATAGCCTTATTTCACCCAATTTAGCAAAGCAGAAATGTGGTAAGAGTGAAATCCTCAAATTACAGGATTAATTTTCAGAGGTGGAAAAAAAAATCTGCTCGAAATGTAATGCACTGTTCACATTTTTTGCACCCTATTGTATCTGCAGTTTAGCATATGGAACAGCACAATGAGAACCTAATGTACACAACTGCTTCACAGTGAAGTCCTGCTTTGTGACACTAAGACACCCACTCCGGGAATTGGCTACAACCTCGGACAACGTTAAAATGTCTACTATGGTTTGCAGTGATACCTTCATAATCAGGCCTCAGAACCTGAAGTCAAACAGATTAAATGCCCTGCTAAAGCAAGAAACTCAAGTCCCTTTGTCAGTCCCTAAGGAATAAAGTCTCATGTCTCCACATTCAAAGGTTTAATTGTCCAAACTGTATGATGCCATCAACTCAGAGACAACAAAGAAACCCTGCACTAGTGCCTGGTCACTACTGAACTTCCCTTTGATATAGCAGCATTTACTATTAGTGCACAAATATAACCAGTGGGGAGTAATTACACTGCCTCCTTTATTACTTATGTCTCCTGAGGAGAAGCCACCCATGCCTTAGCCATGTTTTGTAGAGCAGACTATACAGAAAATTTCAGTTATTAGAGATTAAGCACAACCCCCACTATTTTAGTGGATAGAAATATTTTAAAAAATCACACACAACAGTATTTGAGAAACGTAAGAGAAACACTGGGAGTTCACTCATATGTTTCTCTTCAGAAACATCACAGCTGTAGAAACAAGATCCTATGGATTGACCCGTCCTGCACAAACGCAAAGTGCATTTTTTATCAAAACCAATTTCTAGTCTCTCTTAGAGCAGGCGGTAAGACATTCCCTCCGCTGAAGCAGTCATGAGTAGCTTCCTTCAGCTGGTTGTTCTGCAGCCCAGAGCCCAACCTTTCTGACCCCTACCAGAGCGCTGTAGGCAGAGACAGGTATCACATACCAGAGAGCTGAGGCAGGGTGCCAGCACTGGAGTCAGATCCAGACCAAGTGAGAAAAGTTCCCTCAAGGTCTCTCTGCTTCATTGCAGAGGAGTGCTGAGCTGGCAGCCAATTCAGTTCCAGGAAAGATGCTGATAATACTTGTTTCAGTCGCCTCTTTTCTTGCTTTCTCCTACAGTCGGGACCATCTAGCAGCTTTCACGCAAGCGGTCACATGAAACAGCTGCACCATGGAAGCCACATCTGAAATTCTTGACAGTTGCACAGAAGTCACAGCCACAGGGTGACCACCTCCATGACACCGAGGGTGGAACCCGCCTCAGGCAAAGCGGATTGTCAGCACTGACCAGCAGCCCCTGGTCACGGGATCCTTACCCACATTTACATCTGCATTTCCAGATTAACCCAAGATTAAAGGCAAACAAGGGCTGAGTGGTAGGTCACATGGCGTGGGAAAAGCAGAACCATCTTGACAACCAAAAAGTACGGCTTTCAGTTCTGAGTAACAGATCACACAGGATAGAACCACTCACCACAGCCTCCAACCCTGCAAGATGATTGACCTTAGAGGAGAGCACTTCATACCAAGAGCTACACTCGCAAAGTTTACTTCCTACAGTGAAGGTTTTGGTGCAGCAAAAAGACAGAACCCTCCCTGAAACAGTTGTGCTTAAGAGAAGTTGAAGCTGTCATGAAATCACAAAGCCACCAGATCCCCCTCTCTCAGAAACAACTATCTCTAGAGCTGAAGGAGGACCCATTACTCGATTACTGGACTCTCCAGCTACTGGCAGCCCTTGCTCCTCTCACTGGCTGTTTTCAGTATCTGCTCACAAAACCACATCCCTATACTATATCAAGGATGATGAGCCTACAGACTTAGTTCTACTACGTGCAATATATTCAATAAAACAACTCTAGGACATTCCCCTTGTAAAAGGAGTATTCACTTCATTTAGCTAAGCAGCTCCATTATGAAAAACATTTTGGCACTGAAAAGGACACATCTTGTTTATAAACTCGGTTTCCATGATCACCTAGACATGTTTTACTTGCTTGCAAGGCTTGTTGTGTACTTTTTATCCCCTGGAATGGAAAGGAAAAGCTTTTTCCCAGAACCATCCTATTTCCAGTAATAAAGAACTTCATGGCAGTTAGTAATTTTCCTGGTGGTTTAGCATCTGTGCCACTTCTTGGTACCCAATGGTGGCAGAGACAGCAGAGGGACTGTCTACCTGCAGAGTGCTCAGTGCCTTCAAAAATCAACCAAGAGGAACCATTATATGAAACTCTTTCAGAATTCAAAGGTAGTATTTTGTTTCCTGGGCTTCTGGCACAATTGTCAGAAAGATAAGGAAGTCCTGAATTTTGCCTCTGCCAAATGTTACATAAAGCAAGCTTTATGTTATGATTTTAGATACGTTGCCATAGTCCTTGTTTAGAAAGTGTTTTAATTCTGTTTACTTCTCAAATAATTCTCAATTACTTGCATGTGACTTGGAAAAGAAAGCTGCATCTTAAAAAAAAAAACCAAAACACCTCACCTCATTTCTGTAAAAAGAAGGGAAGCCTGAAAGAACTCAACACAACTTCTATAATCCTTCCTTGAAGCCTCAGAAGCATACCCTATTTTCCACCTAAATTTTACCGAGCTACTGTAAAGTAGAAGTGTATGATTAAAGTTCGATTAAAGGAAGTAAAATTTCCAAAATCACAATATCAAAATTCTTAACGTTTTCTGCCAGCTGTTTTGAAGGCACTTTACAAATAGCAAGACTAAAAATCTTTCACAATTCTCGAATTCCCTTGCAGTTTTACTTCATTATCACTTTAGCCATTCAAAGGATTTTGAACTCTAAATATAAAAAAAAATGAACCCCCCCTACTGTCTACTTAAGAACACACTTGCATCAGAAGTGTTGTGCACGTATGAATCTTTGATACAGAATGATTTGAAAAAAAAAAAAAGAAAAATCACAGCACATCCAAGAGAATTAGGCCAAATAAACTGACCACAACATTCCCACAGGCTCCCTGCTGAAGGGCTAAGTTTGATAACACTTGTCTCCGAACTAGCTTTGTAACGTAGGTGAACTCACCCGGTCAGCACTGCAAAACCAAATCCAGGCATTACTGCTGATGCTGCACAGCCAGAGGGAGATGCACTGATTGGTACAGCACAAAGTTCACATCGCGTTCAGACTCATTTCAATCGGCAGTTTGGAATTCTTTTAGCTTTACTTAGCACAAACACTTAGCAAGGCCGATTTCCTCCATGTAAGTTACAGTACTGCAAAGTGAGACTTCAGCAATATCTTCAAGAAAAGCTGATTATGAACACAAACACTTGAGATACACACACCATGAGTCTGATCCAGGCCATTTTATAAATGGCAAGTTCTTCCCCTGCCTCTTTAAAAAGAAAAAGGTAGTTCTGCCACTGACCTGCACTGTTGTGCGTTTGCAGGAAGCCTCCCTGCCCAGAGTTTCCTGCAGCTCTTCTCTGAGTATCATGCCTATGTCTACACACATCTTTGCTTTGTTAATTGATGTGGCAATTTAGATTAAGCCTTCAGAATGCAGGTGACTCAGCTGGTTAACGAGAGGTTCCACATCTTCCTTTCACAGCTTCATTTGCTCATAGTTACAAAGCAAACTGGAAGCTTTGCAAAATAAAAGCAAGAAAAAACCACTGCATTTAAGACTAGCTGTGGGGCTGGAGGATTTAAGTCTCAGGTCCTAGGACAGGATTTAAAGCCATTTTAAGTTGGTTTCTTTCCAAATCCTCTTGAAAAAGCTCTCGTGCCACCTTCCTAAAACACAGTTTGATACCAGTCTGAGAAAAGGAGCATTCTCTTCCTCACACCTTGTCAGCTGCCTGCAATTTGCTTTTTGTACGACCTGCTGGACTACTTAGAGAGCTCTGCATTACAGCTAAGCTAACATTAGGCTATGAAAACTTTTGCATAATTTCCCAGGGTTGTTAATGCACTGGTTAAGACTCTCAGCATTGCTGACACATGGAGCTAACCCCATCCAGCTGCCATCAGCAGTTTAAACATCTTCAGAAAAGGTCACATTAACTATGCTTAAAAACACTACCAAATGCACCCACTTGCAGGCTCAGATATTGTTCATTCCACTTTGATATGAAAAAGCAAAAACCTGACAGTTCTATCTCTCTAAAACAAAATACCGTGGATGATTACAGAACAAAGTGATTATCACAGGAGACATCACCGCCGTATAACTCAATTGCCTGCTGTTCTAAGAAGATGTATGATGATTCAAATCAATGAGAGAGAGAAACTGCAATGTACATTTGTGATCCCCAGCGGACTGGCATGATCAGGGTAAACTTGACACTTTATTGCAGCAGAGGAGGCTTTACACGATTTCAGAATTTTCTTGTGCATCCTTCCTTCACTTCCCACTCGGCTGCACTAAAGCCATATCCATCCTCTCCTTCGTGGGACACAGTCCCTCATAAGCTTCCTTCTGCTGTTTCAAAAGAGCCCTTAGAAAAAATAACTCTTGTTATCTTCATAGTATAATTACAGTCAACAACTAACAAATCAATCATCAGTTTTTGTGGACAGCTCCTTGTAAAAACCCTGGTTACAGGTTTTGCTGCTCCTTCCTAAACCTTTTCTCCCTTCTGAATCTGTTACCCAGAGGTTCCCACTTTCTTGTTCAGATGTTGAAGGATCCCAAAGGTTGGCAGAACCAGAGTTTGGTAGAAGACAGCAGAAATACATGAAATGACACAAAAAAACATACCCAGTCATGAAATGCTACTATTTTCAGATGCCAGATTCTTTTTATCTAAGAGGAAACATTCAAAGCAGTTCCTCAAACACAGTTCCCTGGAGCTGCAAATCAATGCAACAATACCTGTGTGAAAGCACATGCTCTTTGAGGTTGGCTGTTTTATGAGGAAGGTGTTGGACCAGATGAATGTTAGAGGTCCCGTTTGACCTAAATTATTCTGTGATTCTATAGTCAGGATGTGACACAGACATAAGAGTACAGCTCCAAATATCCTTAAATATTTTTTCTGGTAAGCTCCAAATGTCACAATTTTTACTCGTATCTGCTATGCTAAGTAAAATAGAGACTCATCACAGGAAAACTGTCGGTTTTTTCTGGGGCAGTGGTGGTGATAACTCTCTACTAGAGCGTTTTCTGCTGGTTTAGGGCTGCTACCTCCAAGGTCAGTCTGTCTGACCCTACAGCAAAACACCAGAGCAACCACCAGAACAGCTTCCAAAATATCCTGCTGTACAGCCAGCTGTGAAATGAGTCACGGTGCACAACAATACAAGTTGCAGCCAGAGATACAAATACATGGCCATCCTTTACCTACGGTTATGGTAGGCTTTGCAAAGCACAGCAAACCTCCCTTCTGTTTGAGAGGATGTGCAAAGTAAGATCAAGGGCACCTATTGCCAAAGCTCTACTTACGGATGTGGTTTCATTTCTATGTAGTTCTTGGGAATGAAGCCGTCTTTTCCATTGAGTTCTGCCTTGTACCAATTCTGATCGCATTCTTCATTCAAAACCTAAAGGAAAAACACACACACACACACACAAAAGCTTATTACATTTCAAGATCCAGCAAAACTGATGAAGGCATTAGCTTATTCTTCCCATTCTTGTTTCAAAGACTACTCTTGCAACATGGATCTACAAAAAAATAATCATCCTGCTCCACTGCATCTCATGAGCATTCAGAACTCTGGTGAACAAAAAGCTGGATGAGTAGTTTAAAATAGCCAAAGGATTTTAGTGCCAAAACCCCATGCTTTACTAAGAAGGTCAGTGTAAATCCATGTGTACTTTTAACAACTAGAATGAGATCTGTGCCGAAGATTAAGCTGCTTGCCATCACCAAAAAAATCTGTCCAAAATCTGCAAGACAAGAAATTCTGATTCTTTATCACTTCTAATGATCACTTTTTCTTGAATTCAGCATAAATGTGATTTCAGCCTGCTTTTCTACATCTTTCTATAGTTTGAAACTAGCACTCCTCGGAAAGATTTTATTTGATTTTGCAACTAAACACCACACGGAACCTTCCTCTCCCCTTTAAAATTAAGCACCACAACACTTTCTGAGGTTCTTTTTTAACTTTGCAACAATGGCCAACAAAAAGCTGAATCTGCGGGTTGTTTTTTTTTTAAAAAAAAAAAGAAAAGAAAAGAAAGAGATGTACTTAATGTACTTAAAGCCTCAAGTCACAAAAGTATCATATGATTAACATTGCCTGGATGTGGGAAGATGAGGAAACGCAAAGAGAAGGTCAACAGAAATGCAGATCCAGAGATCACATATTACACAGATGCAGTTATGGTGAAGATATCTTCCAAAAACCCAAAATCTTCATAAGCAGTTATTGCCGTTTCCGACTTTTTTTATTTTCTGTCTCATAATGTTTCTTTATGGAAGGGTGATGGGAGGAAAGTAAAAATAAATAGAAAAAGGAAAAGCAGACAAGAATTTGCAAGTGCAGGCCTTAAAATTCTAGCTGATGGGAGTGCTTCAAGAAAATTAAACTCTACAGATTAATGTTTGCTGCCTTTCAAAAACATGTGTGATATCAACACCCTCATCTGCCCCATTGCTAACTGCTACATAGAGAAGAGAAAAACCTCAACGCCTACTTAAACAAAATCCGGTAAAGTAAGAAGAACAGAATCCCAATCTCCTCAGTGAATTACAACGGGCCACAGCCACCTGCCTGTTCCTTAGCCCCAGCCAGAGGGGCTGAGGGCAGGGGGTACAGCCCAAGGTGCCAACCAGGAACAGCACAGCAGCAGGGTCACATCTACAGAACTTTAGGTGAGCAAAGACAGGCACCTTTACAGCCCAGTTCAGGTTATTTTCAGTTTAAGAGACTTTAATAACTAAAAGATGCTAAGAACTTTTATATGGATAAAAATATTCCAAGCTGTCTTTTGTGCAGTTACTACTTTGGGCTTGCGTTTATTTATTTACAAGCACTGTTCTAGTCTGCAGTAGAGTTCAGGCATTTTGCAAGGATAATGTGACCCACAGGCCACGAGCAGCTCCAGCGTGGCTCTGTGACAGGCTCCGAGGTAAAAGCCTGCACACGGAGAGCCGGTGCAGACGGGGTGATGGCTGCTGAGCCACCTTTAAGCTCATCTCTCAAACCCCTGTAGCGGCTGCGAGACAGCCTTATCTGCAGAAACTGATTCAGAATATAAAATACAGGGAGATGACACCACCGGGGAGCTCTGGGGCACTGAGCAGGGAAAATGGAAATTAAAATCAGATATGTAAAAAAGTGAATTGCATGGAGACAGAGGGCACAGGTTGAAGCCCAGATCTACAGCTCAGCCACACAAAGATTTCACACGTAGACTGAAGGCCCAGGAAGTTCAGTTGGTGTACACCTCAGCCACCATCGCTGGAGCCATTTACAATACACCAGAACACAAACGTGACACATTTTGATGTGATTTCTAGTAAGTCAAATCTTAATGCAATGGGGTGCATTCCTTTATCAAAGCTGGCAGGGCTCAAATCTTTGATATGACTGCGTACTACAAAATTTCATCACCATCAGAGAGCTGTTAAGGGATAGAGCAGTCTGTTTTTTGCTGAAGAATTAAAAAAAAAATGGGTACATTGTAGCTTCATATGGAGGATATTACCAAATATTTGTGCTTTTGGCAGTGGGTATTAAAAATTATCAGAAATTCCAATGCCCAAATGTAAATTATTCTAATGAGTTTTATCTTGCTCTGAAGATATGCTAATAGATCTGGAGGAGCCAAATCACAGAGGGCTTGGGGTACTCATTAATGCTTGGCCTGAAGCCAAAAGCCGGCGAGCGAGCACTGCTGAGGCACGCAGTAAGCTTTGTGACCGGGGACAAAAATAAGCTGGATAAAAGGCATAGTAAGGTGAACTGCCTACACGTAGGCATGTACAACCTGTTCAGGGCACTTCTGCTGGATAATGAATCCTCCAGAGCTTCTTCCCGCCCCCCCCACCCCCTCCAGTGGCTTTGTTTGCTCCAAGGACTTTTTCCTGCTTCACACCCAGACTGACGTATCTTCGTAGCCGGTTGTCCTTTCTAGGATCATTTTAACTGGCTGTCACAGCTCCATTCACACCCTGGCTGACAGCCAGAGTATCCGTGCCCTGGATTATATACCAGAGGGCTGATACACACACAGTCACCCTGCAGGCACCCTTGTTTTCCCCTTCCTGGGTCCTCCAGAGGCAACAGAACTTGCTATTTTCTTTACACAGCTCCACGTTCACGTATCATTTCAAGAGGAGTCACCTCCACAAGACAGATATCTACAAAATAATTTTTCTTCTGACAGTGTCTCAAACAGATACCGCTGGAGCTGCTCCCAATGTTTAGTCAAGCAAAAATAACTTGTACTGAAGTACCTTAAATTCAGGACAACTTTGCAGTCACGTGCACGAGGCTGGAATTCTGGTGGCTGCTGTGAAGTTCTGTAGCTATTATTATGACAACAGCACAACAGTCGTGTAAAATTTCAGCTTCCAAAAAACTTATGCCACTAACGTCCATTAGTGAAATACAA
The DNA here is from genome assembly GCF_001431845.1 of Calidris pugnax. Classification (NCBI taxonomy): domain Eukaryota; kingdom Metazoa; phylum Chordata; class Aves; order Charadriiformes; family Scolopacidae; genus Calidris; species Calidris pugnax. The sequence goes on from NW_015090778.1 coordinate 4,941,521, forward strand.
CTAAAAAGTCAGGAACACACGTAAGAACTCTCTGCACTGGTGTATCTGGCTTACATGTTCACATTTGACATTGCTCTCTTCTCTTTTAAATAATAAACCCACTGAAATGAAGTAACTGTTTTAATGTAATTGAACCATTTTGCTGCAAAACATTTTAAGAAAAGGATCCAGTAAATCCATCTATCCCACACCTCCAAGTGATTTCTACATAATAACTAAGATTAAAATTTATCACCTGGACACTTAAAACACAGTGCTATGCCTCTAAGAAAAATAAAGATTCCTAACTGAACTATGGTAAGATTTTCCCCAACTTACCAAAGCTATAAAATTTAGTTTAAGTACTGCGTGTATCACTGGATTTTGCTTTGAAAATTTCCCCAAGTACAAATAAATCCAGATAAATTAAGCAACAAAATGAAACTTGAAGATTCAATGCTCCAAACCGAGACAGCCTTCAGAGTCTACAAAAAACTCTAAACGGCACAAACGCTTATTTATCTCAACAACTGTTAAAACCTGCTGCTCTTTGTAGAGCTCAGAACAGAAAGCTTCCCTTTGCAGCCAATCCCCATGCCTGCTGTAGATCTACCCAAGCCTATGCCAGAGAGACTGTTCCTTCCGCACTGGGGCATCTGTGCCTGAGAGGAGGAAGAAGGAAGAATATGTATTTTTAGCCACTACATTTGAACCCATACTGCCATGTGATGTCCTCAGCCTGCGGTCAGCCCTGTTTTACAGTAAAAGTAGCTCAAGTGCTGCCCATCAGTTTCCCAATTTGCTAATAGAACTCCTATCAACAAAAGCCCATCTGTTCCCATGGAAATGGGGAAGAGCCACACAGCAAGGCAGTCACCAAGTTTTAGTTGGAAGAGCTCACACAAAACGAGTATTCCTGGCCATTTTCAACCCTATACCTGGCGAATATTTCTAAGCACAGCTTTTACACCCTTGTGAATTGCTGCACACCCGTTTTTGATCCTCTCAAAACAACTTTCAGGAAGCACTGAACCGGAATATAACAAGCAGATCTGGCATCTCAACTCTCAAGCTGACTCCCATATGCAAACATGAAACTAAACATAAGGCCTCAAACGTACTTATGTGCTTGCAAATTTAGCCAAATTCATCAGAATACTTGCGTAAACAAAACCCAAGAAACTTGTTCAGAGAGGGCTGTGAGTTTTGGCTGAGCCCCCTCTTTTCCCTGAACTGTAAGGTTTTGGGATTCTTGCTGTGCTGAGCGAAACAGAAGGTAACAAGTACAACCTGTTACCTGCCAACGTGGCTTCACAAAGTTTCACTGACACTATCACAAAGAAAACAATGCAGCGTATTAGAAACACTCCCAAAGTCTCAGGAATCCGAAGAAAGTGCTCACGATACTCAAATTAGGGCAGGAAGGGCAGGAATTAAAATTTAAAAAAAAAAAAAAAAAAGAAAAAAGAGAGATAGCAAATGATTCAAAGACAGCAATTCTGCAACTGAATTTTTAAGCCCGGAAATTACCTGTCCCAGGGTGGAACGGTGGTTGGGAGGCGAGTTCTCACCCTCTGCAGAGGTGCTTTACCACAGCTTTTCATTTCAGAGAAAAATGGCCCCTTTTCTGCTCCAAGAAGAGAGGTACCAACTAGCTACAAACCCAACAAGCTTGAAGGGAAGCTACACCTGAATTCAACAGAGCAAGTTCATCACGGTCCATTCTATAGTGTTTTTCTTCCCCATAAACTTACTGCAAATGGCACCACAGAACATTCAAATTTATCCCTTCGGGATTTTGCTGAAGACAACCCAAGACATGGCCCGGTAACCTGAAGATCCCTACCTCATCCTTGTGCTGCACAAAATCCCCTGAACAAATGAATCCTCCTCACTCTGGCTGCCAAATGCAATCAACAAGGCGGCTGCACAGTAGAAATGGCATCTTAGGGAAACCTAGGATAACCTGCACATCAGAACGGCACTGTAATTCAGGTCAAGCTACACCAGAGCTTTGCTTTTCTTAGTTTACTCAGTATGACACACAGTACAGTTAAAATCAACTTAAACATTCAATGCAAAAAGATACATCAGACAATTAAGGTGACTAGCTCAAGAACACATAACTGCTAAAATATTTTAGGCTTTTCCTTAAATTCAATTTATCACAAGCACACATAGGAAATGCAAAATATCCACATTTTTCAGATGAAAACCTAAAGAACCATGTTTTAAGATTGTGAATAGTTGCTCCCTAGACAGATATAAAAAGCTGTAGAAACCCCACTGAGCAAGTGTTAGTGGAAACAGTCAGAGAAAGATTGTTTCTTAACTTGCACTCAACTACCAACAGTGTAATACCTCAATAATGCATGTAGATTGTAACAGAATGCAGTAACGTTTTATGGATACAGGTTTTCATTCTCACCCCCACCCCAATTCTCAGTACCCCTATAGAAACACTTCTACCATTATCTTTATAAAGGCACAAAAAGAGCACAAAATACAAACTAAAAAATAAGTAATTTCAGAAAAGTCTTCCCAGCACAAGTAGGAGGTACAAGGGCCCTCTGTCCCCACTCCTCAAGCAGCGCTTTTGGCAGAAGCTGTATCTGAAGTGAAAATTGCTGCTTCACCAGGGCGCATGCCCTGACTTTTCCCACTTGCCAGGGCAGGCCAAGCAGCTGAGAGTGGGGATCAAAGACAGCAAATTCTGAAGCTGTTCAAATCCAAAGTCTGGGTTACATAGTCCTGTCCTCAGGCATATTTTCTTCTTAAAGAAACTAAGTTATTTGTATTTATCTTGAAGGAACCCAGAAGTCATAGTGCTGTCTTCAGGCATATTTTCTTCTTAAAGAAACCAAGTTATTTGTATTTATCTTGAAGGAACCCAGAAACCAGTCCAAAGTAAAATACAAGACAAAGTTGAGAGACAACAAACCAAAAATGACAATGAAAGTCACAGGACTTTCACAGCCACTCCAGGATCTAAGCTCCTCTTTCCCAACTGTAAATAATACTGTCCTCCAAGTCTGTTGCAAAATTCTACTCCTTACTGGAGATTCATTCTATATAAACATTTACAGGTAAATCCAGTATTCCCCGAACTTTCAGGAAGGGTTGATGGGGAGAAGTAGCTGGGTAAGATTACAGGAAATGATGTTGCTTTTAACTACGTGAGATAAAGGGAAGTTGCAATTACAATTCCATGAAGTATTTCACCACGCAAAACTCCAGATAGAGATACACTGGTCAAGAAATCCACAGTAGCACTGGCTGCCAAGTATAGTAAAATATATTGTAACAAAGCAAAGTCCAGAGGAATGTAGGTAGGAGTTAGCATTCAAGCTTTCATTTCAAAACCATCTTTTTTTTTTTTTTTTAACATAATGTAAGAATACTTGCGGCAACTTTAAGGAAAACCATCTTTTTTTTTTTTTTAACGTAATGTAAGAATACTTGCGGCAACTTTAAGGTAGCCAAGGACAGAACTCAGCCCAGACTAACTTTCCCTGCCTCTCAGGCCTTGCAAGTCTTGTACTACTACCTCCCCTCTGGCAAAAACCTTCAATTATGAAGATGTATTTAGTTATTTAAGATAACAGGAGAAAGAGAGAGAGATGTTAAAAAAAAAAAAGAACAATCTAGACAACAATTCTCTTTCCCTATGGCTTGCCTTTTTTTTGTTTATATTGCACAAAGAGATGGGAGGAAAAAACCTGCAGTGTTTGTAGTGTATTGTAGTGACCTCCAAAATGTCTGATGCAGGATCCTGGAAGGAGTCAACAAAGCTCAAGAAACTTTGCCACAGGTCTTGTCTTCAATGAAGTTTTCCTCAGCATAGGAAGTTTCCATCAGCACAAACACATAGAAGTAAAATGATAACAAATTCACCAGTTCTGCCTACGCTGCTTGTGAAGGATAGCGAGATGTCAGCCGCAGCAATTACAGAATTTTCTTCAAATTAGTCCTCCCACTATCACCGCCTGTATAAAGGTTAAGCTATAGATACCACAAATTGCGTGTTTTCAAGAAGGTTGATGCAAAATCTCCGTTACAGAAAGAATGGTAGCCTGCAGTAAAAATCAGTATCAGTGATTTTACAACTCAAACAAAAATAGCTTTACAGAGCTAGAAGTAGCTGCAGCCAGTGTTCTAATTAGGCTTCCCTCATCTAAAAGATCCGCAAGGGTTTCAATAACAGCAGAGACTCTCAGAAGTGAGATTCATTTTATATACAGCAACTGTTATGGTGCTTAAGTGAACACTAATTCTGACGAACTTTCTAACGTAAGGATGACTGTTCGACATTTGGCCGTTGCAGTGAATGCACTGTCTCATTTCAGTGCTTGATCAAAATGGAGTGCAAAAAAAGGAAAAAGATGGTTATCGCAGCCCAAGCTCCGCATCTTGGCTCGCACACGTAGAGAGCAGAATGCGACGGGATTCACAAGAGCAGTTGCTTAAAAAGAGGAAGGGGAGTGTTGTTTTTCCCTAACAGACCAAGGGTTAGTTTACAGTGACTAAAGACCAGGACCAGCCGCCTTTTATAACTAGCTGTAGTGCTCAGGATGTTATCACGGAAACAGAAGACAAAACATCCTTCCTTAATCTCAAACCCAATCCACATCTAATTTGGAAGCACGGAAGAGCACAGCATTTTGTCAGTTTTCCCTTGCACAGGGTGGATTAGTTTACTCAGGTAAAATTTGCTTGCAAATGGGCGTCTTTCCTCATAGAGCTTTTATTTAAAAAGCAAACACATTAGACATAAACACTGTTTAATTTAGGTTTAAGCAAGGTCCCAAAAGAACCACCATCAGTAAAGCACACAAACTGAAGAACAGGTCAAGCTCTGAAGCCTGGAGAGCTCTACGCCATCTTCCCCTCTTTGTACCAAGGAAAGTAAACAGCCTTCAATTCTGACTAAAAACCTGCTCTATTTGGGAAAGGTTCAAAATCCAAAACCACCCCCCAAAATAACCCAAATGCATATATGCATGTGTGTACATAAAGAACAGAGTATACATTGCCTTAAGCATCTAAATAAATCCTTAATTTTGAGAAGACAATTTTTGAAAGGACTACTTTTACCTAGTGGTCAGAGTAAATTTTCCTGGTTTCTATTCCTGTATCTGCTGCTAATGCAAATGCTATACATTCCAGGCCCTCTTAAAAGAGGGGCTGTTTCCAGCTTTCCCTTCAAGCTTAGCAGTGTGGACACCAAGCGTATAATACATATGTTATCATATGCTCTAGACTACTTATCCAAGCACAACTTTTCAGGCCTTTAATGAAATGGTAAGGTTTTTGTAAGAGTTCTTGGCACAAACTCTTAGAGACGAAGGTTGAAAGTCACTCTATCAGAAAATAATAATAATAAACAATCTATCAAGCATTCCAATAAAGGGTTTCAGAGTTGCTTTCAGATTAAGAGAGAAACACTACAGAAATATCAGCAGTGAGCTTGTGGCAGTTTGCAAGTGTATCAAAATTGTACATTCCTCACTTACACAAGTTCTCTCATGGTGCAGGCTCTGTTGTAAACCATTAGCTGATGGTATCAAACAGAAAAACTGAAAAAGGTAATGAAGAACAAGCAATCGTAACATGTGCTTGTCGTTCCAGCCGTGGTTGCCCTTTTAGTTTTACAATACAAATGAAGCTGGTCATATTCAGTAAGAGTGTAAAATACCCTGGGGAAATACGCATGCATGGCAGTCCATACATCAACTAGATGCACAGCCTGTGAAATCCATTCGTAATCTGCTTTGCATAACAATTTTACTTGAATACCCTGTAGTTCCTACTTCTATTTGCATGTGTCCTATTCTGTCCTAATATCTCTTACTAAAGTGCAGTGCCAGAGAATGCATTTCTCCCAATCTCTGAGGAAGCAGATACACCCATTTCACAGACTGTGACAATTCCTCAGGACCAGAAGGCAGAGTTCGTCACTGGTTGTCCCACATGATGCCTTTAAACACACCACAGCAGTCAACATGACTAAAACGTTCAGCAGAGGACAAGAAAAGCTTGCATTTCATTGAAGAACACCGTATTGCCACAGTAACCAGCCCTTAATCATCCCATCTCAGTACCCCAACCCTCTACAAATATGATGTCCCCGGAACCCCTCTAATCAAGAATGAAAGATAAGAAATGATGTAATTAAGACCATCATTTTTTCTATTCCAAATGGAGGATGTGTACCATTATCTCTTCTATACCTCACCACCCAAGACACCACCAAGTCCAACATTCCACTCCTGCACTTTCACTCCTAATTACCGCTTTTCCTAGCACATGAACAATTTACCTCTCTCTTTTAACAAGACAGGAACAGTTATTTGTGGAGTGACATGGAACAACTGCTCCCTGTAAGAGGTTCTCTACTACAACCATTCTAATGTTTGTACACAATAAAGTCGCTACAATGTACGTAAGTGATCGAAGGTTAAAGTCTAAAAGGATGTGTTTAGGAAGACAAACTGCTTATGAAGAGCTGTGTATACAAACCTTCAAAGGTGACTGCAGCCACCGAAGCTAAGTACGGCTTGGTTCACCTGGCATCCTGCAAAAAATACCACCCCATGCAGAGCACCTCTGCTCCAGTGCTGGAAAAGCTGGGCAGGAGGAAAGATGACTACTAGTGGAACAACCCGGACTCACTCAATCTTTGATCAGAAATTTAGGGTATGTGGCTAGAGGGCAGATTTATAGCTGTCCTGTTGACTTCAAACTACAGCGCTCCACAGCCAAGGCCTAAATGCAGAGAGTTGAAGAGTTTCTTTGCATGTTGTATAGGTATTACAGCCCTGTCTATACATCTCATTATGAGTTTTGCTTGTCTCAAGAGTGGGACATCACCTCGATTTCAACCAGTTTTCCACTGTGATGTTCGGGGTATTTTCAGAGGAACTGATACCTAGCTGGTTATTCCTTTATTGGTGCAGCTGATTATTTCTGCCTACGTGCATGAAAGAACATTAATCCTTGTAGAACATCTTCCTGTTTTTACAATACATTTCTTCAAACCATCAAGATAGTTTTAAATTGTATCTTCAGCACGTGTAAGCCCAACTCACCTAATCACCCAGTTCATTAATGCAATATTCTCATACCCAAGATTATATTGTGGAAAGACACTCAAGTGCAAGACTGAACCACTGCTACCTAAGCTTGACTGTGGTTTTCTAAATATCTTTACAATCTCTCCTATAGTAAGTAGGTTTCAGTTCAATAAGGTCTCCCTGGTTGCTTATAAACCAGGCTGCCAATGTCAGCGGACCTCTTGGCTTAACAGCCCAGGATGCACTGACACATTTAAGTGGTTAACAATATGTCTAAAGACATTATGAAAACTGCAGTCTTGATGTACTTTGAAAACCTGGAAAAAGTTAAAGAAAAAAAAATGCACATGCCTTGCACTGGCAACCAGAGTATTTAGTGAGAAGCAAGACGGATACCAATGTGAACTGCCAGCTACAGAGTAAGCCACAAGGAAAAAATGTTAAGGTTGCCCAAAACCACTACCAAAAGCCAACTACATTTCAGTGGGAAATACAATTAGAAACACTATCTGCTACATTTTAAAACACATTAAGAAAAGATGCAACCCATAAAAGAAAAAATTCGAAAGTGTTCAAAACACAGAACTTCATTTTTTGCTTTTAAAGGAAGTAAATCAACTCGATCTGCAGCTGCTCTATATGGTTTTTCCAGTGAAAAAGCTAATGCAACCACACGAGCAAAAGGTTCAACGTGCTTCCAAAGATCAAGACAAGAGGTAGATTCCTGTTGACTTTTAGCAATGTTGGGGGGGGAGGGGAAGGCTTTTAGTGCAATTGGTATATATTTACAAGACAGATAATTGTAATTTTTTTTTCTTTAAATGCATGGTTTTGTTTAAACTGTTTTATTACAGTATTTATTATGCATTCATTTTACAGTGTGGACAAGTTAACAGAGCAATAAAACCCTTATGTTTCCTTCATCTGTTTTTAGCATTTAAATGCTTCAGGATTCTACTGGCATAGCTTCTTGCATCTAATATTGATTGCTTAACATTTTATGGCATTGTAGTTTTTACAGAATGTGAAACAGTCTCTCTCAGCTATTTGCCAGAAAGATATCAGGAATAATATCTGGCAACTAATTATCTATAGAACAAAGTTCCCTAGGTCAATTATACCTGATATGACATATTAAATATATATATATTTGGAAATGTATGCAACACTTTAGTTATTCTGATGTTACTGAACTTTTGTACATTTCAAGTCTCTTACTGATGGTCCTCAGAAACCACAGTTGTTAAGTTATGCCTTGAAAGGTGGAATATACTTATTCAACTGAACACAGAGCTATAAGCCAAATCCAGATGATTTAAAAGCCTACATCCAGGAATGAGGATGTTTGCAGGCATCTCTCAAAGCAGTCAGAAATTAAATTGTTAGTACTGACACCGCACACATCCTGACCTCAGAATTAACAATCTTACCAGTTAATTCACAGCCAGCATGAATTCACACCCAGCTACAAACTCGGAGGGCAGACTATGGGTTTGCAGTGGGTAGGTGTTTGGCAGCGGTGCTGTTTGAGTTGGTTTGTGCAGTCACTGCTGTGTGGCTGCACCCTCCCACGTGCCCCCCGAGCGGTGGTTACAGGCACTTGTGCAGTTCTACAGATTGGGGAACTGATCTGCAAAACAGCCTAGGGAGGCAGCGTGTTTTTCACCTGTTTCAGTTGACTGGTTGGCCACACAGATACTTCTATCAGCAAACACAGGGTACAGCTCTGGAACTGAAGGAAGCAACTGAGAAGATGGGAAGGAAAGGAATAGGGCAGGACTGCTTGAGCAGGCACTGCCACAAAGGAAACACCCTTCGTTCCAGTTTCAAAAAACACAAAAAAGTCCTATTCTACAATTCTTGTACAACAAACAACCCCAAAACTTACGTAAGAATTATTATCTCCACTTAAAGTTTTATCTAGGCAGAGTTATACAGAGCAGACTATGGCAAGAGGTGGACAAGAGTTCAAGGAGGTGCACGTGGGTGGCCCTGCAAAGGGGCAGCAAAAACCCCAAGACTCAACTGACTGTGAGTGGGAGGGAGGAAAATGGGGAAGTGGGAGTGAGGGACTCCGCTGAGGTTTAGAGGTATTTGTGTCTTCTGATGATAGCCTCAATTTGGGTGTTACAACAGCTTTTTTTCAAGCTTTATACAAATTGAAGCCGAAACCTTTAATGGGTGAGATGGAAAGAAAAGTTACCTGCACATCAGGCAGCCAGGTTAAGCTAATCCTCATCCTGGCAAGAGACACCTGAAAATTTTTGCAGCACAGAAAGAAAAAACACAAACTTCACGCATGAAATAGCTATCAAGTTCAGGGATGCTTAACAAGAAATACTGGTGGGCCAATCAAGTCTTTTTTTCTGCTCTATATTTTCACCAATGACTGCTTTCTGTCCTTCTGACAAGTTTAATTCTTTACAAGTTACATCACTGACATGCATAGCAAAAATCATCCCTTCCATCCAGCTACACGATGTGAAACTCCACACATGGGCTTTATGACTAGATGTTTAAAAAAAATACATGTTAATACCAGTGTGCAAAACTCAAACCTATTAGATATAGGATGTCAAGCGAGTGTTAAGTGCAGTATCCTTTCTGCAGCAATGGAACAATCAATATTTACTAATTTCTTACACATCTAAAACACATGTACTCTTCAGCCAGTCCCTAGTGCATACTCTGCAATTTGCATTTGAAAGTACAGAAGAAGGAAAAGCCCACGTTCCACTACCTTGAGACAGCTGCCCGAAATGTCATCGCTATTCAGTTCAGACCCCAGCTGCAAAGGCTGATGACTTTGGCTGATGAAGCTGAAGTCTGCCATTTCCTGTTAGCGCCAGAAAGGTTTTACAGCCTTAGTGATCTAAGAATAGTATTATCACCATGTATTTGAACTACAATTTCCCCAACTTGAAAATGCATCTGTCACTCCCCACTCATGCATTTCAATCCCTATCCTGCTGAAAGCGAAGTAAATGGCGTTGAAATCTCATTTTAAGATGAAAAACGAAAACTACTTTTAAAAGGTCTGCATAGGATTTTATGAGCAATCACTGCAAAGCAACATCAGTTCTCTGGCCAGGATCTGAGAATCCCTCAGCAAACAACTGTCAGTCCATGCAAAGAAGCCCATATTTCCTACTGCTGTTCAGAAGGGCAAGAGCAGTTGCATTTGCGCTTTTTGTAAAGCATAATTTGTCTTTGGCTATAAAACTTATCAGGCATATTGATGGAGAACCAAATGATATAAATGCTTGTGGGATGAAAGATACAGATCTTTTATTAAGCAGACTTCACACGCTGGCAGAGCGGAAAAGACTAACTAGTGATAATTAGACCAGAAAATAGAATTTAAAAGTACTGCCGAAAGCCCCTCTACTTTTCTATGATGTTAAGAAAAAAATCAGTCTCCAATCTCAAGGCTATGTGAATCTTTCAGATGAAGGCTTACTGCAGTTGCCTTAAACCAACAGATAACACAAATTAAAGACTTGCCTCATGAATGCAGAGCTTCTACAACTCTGCTAGAATTTCATGCAGGAGTCTTATGGTTCTTGTTTATAGAGTCAGCCCTTTACTCAGACTGACTGCAGCCTAACTCCTGCTTTGTCAAGAATGAAGTACGGAGGGGAAAAAAGAAAAATTTTGCATTTGCTACAGCAAGGGTTCAGTGCACTTATTTGAATTATCCTCCTCTTACAACAGAGAAGATGTGAGTCAGGTCAAGCATCAACGTCACTGAATCCTCAACATCCTTATTTTTCCTTCCACCCTTTACAGCTCCTCACAGAAGTTATTACTGGAGGAGTGTCACAGCAACAGCCCTTACATCACCATCTATTCCCCCTTCCTCCTCCACTACCCCAAATGGAACAGCCTTGCTATCACCAAGCCAGCTCATGCAATTCTTTATTCTTTGCAATTTCCTACCTCTCATTTGAAAAACAAATACTTCACTGTTATCTAAAAATATATTAAAACATTGCCAGCAACTCAGCACTCAAAGCAAAACAACCATCACCACCCAGTGTGAATGCACAATAGAAGCAGCATTTTAGTAAGGCAAATTTTTAAGGAGTTTGAGAACAGCAAGAAAAATAATTCAAGCTACAAAAAGAAAGGGCTGCTCTATAATCGCCAAGAGAATGCTGTTCTGCCATCATGAGACTCAGCCAAACGTATAGCCCGAGGGCAGGAATGAAGACTGCAGTTTGACAGCAGCAAAAGTGTTCAGCAGCAATACCAGCTCAGGGTACGCTGATCCGACTCCATGCCAAAGCCAATCTCCCCCAGTGCAGCCAGCATAACTACTTCAAAACCAAATCAAAGACAACCTTAGCTAAAAATAAAAATAAAAACAACAAAAAAACCCCAAACCAACAAAAACAAACCAGAAAACCAACAAACCCCTCTCCACTGCTGGCTCTCTTCCCTGACCAGCTCACAGTGCAGCTCTACAAATGTCCGTGCTACCACAAGAGAGACACACAGAACAGAATATCCCGTTTGTGAAGATGTGTCCCCAAGGCAGTGATTCCACAAGTGAATTTTGTGACAGAGCTATGTTAAACTTCTCCCAGTACTTTCTTCCCTCCAGCCATTCATTCTCACCTCTGCACTCTCCATCCCCACCCTGTGCTGGCCCAAGTTTTTGAGAAGTTAGCCAAGACCAAACAGGGTGAAGAAAAAAACCCCTTAATTTGCAACGGCTCCATTTTTTCCCAATTTGCTCAGTCTCAATGGAACTCAGTCGCTTACATGAAAATTTTTATCAACAGAGCACAGGAATTAGCAACTAGAGGAAAAGCTCAAGTGGTCCCTGTACTACAAAACAATGAAGCCTAATTAAGAGTTATACACTGAATGTACTCTAGGCAGTTTGGGCAGCAACATAAGTGATGTTCCTGCATTGCATGCTTCTCTCTAAGCAAAACCAGGTGTAACAGCACATACCTTTCTACAAAAAGGTCCAATTTAGATGACCTAGAAAACTGACAGAACAAACGCAGAAGGAGAAGAAACTTCCTTCCTTTTATCCCAACTTTTTTTCATGTACTAATACAATTTTTCCCTCTCCTTTCCAATCCTCTTCCCTGTCCTCCAAATGCAACTTCAGGATGGGAACTTGATGGTCAAAGATGACTACTGGAACAGTCACAGCAATAGACAAATTCTTTAAAAAGAGCTCCTGCAGTACCTAATCTGGAAGTCCATCAGTGTAGTACAATAAAATCTCAAATATCCTATTAATCTGTTTGAACAGGAATTACAACATGATACAAATCTCTTAGAGAACCATACTGGCTTATAAACTCCCACAATTAGCAGCTGTCATTTTCCTTTCTTTTCATTTAAAGGCCTGAAGAAGCAGAAACACTTAATTCATAATTGGTGCCTGAAACCATGGAGAACAGAGCTTCCTCCACAAATTTAAGACAAAGACCTCTTGTAATCCTTGAGTCCACCTGAACGTTTGCATTAGTGTTCTCAGTAAAACTATCAGTGCAGAAAAGAGTCCCTTCCTCCATCACAGACAAGAAAGTTAACCCTTTGCAATCAATTAAAGTTTAACACCCAGGAACAACAGCAAGGTTGGGCTGTAGATGCTGAAAAGCTAGGGAATTCGGTGCTCCAATTCAGTTATCCCTTCTTTTAAAATACACAGCTACGTATTTTCCTACATCTTGCATTAACTTCTGTGTACTCATAATGAGATCAGGAGACGTTCCACCGAGTTTTATATTTTTGTGTGTCAAACACTGGTACAAAATTCTGGAAAATACCATTTCTTTTCAGAAATGGTGAAAAAGAAAAAATTAATTCTGACCTGTCAGGTACTAAGGATCTGCAGAAGGGGCTCTTACTTTAGATTCCCCAAAGTATAAAACTGAAAATAGAATTCTTAATAACCATTACTTATTTGTTGTCTCATACAGAGGGTCAATTTCATACTTTGAAAGTCAAATGAGTTCATTTACTTATCTTTTTAGACAGTCTCTCTACACAAAAACAAACCTAAAACCAACAACAAAGTGTATTACTCTAATTAAGAAGGTCTTTGAGAGCTTGACTATTATTATAGGAAAGTCTTTGAGAACTTGATTATTTCAGGATGATATAAACATTTGGTCTGAAGTTTGCAGAACACACCTCAACTACCTTTTTCACTAAATGTTTTGGTAACTGTTGAAGAAAGGGTTAAAACCAGGACATTTGCAAATGTAGAGACTAAGTGTAATGAGATCAGAATAATAAGATTACCATAATCTGCCTCACACACATAGCTAGGATCAACCCTAATCTCTTCATTTTGAGACAGATGGAAAAAGCATGAAATCAGAGATAACAGGAGGCCAATTTCCTAGAATAGGCAGCTTTTCAAGGTTCACCATAGCTGTAAGTCAATATTTTGTGAGATTTGTACTTATTTAACCAATTCTAATATAACACATTGGAAGGGAGAATCAGGGATCTGCAAATCCATACTACATAAAAAATAAGAAAAAGTAATACATCAATGTAATTTTAATATGTTGCGGAATATTAAAGACTAATTTAGAGACTAATTTACTGAGACTCTAGCCAATACCATTCCCAGATGCTGTAATTGGAAACAAGCAAGTAAAAAACCAACCATTTGAAAAATGAAGATCTCAAAACTGCACATGACTAGAGACTACTTATTGATTTTTATTGTAACGTGGGTAAAGACAGTTAAGATGGCAATTTGCATCTGCAACCAGCTGGACACAAAGCAGTCACAGGAAGGGACAGTTTTAGTCTGGGTTTAAAGACAGCATATTAAAGGGATGCAGCATGGAATGACTCTTCTATTCTGCAGGATATGAATATCGACAGGGAGAGAGGGGAAGCATGAAATAGCCTCAGATATACAAGATAGCTGAGAGTGATTACGGTGGCCGCTATCCAGCTACCTCAGTGGAACCTGGCCAAGAATCAGCAATAGGGAAACTTAGAGAAAAAAAAACCAAAACACATAACATAACAAAACAAAACATGCTATAATGTAGCACTAAATAGGATCTGGAAGATCCCTTGAGATAAATAACGCTGTTAAGGGAAACAGAGGTAAGCAAGAAATCATCTGAGGAATTAAAAACAGACCGGCAGCTATAAGATAAATGGAAAATTATTTTTCAAAAGCACCTAACACTCCTCACTTTTTCCAGAAAAAAAAAAAAAAGCCCTACCCTGTAGGTCAGCAAAAGCTTCAGGCAAATCAAAGCCTGCAACATGAGACCTTTGAGGTTGGATGTGAAGTTTAGCAGTATCATAAACTAGTTATGCAAAGACATGAGAAAGGCAAAAACAAAAAGAAAAAAAGCAGCACCACAAGATCCAATCTCTTACCAAGCAGATTCACCTGTCAGTTCAGACTAATTACTCTCATAACTCTCAGAGCACATTAGCAGTTTGCATGCATCTGCTCTTAGCCAGTCATTTTACAGCAGGTCTTAATTTAGCCCACAAAAAGCCTGTTCACACTCTCACAGCCCTCATGATTTTGTAACATTATATAGACACAGCCACAATAATTTGGTTGGTATCCACACAAAGCTCTTCCTGTTTGTACATATGCATAACTTGGTGTCTCACCTCTTATCTGTGCATTTAAAATGTTAAATTTCACTCTCCCTTGCGGGGAAGACATGCAGATCTGCAAAAAAGCACTTATAACCCATTTCATTTTGGGATGGTTCGCTGAGGAAAGCCAGAAGAGGAGACCCAAGCCCATCAGTTCCGCGGGGCTGGTCAGAGAATCCTGTCCACGTAAGAACACCAAAACCAACAGCAGTGCTAACTTCAGCCTCCTGGCAGAGATGATTTTTTGCTCCTTATCAGAATCTTAATTCAACTAAATGTAAACAAACCCCTGCTTAAAACAAGACACCTTCATAACTGGATTATAAATTCAGTTTTAAATCAGTGTTAACTAAAATAAAGAAAAATTAATGAGGCTTATATTTCCCTGTACAAATCAAGGCAATTTCAGTGCATACAACTAACACGATTTTAGCTCAGCACGACACAGGAACTCAGTTTTTCACAGTATAAAAACCACCACACAGGGCACCTAAAATACTAATTTACATATACAGGTAACACCACTTTAGCTCAGCACGACACAGGAACTCAGTTTTTCACAGTATAAAAACCACCACACAGGGCACCTAAAATACTAATTTACCACTACGGAACTGCAACTATTTTCATCAGAAAAGAAAGAGACTTGTCAGCTTCAAAGTGACGGTTTTAATCTAGCATATTTTTGATTGATACAGTTTATTTCATCTGTTTTTACTGACTTATGTTTAGCAACATTTTCACTTGGAGAGGAAATGCACAGGTACTTGGTCTGACTGATCTTCAGAGAGTGAGAATGTTTAAGAGAGACGGGAACTCTTCTTGTTTTCCAGTAACTGCAGAGCTGCTCAGACTTCCTCTCTGGTGGGACACGCGCACACAAGAGGAAGACACTTGCAAATGGTTTCTGATCAGAACACTGGATGTTGTCTGACTCATTCCTGTCCCATTTGCATAATGCAAAGCACACCGAGAGAGCTTGCAAATCTTTATGAGAGCGTAAGTGTTCGTATCGAACTAAGCAAACTGAAGGCAGTTTGCACAGTCGGCTCTAGAACATTATACTCACTCAAAAACATTTCACAGAATGGCTGCAATCTCATAAAACAGAACCAAACAAGCAGAAATGGGGTTCAGTTTTACTGTACAACATTACGTTAGCACCAGTGATTTTCCTGCCCACGTAACACTGAATGAGGTAGAAAGAGAGGACAATATAGAGGCGCTTTAATGCAAAAAGATTTTTAGGGGACTTGCTTTTAAAGGCCTGAGATGGCACATAGCCATTTTCTTGCACCCGTGTTTCCATGGATGGGAGCAGCTCCCAGCAGGTCATCGGTTAAAAAAAACAACAACAACCCCAAAACACAACCAATACAAAACAAAACAAAAAAAAAAAAAACCCAACCACTAAACAACCAAGATGATGCTGGTGTTGCACCAATAACCTGAAGTTCAAAGACAGTTCAAACAGTCCATTCTTACAGACCGCTCAAACCACCACTGGAGGTTGTTCTGAGATACAACAGAACTTCCACCCGGCAACTTTGGTCATTTCCACCAGGTCAGGCTCTGCTAAGAGAAAAAGACTTCCAAGAACAGATGTACTGAAAGACCCTTTTTAGCCAAAGACATCAGGTACACTCTGAATTCAAACTTCTGGGTGTGCAGGAAGCAAACATAAGTTTCAATAAAACAGTCAACAAGGCCACATTAGATAAAAAACCAAAACCAACAACAACAAAAAAGCAAAAGAAAACAAAGCCAGAAGAAATGCATTTCAGTGGATTTTGTAGCTAAATAACCTTTGTGAAAATATATTTAATGACAGTTCTGCTTCACAGGTTGTTTTGAGAAATGTTTCTAACATTTTTAAAAGCCAGTAAAAATAAACTGCACCAACTGGTTATGCCCAGTTATCTTTCTAAATCTACGAAGTGCCCAAAACAACTTATTTCACATACAAACCTTTCACTTCTTTTCCAAGTTTGCTTAGCTCTTCGATCACGAGGGATACGACTTGTACGTCAATATTCTTATCGTTGTATCCTCCGTCATTTTATTAGAAAGACTTGGCAATGCACTTCTCCACAATCAATCCCAGCTTTTACACAACTACCAAAAATGCCAGCCTTTTCTGCACAAAGCTTCCTCAGTGCTTTCATGGCCACTCCTGCCTTTAGCGTATGTGAACTTCAATAGGGCAAACGCACCGACTTCTATAAAAACACACAGCAGGGCTGGTGTACTAACGTTTCATGTCGATCTTTAATTCATGGTAACTTTAATTTTAAGAAGAAATGTATGATTGTTTTCAGTCTGCTATGGAATAATGAACTATTATATCCCAGAAATCTTTTAATGACATTAAAGTTTAGCCTATTTCTGGGTCACAACAGGCCTTTAAGTGTTGGTTCACTCTAACACTAATCCATTTTTCTTCCTTTTCCAAACTCGTCATTAAATTATGGTTCAATTTCTGGAGAGCAAATAGCACACAGACTGTAATACCCACAATTCTGTACTCACAAACTTGGAATAACAAAAGTTCAGAATTACAATGGCCTCAACTTAACCATAAAAAGCCCAACAATTTCTGGTAAAACAGGAAAGATGAGCTTTTCAAAAAGAAAAGAAAGCCACACACCCCACCAGAGCCTGTAAAAATACACACTCCTTGGTAGACTGAAAAAAGAACATGCTTTGATAACTAATGATAGACTGGGGAGCTGGAGAGAAGGACATTTAAACCACAGACAAGGAATTAGATGTTGAGGAATAAGGATCATTCCTTTTTGGAGAAGGACATTTAAACCACAAAGATGGTTAGATGTTGAGGAATAAGGATCATTCCTTTAAAACAAGGAAAGCTATCAGATCTAAATGGCCTACATCTAGCCCTCAAAAGAAGTCTACGTGGAATGCCAGACACCATTATGAATGGCAAAAAGCAGGAAGATACCAATAACCTTCTCCTTTGATAAAGGAGGAGGAAAGATGACCACCACACAGTAAGGACTAACACGTCAGAGAGCTGTCTGATGGTCTGTAACACACACTTGTTCCAGTGTCAAAACAGTGCTCCTACTCTGGCTTAAACTGGGAAAGTGCAAGGCCCAGCGTCAAATCTGGCTTAAACTGGGAAAGTGCAAGGCCCAGGAACTCTGAAGCAAGTTTAACCCATGCTCTCCCTCAGAAAAAGTCCAAACCCACAGTTGTGGGGGCTTACTGAAAGTAAACTTCTGAATCACACGCTGTAGGGGAGGAGAAAGGGGAAAATGAGGAGCATTAAAAAAAAAAAGGGCAACATCTGCACGTCAAAGTGATGCTTTAAAAAAATTCCCCCGTTATGAAGTTCCTCTTTCAGTTCAGGGCTAATAAAATAGCATTCGTTCACGTTCAATTCTCTCCATAAAAGGAAGATAAATATTTAAATGGTATTTGTTCACACCAAGTGAGACTAGGAAAACTTTGTATATTTAAGAAACTGAGCCTACAATAGTCATCACAGCTCACAATCACATGGTTTGGGAGAAGAAACACTTATCTGAAGTCACTCAGGGTGAGGAAGAAAAACAGTATACTAATAAAGGAATCACTTTTTAATTTAAAAAGGTGCATACAGTATCTCAGAGGAACAGAGAAATATAAAATTGATAAATAAGTACTGATATATGTTGTGGTTTTTTTAATGTAACATACTATTAGACACACCAGTGATCTCTACAAGAGAAATCTACTGCTGCTTTCTTGGCTTATGGGCAAAAAGAAAATCAAAGGGTGTCCTTACATGAATAATGCAGAAATGCAGATACCAAATGCCAAAAGCAGTAACTTACTCCAGAATCCTGAAGTCAAGACAGCTGAGGCACCAAATTCTTTATGGAAAAGATCAGAGATAACTAAAACCATCTCCTAATTAGTGTCTCAAATTAGAAGAACTGTTCCAGGTCAAGAACAAATTAAAACAAGAATAGAACTTGTTATGGCTCCATTGCAATAACCTGGAAGGGATATCATAATGCAGGTCACTGACACCCTAGGGTATATTATTTGACCACAGACTAATTTTAAGCTCCCAAGTATATTATAGTAGCACAATATCTCCATTGTAAGTCTCAGTAAAACCTAAGACACTGAAACTCTCCCTTACTGGGAGATTCCAATCAGGAGATCAATGCCTTGACCACAAAAAACTCCCCCCCAGGGCCCTGAACAGGGATCAATCACTCCTACACAATAAAATGGGATTTTTAAACCACGCGTTAGTGTGGATGCATTCAAAAACCTTCCCAAAAGTGGAGTTCTGGGAAGACCTCAATATGCGGAAGGCACTTATTAATGTACTCACAAACTAGGATCGGGCCTTATCTAAAGATATTAAAAACGTATCTTGCATCATGACAGATGCCAGTTGGTCCCAGCTGGTTTGCAGCAATATTGCTAGTACGCAGCCATAAAACTTCCCTGGAAATACAGCCATCCAATTAAGTTGACTCTCAAGCAGCTGCTTGGAAGCTGGGCTCTTCTGGCAAAGCTATAAAAGCGAAAACCAGTCTTCACCTCAGACCTCCATTTAAATAGTGGCAAGAGAGAACAAAAACATAACTCCATACAGAAGGCAGATGAATCACTAATTGAGATAAACTAGAATAGCTGCAAGGCCAAGACTCAGGCTTTTCTAGGTTTTATGAGGGTTGCATCATTTAAAAAAATAAATCTCATGTTTTCAGTTACTCATCTCCACAAACATACTCATTAGCAACACAGAACCCCTCCTCAGTGGCTTAATATACGGTTAAAACAGAAACCAGAGGGTCAGTGTCCACAGTGGAGGGAGGCCGTGCCAGAGGGATCCCAGGAGGGGCTGCACCTTCAGCAGCATCACAAGCCAAGGGGGGCCAAGTGGCAAAATGTGATGAGTTACACAGATAGCTTTTAATTCGAAAAGACCAAGTGATACATGTCAGATTAAATACAATATGCAAAATAACACGCACGAAGAAAAACAGAACCAAAGCTATGGGTTTTAAACAAACTTTACTCCTCAGCAAATATCTTGAAATCATGGAGGTAGTAATCTGAAAACAAATTGGAAACACTACCTAACATTCTGTTAAGAAAGAATCAAAACAAGTATCTTGACACTGTAAATCTGTTCTGTGTCAACCCCATCAGTACTCTGAGCACTGACACTCAACTCATCTCAAAAATACTAAAATGAACTAAGGTTGAGAAAGGAAAATGGATAAATTGAAGTATGGAATGGCTTCTGCACTGCAGGAGATCAGACTGCCCAACTTTCATCTCAGAAAGAAAGCAACAAAGACAAAAGGGCATTTGCAAATCTATTCTCCCCATGAGAAATATGGGCAGAGATGTTTTCCTACTATCTTGTGCAAGGGGAGGGGGACAGAAGAGGAAGAAAAAAAAAGTCAATAAAATTCCCAGGTAGCACATTTCAAACCAACAAAGGTAATAACTTCTTTCCACATAGTACATGTTTATAGTATGGGAATTTAATGCTATAATGTACAGATGGACTCAAAACAGGTTTAGAAAGATACGTAGAAGGTGTGGCCACCAGTGGCTGCTAAAACACCATAGTCCAGATGCAGCCTCCAGCTGAGAAGGGCACTAAAGCTCGACTATAGGAAGCCAGGGCATTGAACAAGGAGGAAGTGCTAAATGTCTCATCCAATACAGCCAGCACTCAAGGGTTCCATCTAGCCCAGCCTCTAATGGCAAATAGTACAGACATTCAGAGAGTAACAGAGGAAGATTATGTGTGTAAAGAGTTTTCTATTACTTTTGATCATAAAAATGGCATATAATTCACTTCAGATGGCAACTGCTCCGTGAATGGTACGAGACAGTATTTTAACATCAAGAAGGCTAGAATCTAATTCCACAGGAGAAAGTCTAAAGCATAATCCATTATAAAGGTATAATAAACCATATTATCTGTGGCAACAAAGAGAGAGTAGGAGAAAGCTAACACAGGTAGCTGGCAACACGGTACAAGGGCCATGTAAAAGGTCAGCTCAAATTTATCTGTGATAGCACTGAAAAGTCTTGCCAAACCCAAGCAGGCTCCTGCAGTGCTCCTTGTTCCCTGCATTAGGACACAAGAGCCTGCTCTACTCATCTGGATGATGCCCCCTCCCCACGCAATTAGTAAATGAGGCGTTTTGGGGACCCTGACTGAGGGGAAACAGGTGGTTTTGCAAGAGTTTGATTAGGTATGGCTTAATCATTTTTGGACTGCAATCCTGAACAAAACCAGCTAAATCCAGTCAGATTCAAAGCCAGCTGAGAAAACTGTATAATCGTACTTGCTTTGTGAGGACATCAAACTAGGGAGCCCAAAAGGATCTAGAACTAAACCCTTGTGGAGTAGCTCAGACACTTGCACAGAATGCTAATCTACAACTCACATCAGTCACCACGGGTAGATTTCAGTAGCTGGCCAGACTGCAGAGCGGCTGTTTTATCAACATAATGCCTTATGTTTAATAACTTTAGGTTTTTTAAAAGTTAAAAAATCATTTTTACTCTCAGCAAATAAGCTTTAGGGGAAACTTCCTACTCATAATGCAAACAGCATCAACAATGTCTCTAATCTTCCACAGCATCATGCACATATTTGCAATCCAAACAAAGACAGGTGGAACGAAACACGAGCTTTTCAAGGAAAATAAAGCTCATGAAAGTTTACAGAAATGTTGGAAGCCTCTTTCTACCTCAGCTCTTTCTTTTTATATTACATAAATAAACTGAGTGAAGGTAACAGCTTTCAAGATTTCCAGACACAACAAGCTGCAAAGGAAGAGGTGGAAGCCAGGAAAGCTGGGTCAACTATAATAATTTTGGTTATCTCTATTTATTGTGACCCTGTAAAGAGAGCTGCTAGTTTCAATCTGGGTCTTCCTACGTAGAGTTACAACAGTCTTCAACTGTCCATCCTCTGGCAGAGAGCAAGTTACACTCTTAATCTAAAAGGCAATTTTCAGGAAAAAAAAACAACTGAGGAATGTATCGGTTCCTGCTAAGGAGTAAGGAAGCATCAAGACAGCTTGATGCTGGAAGAAAGTTTAAGCACCCTGGTACAAATGGTCAAAACGGACAAATCCACATGTTAGCTTTCAACAAACTATAGCTTGTTGAAAGGGCAGAGGTAGGACAAAGGCGTCGGTGCAAAATATATTTTAAGAAACACGGACAGAAGTGAAGGCAAGGAGGAAGCAGAAGCAACTTCTGCTTCTTCCATTCCAGCAGTCAGAAGAGAGCCTGAATTGCCAGTCCGTGCTTTATCACTTCCAGGGCTAAGGATACGTCTTACAAAGTATTCTTCAAGGGCATGCAAAACATTC
>NW_015090778.1:4967813-4985404 GCF_001431845.1 Calidris pugnax
AAAAAAAAAAAAAAAAAAAAAAACCCAACCACTAAACAACCAAGATGATGCTGGTGTTGCACCAATAACCTGAAGTTCAAAGACAGTTCAAACAGTCCATTCTTACAGACCGCTCAAACCACCACTGGAGGTTGTTCTGAGATACAACAGAACTTCCACCCGGCAACTTTGGTCATTTCCACCAGGTCAGGCTCTGCTAAGAGAAAAAGACTTCCAAGAACAGATGTACTGAAAGACCCTTTTTAGCCAAAGACATCAGGTACACTCTGAATTCAAACTTCTGGGTGTGCAGGAAGCAAACGTAAGTTTCAATAAAACAGTCAACAAGGCCACATTAGATAAAAAACCAAAACCAACAACAACAAAAAAGCAAAAGAAAACAAAGCCAGAAGAAATGCATTTCAGTGGATTTTGTAGCTAAATAACCTTTGTGAAAATATATTTAATGACAGCTCTGCTTCACAGGTTGTTTTGAGAAATGTCTCTAACATTTTTAAAAGCTAGTAAAAATAAACTGCACCAACTGGTTATGCCCAGTTATCTTTCTAAATCTACAAAGTGCCCAAAACAACTTATTTCACATACAAACCTTTCACTTCTTTTCCAAGTTTGCTTAGCTCTTCGATCACGAGGGATACGACTTGTACGTCAATATTCTTATCGTTGTATCCTCCGTCATTTTATTAGAAAGACTTGGCAATGCACTTCTCCACAATCAATCCCAGCTTTTACACAACTACCAAAAATGCCAGCCTTTTCTGCACAAAGCTTCCTCAGTGCTTTCATGGCCACTCCTGCCTTTAGCGTATGTGAACTTCAATAGGGCAAACGCACCGACTTCTATAAAAACACACAGCAGGGCTGGTGTACTAACGTTTCATGTCGATCTTTAATTCATGGTAACTTTAATTTTAAGAAGAAATGTATGATTGTTTTCAGTCTGCTATGGAATAATGAACTATTATATCCCAGAAATCTTTTAATGACATTAAAGTTTAGCCTATTTCTGGGTCACAACAGGCCTTTAAGTGTTGGTTCACTCTAACACTAATCCATTTTTCTTCCTTTTCCAAACTCGTCATTAAATTATGGTTCAATTTCTGGAGAGCAAATAGCACACAGACTGTAATACCCACAATTCTGTACTCACAAACTTGGAATAACAAAAGTTCAGAATTACAATGGCCTCAACTTAACCATAAAAAGCCCAACAATTTCTGGTAAAACAGGAAAGATGAGCTTTTCAAAAAGAAAAGAAAGCCACACACCCCACCAGAGCCTGTAAAAATACACACTCCTTGGTAGACTGAAAAAAGAACATGCTTTGATAACTAATGATAGACTGGGGAGCTGGAGAGAAGGACATTTAAACCACAGACAAGGAATTAGATGTTGAGGAATAAGGATCATTCCTTTAAAACAAGGAAAGCTATCAGATCTAAATGGCCTACATCTAGCCCTCAAAAGAAGTCTACGTGGAATGCCAGACACCATTATGAGTGGCAAAAAGCAGAAAGATACCAATAACCTTCGCTTTTGATAAAGGAGGAGGAAAGATGACCACCACACAGTAAGGACTAACACGTCAGAGAGCTGTCTGATGGTCTGTAACACACACTTGTTCCAGTGTCAAAACAGTGCTCCTACTCTGGCTTAAACTGGGAAAGTGCAAGGCCCAGGAACTCTGAAGCAAGTTTAACCCATGCTCTCCCTCAGAAAAAGTCCAAACCCACAGTTGTGGGGGCTTACTGAAAGTAAACTTCTGAATCACACGCTGTAGGGGAGGAGAAAGGGGAAAATGAGGAGCATTAAAAAAAAAAAGGGCAACATCTGCACGTCAAAGTGATGCTTTAAAAAAATTCCCCCGTTATGAAGTTCCTCTTTCAGTTCAGGGCTAATAAAATAGCATTCGTTCACGTTCAATTCTCTCCATAAAAGGAAGATAAATATTTAAATGGTATTTGTTCACACCAAGTGAGACTAGGAAAACTTTGTATATTTAAGAAACTGAGCCTACAATAGTCATCACAGCTCACAATCACATGGTTTGGGAGAAGAAACACTTATCTGAAGTCACTCAGGGTGAGGAAGAAAAACAGTATACTAATAAAGGAATCACTTTTTAATTTAAAAAGGTGCATACAGTATCTCAGAGGAACAGAGAAATATAAAATTGATAAATAAGTACTGATATATGTTGTGGTTTTTTTAATGTAACATACTATTAGACACACCAGTGATCTCTACAAGAGAAATCTACTGCTGCTTTCTTGGCTTATGGGCAAAAAGAAAATCAAAGGGTGTCCTTACATGAATAATGCAGAAATGCAGATACCAAATGCCAAAAGCAGTAACTTACTCCAGAATCCTGAAGTCAAGACAGCTGAGGCACCAAATTCTTTATGGAAAAGATCAGAGATAACTAAAACCATCTCCTAATTAGTGTCTCAAATTAGAAGAACTGTTCCAGGTCAAGAACAAATTAAAACAAGAATAGAACTTGTTATGGCTCCATTGCAATAACCTGGAAGGGATATCATAATGCAGGTCACTGACACCCTAGGGTATATTATTTGACCACAGACTAATTTTAAGCTCCCAAGTATATTATAGTAGCACAATATCTCCATTGTAAGTCTCAGTAAAACCTAAGACACTGAAACTCTCCCTTACTGGGAGATTCCAATCAGGAGATCAATGCCTTGACCACAAAAAACTCCCCCCCAGGGCCCTGAACAGGGATCAATCACTCCTACACAATAAAATGGGATTTTTAAACCACGCGTTAGTGTGGATGCATTCAAAAACCTTCCCAAAAGTGGAGTTCTGGGAAGACCTCAATATGCGGAAGGCACTTATTAATGTACTCACAAACTAGGATCGGGCCTTATCTAAAGATATTAAAAACGTATCTTGCATCATGACAGATGCCAGTTGGTCCCAGCTGGTTTGCAGCAATATTGCTAGTACGCAGCCATAAAACTTCCCTGGAAATACAGCCATCCAATTAAGTTGACTCTCAAGCAGCTGCTTGGAAGCTGGGCTCTTCTGGCAAAGCTATAAAAGCGAAAACCAGTCTTCACCTCAGACCTCCATTTAAATAGTGGCAAGAGAGAACAAAAACATAACTCCATACAGAAGGCAGATGAATCACTAATTGAGATAAACTAGAATAGCTGCAAGGCCAAGACTCAGGCTTTTCTAGGTTTTATGAGGGTTGCATCATTTAAAAAAATAAATCTCATGTTTTCAGTTACTCATCTCCACAAACATACTCATTAGCAACACAGAACCCCTCCTCAGTGGCTTAATATACGGTTAAAACAGAAACCAGAGGGTCAGTGTCCACAGTGGAGGGAGGCCGTGCCAGAGGGATCCCAGGAGGGGCTGCACCTTCAGCAGCATCACAAGCCAAGGGGGGCCAAGTGGCAAAATGTGATGAGTTACACAGATAGCTTTTAATTCGAAAAGACCAAGTGATACATGTCAGATTAAATACAATATGCAAAATAACACGCACGAAGAAAAACAGAACCAAAGCTATGGGTTTTAAACAAACTTTACTCCTCAGCAAATATCTTGGATTCATGGAGGCAGTAACCTGCAAACAAATTGGAAACACTACCTAACATTCTGTTAAGAAAGAATCAAAACAAATATCTTGACACTGTAAATCTGTTCTATGTCAACCCCATCAGTACTCTAAGCACTGACACTCAACTCATCTCAAAACATACTAAAATGAACTAAGGTTGAGAAAGGAAAATGGATAAATTGAAGTATGGAATGGCTTCTGCACTGCAGGAGATCAGACTGCCCAACTTTCATCTCAGAAAGAAAGCAACAAAGACAAAAGGGCATTTGCAAATCTATTCTCCCCATGAGAAATATGGGCAGAGATGTTTTCCTACTATCTTGTGCAAGGGGAGGGGGACAGAAGAGGAAGAAAAAAAAAGTCAATAAAATTCCCAGGTAGCACATTTCAAACCAACAAAGGTAATAACTTCTTTCCACATAGTACATGTTTATAGTATGGGAATTTAATGCTATAATGTACAGATGGACTCAAAACAGGTTTAGAAAGATACGTAGAAGGTGTGGCCACCAGTGGCTGCTAAATAATCCACACAGTACATGTTTATAGTATGGGAATTTAATACTATAATGTACAGATGGGCTCAAAACAGGTTTAGAAAGATGCGTAGAAGGTGTGGCCACCAGTGGCTGCTAAAACACCATAGTCCAGATGCAGCCTCCAGCTGAGAAAGGCACTAAAGCTCGACTATAGGAAGCCAGGGCATTGAACAAGGAGGAAGTGCTAAATGTCTCATCCAATACAGCCAGCACTCAAGGGTTCCATCTAGCCCAGCCTCTAATGGCAAATAGTACAGACATTCAGAGAGTAACAGAGGAAGATTATGTGTGTAAAGAGTTTTCTATTACTTTTGATCATAAAAATGGCATATAATTCACTTCAGATGGCAACTGCTCCGTGAATGGTACGAGACAGTATTTTAACATCAAGAAGGCTAGAATCTAATTCCACAGGAGAAAGTCTAAAGCATAATCCATTATAAAGGTATAATAAACCATATTATCTGTGGCAACAAAGAGAGAGTAGGAGAAAGCTAACACAGGTAGCTGGCAACACGGTACAAGGGCCATGTAAAAGGTCAGCTCAAATTTATCTGTGATAGCACTGAAAAGTCTTGCCAAACCCAAGCAGGCTCCTGCAGTGCTCCTTGTTCCCTGCATTAGGACACAAGAGCCTGCTCTACTCATCTGGATGATGCCCCCTCCCCACGCAATTAGTAAATGAGGCGTTTTGGGGACCCTGACTGAGGGGAAACAGGTGGTTTTGCAAGAGTTTGATTAGGTATGGCTTAATCATTTTTGGACTGCAATCCTGAACAAAACCAGCTAAATCCAGTCAGATTCAAAGCCAGCTGAGAAAACTGTATAATCGTACTTGCTTTGTGAGGACATCAAACTAGGGAGCCCAAAAGGATCTAGAACTAAACCCTTGTGGAGTAGCTCAGACACTTGCACAGAATGCTAATCTACAACTCACATCAGTCACCACGGGTAGATTTCAGTAGCTGGCCAGACTGCAGAGCGGCTGTTTTATCAACATAATGCCTTATGTTTAATAACTTTAGGTTTTTTAAAAGTTAAAAAATCATTTTTACTCTCAGCAAATAAGCTTTAGGGGAAACTTCCTACTCATAATGCAAACAGCATCAACAATGTCTCTAATCTTCCACAGCATCATGCACATATTTGCAATCCAAACAAAGACAGGTGGAACGAAACACGAGCTTTTCAAGGAAAATAAAGCTCACGAAAGTTTACAGAAACGTTGGAAGCCTCTTTCTACCTCAGCTCTTTCTTTTTATATTACATAAATAAACTGAGTGA
Source organism: Calidris pugnax (assembly GCF_001431845.1). NCBI lineage: Eukaryota > Metazoa > Chordata > Aves > Charadriiformes > Scolopacidae > Calidris > Calidris pugnax. The sequence continues at coordinate 4,973,232 of NW_015090778.1, forward strand.
AGGTAACAGCTTTCAAGATTTCCAGACACAACAAGCTGCAAAGGAAGAGGTGGAAGCCAGGAAAGCTGGGTCAACTATAATAATTTTGGTTATCTCTATTTATTGTGACCCTGTAAAGAGAGCTGCTAGTTTCAATCTGGGTCTTCCTACGTAGAGTTACAACAGTCTTCAACTGTCCATCCTCTGGCAGAGAGCAAGTTACATTCTTAATCTAAAAGGCAATTTTCAGGAAAAAAAAACAACTGAGGAATGTATCGGTTCCTGCTAAGGAGTAAGGAAGCATCAAGACAGCTTGATGCTGGAAGAAAGTTTAAGCACCCTGGTACAAATGGTCAAAACGGACAAATCCACATGTTAGCTTTCAACAAACTATAGCTTGTTGAAAGGGCAGAGGTAGGACAAAGGCGTCGGTGCAAAATATATTTTAAGAAACACGGACAGAAGTGAAGGCAAGGAGGAAGCAGAAGCAACTTCTGCTTCTTCCATTCCAGCAGTCAGAAGAGAGCCTGAATTGCCAGTCCGTGCTTTATCACTTCCAGGGCTAAGGATACGTCTTACAAAGTATTCTTCAAGGGCATGCAAAACATTCCAGAAACAGAAAATTTAGCTGTGGAATATACGCACAACAGGTTTTTCTGATACGGCCCCAACAAGGCACGTTTGTCGAGCTGACGTTCCTCTCACCAGAATTCAAGTACTGTTTGAAGGCAAGGTTGGGAAAAACATTTTAAATGACAAATTTCACCTTTAAAAGTTTTCATTGTACTTGTCTCCATTACAGCTGCCACTTCCTCCTCCTCGTTTTCCTCCTTGCATTTGTTTCTTCCCTTCCTCTGCAACTGTAGGACACACTCTGAGCACTTGTTTGCCTTGCCCCCCACTTCCCCCAAAGAATTTGGCAGTTTTCCCTGATTAGTTACGCTCCCAGTAGCAGAAAAGATTAGAGCTCAAGACCTGAACTACACAGGAGCTCAGGGAAATGCCTTTTAAGTAAAAGCGGCAGATTTTCCAGAGGAACTAGCAAAATCTGCACACTTCTGCAGCTTAAAAGCCTTCCTAGTATTCTGAAATAAATTCACTTAAACCAGAAATCTAAGCGTAGCTCTTTCCAAGGAGACCATAATCTACTGTTAACAGTAGAAAGTGAAAGCCAGATCAAATGGTTAAAACATCACTTTCATATTTATGCTAAAGAAGTCTAGATAACAAAAGAAAACTCAGAATTTGACTGTACTTAAGGATTTATAATGGAAAAAACTACTCAAGCTCAGCAAGAGTTGCATGGTTTAAAAGTTTGTGCCAATTTCTCACAAACCAGAGGGGGCTGAGTAGCTTAGACCACAAATCTTCTGCACTAGCAGAGCTGCTATGATTAGTGGAACCTGCTGGCTCATACATAACTCATGAAGAATTCCCCCCTTTCCTCTCAAGGGAAACAATTTTGCATAAGAGCAGTACCTTTTTTTTTTTCCCCTCCACATGTAAACCTGTAGAGTTTTGGTACAAGTTACAGCAAGAAATAGGTTGGCTCAATGCAGAAAGCATGAATTCCAGAGACAAATTATTTAAATAAGAGGTTTTAGAGACTAACAGTATACTTACAGTTCAACTGAACTGAAAAAAAAAAACCAACAACAAAAAACAAACGCTTTCTGCTCTCTGCATGAAGTCTGGCTGCAGCGGAGCCAACGTGCAGTTCAAGACAAAGCGTGCACGCTGACACAAACGCATGCAAAGCAGCTAAATCCAGCAGGTACAAACAGAATAAGCCCACTGTGAAGTATTCTCTTGCTGTATTTTATTTATAAAGGTCAGTAATGTTTGAACTGAATCACAATTAAAAATCAATTACTCTACAGGGGCTCACAATCTACTTCCGAGACAAAAATAGCTGTCCGAACTTTTGCCTTATTCCAGTCACCATCCTGACCTGCCCCCACGGGACCAAAAAACCAACTGATTTGATGAATCTTCAATAACAGGACTGTCTGTCTGTTTTCACAGCCTCAAACAATTCAAAGGACCCAAGGTCAGGTACAGAAGCTCAAGTGAGCAATCATTCCCTAAGATAAAAAAAAAAAACCTGTTGGGCTCTTCAAGATATTTAAGACATTTTTAAAATGAGCTTTTGTTTAGTACCTAAAGAAAAACACTATTCTTCTAGTAAAGAGAGAAATACAGGCTGAAGAAAATTATGAACACAACCATTAAAAATGCTGATTTCAGCTACATTTAGTAACTAATCAGGAAGTATTGCAGAATAGCATCTGGGTTTCGGGAATATAATAAATATCCTAAAAATAATTAACATGAGCAGTTTTGGAGACTGTCAGTTCACTTTTTGCTCTATTAGAGCTGAGCTGTACAACCCCATGTGTTGAGCACATGTCACCGTGAAAAAAAAACACATTCTAAAGTTTGTTAAACCAATTCTCACTTGAGTTGTCAGATGGTGGCACCAATCATGCATAGAAGACATGGGAACAAGTTCAGGCTCCACCGCAGACAGGCTGCTTCACAACCGTTTCTCTATTCCATGTGAACACCTACTCTCATGAGGTGTTACCAAGATGACTTCAAAGTTGAAGGCATGTGCCACTCATGAGCAGCACTTTAAATACTCAGCAACAGGGCATGAGCCTAGAACGTGACAAACAAAGTGCAGCTTGAAGCTTGACAGATTGAGATCGACAATGCTGCTGTTCCACCGAAAAAGATGGATATTCGACAGAAAGGAACTTTATACAGCACTCCCCACACTCTAAATAATGACCAAAAAAAAAAAAAATAACCACAGGAAGTATTCTCCCATCTTATTTTCTCTCCCAATGCCCAAAGCATCTAAGCTCCACATTTTTATTTCCTTGTGTATACTGTAGTCACTGATGTTTGCCCAACTCGGGAGATAACGTTAACTGCCACTGCAGGGCCAGCAAAGGAAATGAAAGAGCAAGAACTGCTGTGGGATAAAGCTGCAGATAAGAATTCATGTATCAAACTACTGCTGTATCAGTTTGCTGATCTGCATAGAAATGCACAATGCATACAAGTCATTTTGAATGCATTTTGAATTTTCAGAGAAAACTGGAAATGATAAAGATCAAAGGCAGCTTTCCTAAGAAAATGTTAAATAAAGCAAGTAAAAAATAAATAAAAAAGAGACCTAGTGCCTCTTTCCACCAGTGCCCCAGTGACACAGATTATTGCACAAAAGCTCCATTTCTAAGTCCATAGCATTAGGCACCAAAGGAAGAACAAATGCATTTACTCAGTCACCTTTCTACCTAAACATTACACTCACAAGCCACAGCTTCATCTCTGGCTAGCACCTCTCCCACCAGCACTGAAAGAAGGAAAACAGGCTTATCCTTTGCTACACATCTTGCTAATTAAGACCTCTAGAGTAGCTAGCTCTGACATTAATGCATGAACTAAACACAGACTAAGTATTCATCCACAGTCCCGTGTATGTTTTGTAAATCATGCTGAATCCCATAATGTGGCTACCATTATTCCAGCGACCTGAAAGTTAACTTGGATATAGCTACAGAAGATAGTCCTATCTGACAGAGATGCAGATATCCCCATCACCCTCTCTCTGCAGAGGGGCACAACAGACTCCTCTCAGTTCTGCTTACTGCTTTAACAACACTCTGCTGTCAACTTAAGCATGAAAATTTGGCATCGTCAGTAAAATAGCCTTAAATGAATACAACAGTTCAGTCTCACAGCAACTGTGAAAATGTCCTAAAGTTATCTTTTGTAGTTCTTCTGGTTTAGATTTACATTGTAAAACTCATCACGTTTGGTAAATTACATTCCCTTTTTACTCCATGTGAGATTATAAGATTTTTGGCTCCAGTGGTGTTTGGGAACTAATGCTTAATTTTTTTTCATTTTCAAAGAAATAGAATTAGTTTTGCCCAGCACTTTTTTCCTGAGGTTTAGGCTTTAGTTATTGATTTCTGGTATAGAGCCACTGGCAACTTTAAAGCACAAGGGACTTTATTAAGGGGTCATATAGTTCACTGCTTCTGCCAGGCTGTACACAGACAGACTGGATTCCTCATCTCCTCTCGCTTAGTTGGGTCCTGTATTGATTATAGTGAAAAATCAGAAAAGCCTGAATTTCACTACAAATAGGATCCCTCCTCTTCTCGTGATCAGCAGAGCTCTTCACAGAAACTGGAAAGCTATGAATACTACACTTATGACCATATCATTCCTTTATACATGCCACCAAAAGTCATAATCCCTCTTTTCTTCCCGCAACTGTGATCAAGCTCTACTATTTTCATTGAAAAAAACCAAACCACTAAACTACAGTTAGTCCATTAACACCTGGCATGTCCCTCAGAATAACAAATTTTATTAATCTGAAATTCTCAGACATTCCCTTGACAGATAGTTATCACGAGAGACATGTCACTGAACCAAAGAGGTTTGACAAGGTTTTTTGTTGCCAGTAAATAAGAACACAAGCGCATCACGCTGGTTGCAGTTTGACACACATTGAACAAAGCAGATAAATAATTTAGCAAGACAAAATGCATCACGCTGGTTGCAGTTTGACACATTGAGCAAAGCAGATAAATAATTTAGCAAGACAAAATTTTATTTGCTGGTATGTCTGTGCTAACACCTTTCAGAAATCTTTCACACCAGTCCTATCAAAAGCTGGACCTCGCAGAGAAGCTGTAACAACAGCACTTTCATTAAACTGCCAAAAGGCAGCTGGAGCTTCAACTAAGCATCATTTCCCCTGGTTATAACAGAATGTGATACATGTTAAGTCAATATAACGAAATTAGCTGAGCTGACCACTAGCTTTCAACAGTGTTTTGTTTGACATTCAAAACTCCGGGAGGCTCCAGGTAGCACACAGCTCACACGAGCTATTTTTTCTCCGCTTTCAGTGACAAGTTTAAATAATCAGCACAAATAGCTACTAAATAATAACAAAGATGCCATTTTTAAGAAGGAATGTGTTTACTCCTTGTTTCCAAACACCACCTTACACCTTCAGTCTGGAATACTCCACATTTACGCTTCTGCACAGAAACACCCTCAACAATCCGATCTTGCCCTAAGCAGGTCCAAGCTCTTTTACAAACACAGAACGTGAACAGTTTCTTTTTTGGGGCACACTGACCTTGTGGAGGTCACGTAGTTCCTTCCCCCAATGCCTAAAGAAGTTGGCTAATAAAACACATCCCACCTTCAGGTTACCTTCATACATAAGAGGAACAACATTTGAGAAGTTCACACTAAACACATACGTGTTGAATAGCTCGGTAGACCAGAAGAACGCAACCTCTTACAGCTGCGTCTTTTTTGTAACATGGATCTCCAACTGCCAGGATGCCAAACCAGCTATATTGAAGGTAATTGTACTTGTCTTTATAAGCATCTGTAATTTTTTGACAGTTTTGTCGTCTTAGACTGCAATATTGATCACATATTAATGACAAATATCTTCGTTCAAGCCTGCAAGCCAAGGAACATGACTTACATGCACCTTTACAATACAACAGAGCTGACGCTCACAGCTGAGTCCCAGAATAACGTAGGCTGGAAGAGCCTCTGGAGGTCACCCACTACACCCTCCTGCTTAAAACAGGTCTAATTAGGTCAGAGTGTTCAGGGAATTGTCTGGGTATCTCCGAGGATGGGGATTCCACAACTTCTCTGGGCAACCTGTTCCAATATTTGACCTATATCATTATTAAGCGCACAGTGCTTGCATTTTGCCCAAATCATTAATTCAGAAAACAGTTTTTCACTTTTTAAAATCATCAAGACCACATTGAGTCCATCCCCTTACAAAAAATGGGGAAAGATGAAGGAGGTGTGTAAGGAAAGGAGAGGAAAGATGAGACTGAAGACAATTTCACCCAAACCAGAGGAAAACTCTTTGCATTACTCCTTAGCAAGCCATGAATTCTTGTTCTCCAGCACGGACACCATGACATAACAGCCAACGGAGGTGAGGTAAAAGACAAGGGATGAAGAAGAAGAGAAGGGAGACCATGCTCCCCCTGGTTTACCATACTCCTCCCTTTATTCAAAACTGTGCTACTGGATCCAGCCACAGAAAAATGGTTTTCACGCAGGAACTGAAAATGCCATCTCAGCATCAACTGTTTGCAAACACTCAATCCTCCTAAAGGCTGACAGAAACAAAATAATTCTGGTGGTAAACAATCCCATGAACAGAACCTGCAGTGACTGTCAAGTATATGATCAGAGTAGAAAGAAAAAATAATCTTGACTTTGCTGAACAAAGCTGTCATATTATCGAAATCCTACCAAGGAATTCCTTCTTTAAGTGTATGGGGCAGCTGGTTTGACTGTCACACAAAAGTGAAAATCCCAAAATTAAAGATGATGAAGGCCTCTATTTAAAACACCACTTGAATAATTTTACTCATAAAAACAATCTGTAAGTCCCCCCGAACTAATTATGCTGAAAACTACTGGGGGGAATCTACTCAGCTGTTCAGAAGGTGGCTTCCCAGCTATGCCCCAACCCTGTGACAGAAGGAGGAGAAAGAGGAAACGGAGCACTGGTCTGTAGTTTTTTTAAAAAACCCACAATTCTAACATTCAAGATATCTATGAATATGTTTAGTGCTTATGTATTAACCATGCAGAAACAGTTATCAGAGCACCATGGTATTAACTATACACTTCAGATTAGGTGTGGGAGGAATAGAGAAAAGAAATGATGATGAGATGAGAGAAAGAATGATGATCTTTCTTCCCCCTCCTCCCCCCCCCGTCTGTTGGGCTGTGCTGCTCAAATATAGAAGCGTGTTGAATATAGAAGTTGGGTTTTTGTGTCCTTTCCCTCCCCCTCTTCCCCCCCCCCCCCCCCACCTCCCCAAACCACCAGCAAGTATTAGCACACTTTAGGTCTGGGTACTTGCCAGTTAGCACAAAGGCCAACAAAAACAGAGGCTGTTAGAAATACAATAGATTTTGGGGACATAAAACCTGAATAACAAATATAGGCTGAGACTGAAGTTAAATACTCCCAACTTCAATAAATACAGCAAGTGAAAGCGGAAAAGAATGAGAAAGCATCATGACAACCGTCAATTGTTCAAAGTGAAAAACAGTAAATCAAAATTTCAAGTAGGAATCCCTCAGTTTCCTTTTTTTAATTTTTTATATAACAAGAGAGGCTATCTTCACACACCCAATAACATGCCAGTCACCAACAAGCTTTTGCAAAACAATCACCAGTACATGAAAAGAATGGTGATCTTGAGAGCTACAGCACAGTACTGTAATCAGAAGACACGGAAGGAAGCAGCCACCTTTCCTTTCTCTGGAAAAGGTTAATCAGGTAGTATTTAGCATATTTTAAAAGTTTAAAGCAAGCTGTCAGTGTGCATCTCCTGCACAGCAATACCACACACTGCTATAGGACCACCAGACACAAGGGTAAGGTGATGCAGTGTGCTGCCAGAGTCACAAAAATCATAGAAGCAGCTTCTACCAATACAGTGCCCACGAAAGAAAAGGCCAAGCACTTTTCCTCTTCACTCAGCTGTTTTACAATTGCAAGCCAAAGGTCAACTATCTTCACTCGCTTTTGGAAACCAGCCACAAGATTACTAACCACCAGCTTAATGGCTACAGTTCAAACGATACTCAATCAAGCCCCGAATACGTGGGTATGCAGCAGGAACGGCACCATGACATCACAGGCAAGCTATCTGCTGAAGTCAGAGGGAGTCACACAGGGTGCATCTTTGCCTTCCCTCCACACCAACAGAAACATGAACTTTTAAGGCGTAGGAATTAAAGCGTTATAGATTTTGTTCTTTCCTTAGTGGGGCCAAGGCGTAACATTTCTCTGTGAAACGATCTTTTGCCATTACTGCATATGCCATCAAACTAACTTGACTTTCCAGAGGTGCATAAAACAGATGTCTAACAGCCAGACTTAAAGAAGGCTTCACTACACATCCAGTTCCATGTGCACCTCAGCAAGGGATCTCTAAAGAGCAAAGCACACAGGTGCATTCAACACATTACAGGCTTATTTCTCTTCCCAATTCATTTGAGGGAAGCAAGACTGACCTGATTAATAAGACAGATCACATGAGGCACATGAATGGGATACCCTGAGATTTCTCAGTTATGAGCAAAGTACTAATAAAACAGCTCCGGCATGTCTGACGGAAATTAATTTCCACAACCTGAAACACATTTGAAATGAACCAGACTTTCAAAATGACAACACGCGACAAGTTTGTCAGTCTGAGTGAACTGTGACAATTCTAATTCTGTTGGCTTGTTTGTCTGAAATTTGCCAGATTTAGATACTGAACCTTACCACACCGCATAGAACTCAACTATGTGCTGAAGAAGGATTCCTGAAACTCTTTTAGTTTCCACTAACTTTAGTGGTAATCTTGAGCAGTTTACTATTTCCACAACTCACTTTACTAATCTATGAAGCAAATAGGTAAAATCTGTAAATATTTTCAAAATACGAGCTGGAAAGAAGAAGAACTGTTCATCAACACTTTGAGGAAGTGTTCAGCCTAGGTTTTGCTTAGAGTAGGAAAATCCCTCTCTGTATTCTAGGAAAAATACAATGATTACTGTAGTGTAACACCACATATCAGCATGTGACAAAATTTGTATCTATGGGATGACATCATACGGCTAGGACTCAAGAAGATCATAACAGCAACTGTGCCACTGTGCACAGTTGTAAGAGTTTTAGCACAGACTAAGCTTTTCCAGAAGTCTGGAAAAAAAGTTATTTTTCCTTTAATTGTTAGAGAAGAAAACATTTTAAATGAATGCAAATTTTACAAGACATTTTTTCATGTACTTCAGCAAACTCCTGTAACAAACTGGATAAAAGTAATTATAAATACACTTTAAAATAAACTATATTTCATTATCCTTAATTTTTCCTTCCTGTTCAGCATTTTCTACAAACGTACTTCAGTTGTGCTCTACTTCAAATACACTATAAAAGCTGAGGGCAGCTAGTAGTAACCCAAAATAGAAAATGCAGCTCAGGTTAAGTAAAAGAAATGAAAGATTAACACAGAAGACTTCTAAAATTCTGACAGTCTCAAATGTTTAAAAACAGTAAAAGGAAATATTCTGGTAATTTACATAAACACTGGGATTGAGCTGTACAGGTCTAACAGGCATTTTTAGGCCGATTATGAGCCAGGGATGTGCACGATACATACATGATTTTAGAAGTTAACAATCTCAAAGCAGGATACATTTTTGCAACATTTTACCTGTTGATGGCTACACAATATTGCTGCACTTTTAACAAAGCCACAGTTACGTTACTGAAGTATCAGCTATAAAAGATACATATTAAGTTTACAGCTAGAGGTTGTTTCTTCCAACTTACTTTAAAACAGTAAAATCAAGCCCTTCCGTGGCAAAAATTCTAAGCAGATGAGCAATCCCACTGAGGTCTGCAGTACTTGATTTGTCAGCACACACAAAGTTACAGCCTTGAATCTGCAGGACAGGCACCTCTCAAAACAGTTTCTACTTAGAGCCTTTTAGAAAGAAGCAACTTAAAATACTACTAAATACATCACTCTGGAAGGTAAAGCCCATCTTATACTTTTATGGAGAAATACTGCCTCTGAATGAAACTCCATTAAAAGATTCTGCAACATGTTTTGTATTATTTGGAAGCAACAGATCTCAGAGCTATGCTTCAACTGAGGCCAAATCACTATGGGTTTTGTATTTTACTGCCCCACAAAATAAAGCGTTGATCTTGTTCTGTGTGTCCAGGTTTTTTTCAATAAACTTTTAGAAATTCAAGTATTTTTCAAATTCCTTTAACATAGCCAAGATGAAATCTAAAAGCCTGTGATATATTGAAAGAAATATAGACCAAAATTCCTCTAATGTACTCCAACATCCACTCACATCTGCACAGACCCATTAAATATTCAGCCACAAGCTTATCACTTGAGTTCATCAGGACTGAAGATAAAACTCAGCACCAATATTTGACAGCCTGATGCTAAAAGATTATCTACTGAGAAATAATCTAATCACAGTTCTTTGATATTGGAATCCTTGGCAGGAGGCAAAGGAAAGGAATACAAAATTGATCTTGATTAGTTTAAGGGGTTTCCTCTCATAGCAGGGAATTCAGTGTAGAGGTTACCCTGTACTTCTGCTTATTTGCTACCATGTTTACAACTAAGTTTTCAAATATTCCAGTCTCGGAAGAGAGAAATTAGAGACTTTGGGATGCATGCTCAACACAGAAACGGAACAGCCTCTCCTGCTCTTAAAGAGGCGAGAGTGGGATTGAGGAAATCCCGAGGTACCCTGTTAAAAGGAGATGGCGTTCGCTGGGGACACAGCAGAGGGTCAGGTCTGACGGACAGGAAGAGGCTCAGGAGAGAAACCCGAAAAGCCGCGGGGGGGAAGGAGGGAACCCCCCCCAGCCCTCCCCCTCCACTTACCTTAAGAATGTCCCCCCGTTTGAAGCTCAGCTCGTCATCCGCCGTGGCTTTGAAGTCGTACTTGGCGATGGCTTCCATGCTGGGGCTGCCGCGCACGGCGCTGGGAAGGAAGCGCTCCCCCGAAGCCTCCGCTCCTCCCGCGGCCCGGCTCCCTCCGAGACGCCGGCCCCGTCTCTCACATACAGGGAGGCCGGGGGACGATCCGCCCTAGGGGAGGGGGAGGAGGAGGAGGAGGAGGAGGAAGAGACGGGCCATTAGGGGAAGTGGCACGGATCGATGGCCGGGGCCGCGCCCAGGGCCGCTCCCTCCCGCCCGGCGCGGCGCGGCCGCCGCTTCCTCCCGCCGCCGCTCGCCCAGGCCCGGCTCGCCCGAGTGACACGTCCCGCGGCCAATGGCCGCCACCACATCCCCGGGAGGCGGCACCGCGGCCGGCACCGGCCCGCCGGGAGGAACCGCCAGCCCCTCGCCCCGGGGGAGCCGGGAGGGCACGGACCCGCCGCCGCCTCAGCACCCCCGGGAGGGCCGGCCCTTCCCTCTGCCGCCCGGCAGCGGGACCGCCTCTCCCGGGAAGGCACCGGCTGCTCGCACCGGTAACGACAGCGCGATGGAACCGGGGGGGACGGCCCTCCCGGGACACAGAACCCCGGAACCCCCCCCCACCAGCTCCAGCCCACGGTGGAGGCGAAAGGGCCGGGAGCTCCTCTCCCCGCTGGGAAAGGCCGTGCTGGAGATGCAGCTTACACCAGTAATTTGAGGGGTTTTTTCCATTCGTACAGCTCTTATCAATTTAAAAACAGTAAGTTAGACAAAACAGAGAGTGCTTCTGTGGGTCCTCTCTAACAGGACTTTCTTGGAATTGAAATGCCAATCAAAAAGTGTCCTAAAATAATATTACATAGAGACAAGAGTTTGGGCTCACTCTAACCCATAAAAGCACCTGTCCTCAAATTCCAGCATCTCGAGCAGCAGAACATGTTAAAAAAAATAAATCTTCATAAGCACAGCATGAAAATCAGCAAGTTTGAGTTCAGCATCTCTTATGAGCCCAGAGAAGAAATGCCATCAAACCTGGCAAGGTGCATATAGACATTCTGAAACTATTTAAAAGGCTTCTATCTTATCTCAGGTTAGAATAGGAAGGATTTAATCCAACTCCAGCTACGTTTGACAGCAAAGAAGGTAAGGGATCAGAAAAAAAAAGCCAAGCAAGATAATCTGTAAGTTAAAAACCATCATGAATACCCCTGTGAAGAACCAGCAGAGAGCTGGGACTTGTCAAAGACAGTTCAAGACAGAAGAAAATCTGACAAACACCAGTGAACCCACGCACCTGCTAATTCGGTCTCTGTGGTTATGGCCCAGAAAGAGCCCCGCTATCTGCAAAGGCAGCAGATGGCAATAGTATTTTCTCATTTCGGAGAAAAACCTGCCTTACATAAACGCAATTAACATGCTTATATTCCATGAGCCCCATGTTTGCCCAGCCTTCAGCTCCCCAGAAAGAATAATGAAACTGGAGGCAAACACCAGAGCTGAGATTTCTATCACAGGAAACTGGCAGAATGAGAAGAGGTACTTACAGGATTTTACCTTCATCAAAAAAAAAAAAAAAAAAAAAAAAGGGCCATTAGGGGAAGTGGCACGGATCGATGGCCGGGGCCGCGCCCAGGGCCGCTCCCTCCCGCCCGG
>NW_015090778.1:4986328-4989988 GCF_001431845.1 Calidris pugnax
GGGTTTAATATTTTTCCTAGAACTTTTTTTTTTTTTTTTTTTTTTTTTTTTTTTTTTTTTTTTTAAAAAAAAAAAAAAAAAAAAAAAAAAAAAAAAAAGAAAAAAAGAAAAGACAAGACCAGCTTAGTGAAGTCCCCACATGGACGGGGCACAGGGTTTTCTTGGGTACTCCTACACAGCGCTACTGAAACGTCAGTAAGAGTGACAAAGCTGTCAACAGCCGCCACGATCGCAACTGAACAATCTGCCTGTGCCACTGCAGCTACTGGGAATGAACATACTGGATCCAAGCTTCGACCAACACAAAGAATTAAAACCAAGAAGCCTATCATCTTAGTTACATTGTCATGGTTCTAAAACACTTCATTTTAGTTCTAATACTGATGGTAAAGCACCTGTCTTTCTGATGTCAGTCTTCCACCCCACACGAGCGTACTCAAACAAACAGCAACAATAATTCTCCTTGGCCGGGAACATTTTCCTCTTGCCAGCACCTATTGTGTTTGGTTCAGCATCTCCTCATATTCTAACCTGGCCTCTGGGTTTTTTACCTGATGGTATTTATAATTTTCTGCTATGATAGCAATATTAAGGAGCAACATGAATGATGGCGTATGAAGCAATGGAAAATGCAAACAGTTGTTCAAGCGTACTGTCTACATGTCCTGTACGTTATCAGTTTCTATTCCTTCTCACAGGATAAATACTGCTGGCAGCAAGGCTTCGGTGTTTCAAACAGCACAACAGCTGTATTTGAAGATGTGTACCATTATACGGGCACGCAAACACCACCAGCTAAGGGAACACTGCTTGAAAACCCTAACTTCCAAACTTTGAAGAATGTAACAGCAAGTTGCAGAACTTAATACATTATAGGGTCAAGACACATTTAAAGAAAACCACTGCCAATTGGTAAATGTTCCTTTCTTTGGGGTACAGAAGTACTGCTACCTACTATTGCACTAGCATCTAAGAATTATTTTTTTTTTAACTGAAGGAGTTAATACACAACCTTAGAGAAACTGATGCAGCACTTCCAAGAACTTATACCAGCATTTCCCTAAGCCTAGCAATAGTACAACATTGGGAAAATTTCCAGCACAATTCAAGATGAAAGCGATTCATCCTGCAATTTTCTTTAAATGTGCATTCATATGACTACCACCATCCTAATATATTGTCAGCACACAAAGGAGTGATGTTTCCAGGTAATGATACTAACAACAGCTGCAGTGTGGAACAAAACTTTAACCATTATGACTTTAGGCACGAAAGTTACATGTAAATTAGGGAAAAGCTTTAAAAATATTACACTGTGATACACAGCAAATGTCAGAAAAGGTAAACTTAGAACATCAGTTCCCTTAAAGTCACTTACAAAGCATTTGCTGTTCACTAATCTTATTAAATAAATTCTTACAGACATTCAGCCACATAATTTTAAAAATACAAACAAACCCACTGCACAACAAGGGTAAAAATAAGCTTTTCTGGGGAAGTAGCTTGTGCTAGGTCTCTGCCCCCTGGGAGCACAGCTCGAGGGATTTGCTTTAGGCAGATGGCAGAGAAACAGGACCCATTGCAAATATTACAGTGTACTCCAGCTCCACAGACTTCAAATGGAGTAAGATAGGTATGAATGAATAACAGTCAAAATGTGAATACAATGAATACACATTACAAGAATTATCAGATGATCTTACAAGAGAAATTACTAAGATTTCTCAGAATAGAAGTATGTTTTTTATCTCTCGCCTTACTGTGATCTGGGGAAAGATACTTCTCTTCCTCTTAAGAAATCCAGGAGGGTGAAGAGGAAGAGAAGGCAGCAGATGCAGCTAACAGTAAATTCTTATTAGCAATACGGTGCTGCGGCTCAGGATGGAATATAAGTAATTATAAATACAAACCTCCCTGTTGTAGCCAACAGGAAACAATTCTCATGTTCTTTTCAACACATATTTCAAAAAACACACAAGCAAAAGCAGGCTTTTTATACTGCTCTTAAAAACAGCATTTTTTTTAGCAAGCGAGATCTTTTTCATTGTTCTCTTTCCACTGTTTTACTGTTCTTTAGGAAAATGATACGGGCAGGAACAGAAGAACAGACGGTTTAAAAAAGCCAAAGCGAGGTAAGAAAGAAGATACATTCAGTGGAAGATTTTGCAAACAATCAGATCCTAAGCTTCATCAGCTGTTACAGGACAAAACATTACCAAGGGTGGTGGAAAGAATAATGTGTGGATACATCATCTGGAAGACATGCAGAAATGTTAAGTGTCAGGCTCTAGACAAAAGAATAGAAAGAAAAAAAATTGAACAGGCAGAGCACTAATTCAAATTAGCCAAATAAGGAAGTATAACATAATAAACGAATGAGGTAAAATATAAATTAAATCATCAACATATAAATGCTAGAATGTTCAGGGTCATAAATGATACTCACAATCTGCTAGCTTAATATGTATTAACTTCCTCAAGCACATTGGCAGAGTACAAGTCAAGATATCACTTACAAAACTCACTGACGGCAGAAAGCACAGCTAATATTTATCAGATCAAATAATTTTATCAAGCAATAGAAAGCTTCATCTCTGCCAATATTTATTTATTGTCACCTTTTTTTTTTTTTTATTTTAAACTGGGTAAAGCAGCTTCAAATGTCACAAGCTTGCCTGGTATTATGAAATATTTAAAAGACTACATGACTTAATTATCATAAGAGATCATAATAATTGAAAGACCTTTTTTTTGGCACAAATTCTCAATATCCAAAGCTTGCCCAGAAATGGATTACAAACAACACTGTGTTTGAAGAGGATTAACAAACTGTGATCCTTCAAATTTTGGCCCTTGACCACAGGCATTTAATAATTTTAAAACAAGGAATGAACTTCCCTGAACACTATACTTATCTTGGAATTGCTCTCCCGGTTATTAACCGTGCTACAGAATATTTTTCTTTTTAGGTTATAAAAGAGATGTCTGAGTCAGATGTTGTAGGAGTTAACAAGACTGCATCCTTGTCTTCTACAGATTATTTGAAACTATATTGGCAAGTTAAACCTTATCCCACAAAACCAACACCGAATCTCAAGCAGGAAGTTCAGAAGAGAAAGAAGAGCCTAAGAGGAAAAAAAAAAAAAGTCTCTCTCTCTCTCTCTCTCTTATCATAGCAACTCACATTTGAAACATGACCCGAAAGGTCTTCGGAGAAAGAGAGGTATGGATGTTAACCTGCCTACAGGGTATCCACAACCTTTTCACCCCGGGAAGCGGCCTGAAGTCACGGAACTCTTCCGGGAAAATATTAAAAATAAATCCCAAGAACCACCACCAGCCAACCCTCCACGGACACACGGCAAAGAGCGAAGCGGCCCAAGCGGAAAACCCGTCCGGGGGACCCAAGCCCGGAGAGCAGCCCCCGACGGGGCACCTCGCCCGGCGGGTAACGCCTCCACAGCTCGGGACCCCCCTCCGACCCCCGACGGCTCCTCGGAGCCCGCACAGCCCGGGAAGGCCGGAGCCCGCCGGGGCGCGGGCCCACAGCCCCGGGGCGCAGGGGCAGCGCTGAGGCGGCTCCCGCGGAGCACAGCGGGGAGAGGCGGAACACCCCCGGGGCCCAGGCCGAGGCAGCGGTGGCCGCCCGCCGCCGTGTCC
>NW_015090778.1:4990053-5104157 GCF_001431845.1 Calidris pugnax
CCGCCGCCTGCTGCTGCTTCGCCGCCGCCGTTCCCGCAGCAACTCTCGCGAGAGCGGCCCTGTCAGCCGCCCTCCGCCGATGGCGTCCCGGCCCGCCCCGCCCCGCCCGCCGCGGGAGCCGCGCCTGCGCCATGCGGGACGGAGGCGGGCGCTCCACAGCGCATGCGCAGCGGGGGCAGCGGAGAGGCGAGCGCGGTACCGAGCGCTGCTCCGGTACCGGCCGCGCTGTGCCGGGGCTACGCTGATTCCCCAGGGGAGGAGGCCATGAGCACGGGCTTCTGGAGATGAAACCGCGAAGGGTTTGCTGGTAGAGCCTCTACCCGGCACCGGGCATCCCTCCCCAGCGCCGCTGAAGGCACCCACGCCGCTGGGAAATTAAACACACGGCAATTAAAACACGCACAGAGGGCAGATTTCAGGTTGCACAGGCGACTAATTCCAGGGTTTGACTATGTGACCCTCCTAACATTCTTCTAGCTTGAAAAGACTAATTACAACACAGAGTAAAGCAGTCGCTTAGGTAAACATCAGGGCTGAGATTCCTCGATAAAGGCACTGAGTAAGAAGAGCTTTCCTCTGGCTCTGGAGAGGGAAGCCCGTTTCTGAACTAGAGGCTTGAAGGATGAGCCAACCATAGAGGTTACTTTTGGATTTTTTCCCCCAGACAGGTTGCTCCCCACTCCCGCACCCCTAAAAAACGATGCCAAGCCCAGGAGCAGGGGGGGTCTAAGCACAGCACATACCCCAGGACCGATACCTACGCTGCACAGTTCACATCTGGGCTCAGGTACTTTTGGATTTTTTCCCCCAGACAGGTTGCTCCCCACTCCCGCACCCCTAAAAAACGATGCCAAGCCCAGGAGCAGGGGGGGTCTAAGCACAGCATGTACCCCAGGACCGAGACCTACGCTGCAGGGTTCACATCTGGCCTCAGGTCAATTTAGGATTATTCTGGACCAAGACTACATCTAATAGATAATTAGTTTTATGACAGAGATGTGTATTTTCAGCCTCCAATTACACCCACTTTTTTTCCCCCTACATAGTAAAATTCCCTGGTTGATCTCCCCAGCTGTACTCTGCAGGGGGGGCAGGGGGTGTCATGGTTTCATTCATACCAAGATCAGCAAAACATCAGAATATACACTGCTACCTCAGACAACTTGGCTTATAAACCCTG
Organism: Calidris pugnax; assembly: GCF_001431845.1. Taxonomy (NCBI): domain Eukaryota; kingdom Metazoa; phylum Chordata; class Aves; order Charadriiformes; family Scolopacidae; genus Calidris; species Calidris pugnax. The sequence continues at coordinate 4,991,234 of NW_015090778.1, forward strand.
CAAACATTGCCTGCTGACATTCTCATGCCGAATGCTTAAGCAGCTTGATAAAGATTCCTGAGAGGTTATTTTTGGATGAAATTTGTGTTTTAAACCCTCAGCAAGATCATTTTCTCCAGATTTGGGTGTTGGGGGAAGGTGTGAATTCTCCCAATACTTCATTCAAAAATTGGAAAGGGTGGAGAAAAAGCTACAGGAGTTGAGGATGTTACAAATGTCTCAGGCGTTCTTTCTGAGGATGCAGAAGTGATTCATCTGGGATGACAAAGATTGATGAAATCTGAGCTAGATTCCAAAATCCCTAAGTCCCAAGTACTTGTTCCTGGAACAGGCTCACAGAATCTCTGGTTTCATGCATGACCTCAAAATGAGGATTTAGAAGTTCTTAGTAAGCCTTCTATAAGTTAAATAACATCTTCTCAGAAAAGTTATAGCAGCTACTTTTAGCTGGACTTGAAAAGCCCGATATGGCAAACAGCTGCCATTGAATGATGGCTACTTTAAGAGGCTGCAGCTGCCTGACTTTAAAAGGGCAGTCCTAGAAAAATCAAACAAGCAACAAATTTTAGAAATAGCAGAGATCAAAGCGTTAAGGCAAGATATTCCCGATAAAGGAGTTGCTGAGCTATACTTGCTTGCAAACCAATTAACGTAGAACGTTCCCCCAGCTTGCAAACAAGTTAATGCTTTATAAAAATATACAACTTACTGTGCAAACACAGAGCAGCTTCACTACAGCAAAAGCTGGAATCCTGGCGTAGCTGTAAGCAAGGGTGAAAAAGGCAACACAGACATTGTTTTGCTGGAAGATCAATTTCAAATGTTTTTTGTCCTCTAGGAATAGCTTGAATTTTCTATGACAGTTTGCAGTGATAAAATATAATCTAAGATTAGCTCTGAGTATTTTAAGAAGTACTAAGAGTAAGAAAAAAATATCTTGGTGTCTGACATTTCATTTGGATACTTTTTTAAACAGCCTGGTCTGGGGAAATAAATAGGGGTGGGTTTTTTTGCTATATGTAGATCAGAGGAATATTTGTTAAAAGCTGTATTTCTGTGTAAGCAGCCACTCAAGGTTTAAAGTTGCTGTTTGGAATATTCATATTAATACAGTGTTACTGACTACAGACAATAGTTACAGATGACATGAAGTGTAACACTAGTAACAGCAGTTTGGTTAGTGCAAATACTACTGAAGACAAACCCCAGTGAAGATATGTGCCTTATCTTGGCACACTCTTTAAAATATGCTCCATTAATGTCTGTATCCTTGCAATGGAATTTAAGTATTGTGGAAAGTTTTACATTATTAGGACTCAGATCTCCCACTGTATGTCATCTAAAGATTATCTTTTTCTAGTGTTGTCACAGCAAACAGATGAACTCTGTGTATGTTGCTTTAACATACTGCTGCTCCAGACGAGCAACTCCAGCATCTATTAAGAGATACGATGTGCCCGGCCCTGATTTTTGTCACCATCTTAGTGCTATTGTATGAAGTAAATGTACTTCCTTGTCGGGCTGATGCAAGCAGCTAAATGCTAACCAGGAAGATATTCTAGACTGTTTCTTTTCATTCAGAGGAATAAAGAAGTGACCTCTCACTCCCACTTGCTGAGAGCATCAACACATGCAACTTCAAAGGTGGTTTTGAAAACTAAGCGTCAGAGCTTAAATTGGAGCCCAGGGGCCTCTGCCTCAAACAAAAGAGCAACTGGGAACTACTGGGAGAGCTATTGAACTTAGAGAGGGTTCATAGTCAGAAAATATTTGCTCTAGCTTTGATTCATATCTGTCCTCTCTATTGGCAAACACAAGTTAAAAGCTTGTGAACTGACACAGCAATGAAAGAATGAGCTAGTATGGTCTCTATGCTGTGCATGAGTTGTGAGCCAATTTACCTAGAGCAGAATCTTTCTGGTGATAGTGCAAGACACAGAAAGAGCCTAGAAAGTGATCATCTCGCTCAGGTGGAACAGAGGTCACAACAAGAGAAATCCAAGCTACAGTGGAGAACAAAGTAATTCTTAATCCTTAATCTGTAGATGTTAAATTGATGCAAAGTTGCATGAAGTCAAATTCTTTAAGGCTTCTAATCAATTAAGAGGAAAAATATAACATCTGAGTACTTTAGATACTGTCAGTACCAAAGATAAACCAGAGTGGGTGTAATTCATGAGCAGGAACTACTCGGTAATTGCTGGAATCTGACATCACATCTCAGCTCTAACCAAAGGAACCTCTGGCCTCGAGTAAGTCCTTGCCTCATCAGCACTGGTGTTTCCCAGCAGCGACAAACTTCTGAAATCTGAAGAAATTGTTTACAACGATGTGGCTTAACCCTACATTCCATGTGCTTCAGCCTCTCCTATGTAGATCAGAGGAATATTTGTTAAAAGCTGTATTTCTGTGTAAGCAGCCACTCAAGGTTTAAAGTTGCTGTTTGGAATATTCATATTAATACAGTGTTACTGACTACAGACAATAGTTACAGATGACATGAAGTGTAACACTAGTAACAGCAGTTTGGTTAGTGCAAATACTACTGAAGACAAACCCCAGTGAAGATATGTGCCTTATCTTGGCACACTCTTTAAAATATGCTCCATTAATGTCTGTATCCTTGCAATGGAATTTAAGTATTGTGGAAAGTTTTACATTATTAGGACTCAGATCTCCCACTGTATGTCATCTAAAGATTATCTTTTTCTAGTGTTGTCACAGCAAACAGATGAACTCTGTGTATGTTGCTTTAACATACTGCTGCTCCAGACGAGCAACTCCAGCATCTATTAAGAGATACGATGTGCCCGGCCCTGATTTTTGTCACCATCTTAGTGCTATTGTATGAAGTAAATGTACTTCCTTGTCGGGCTGATGCAAGCAGCTAAATGCTAACCAGGAAGATATTCTAGACTGTTTCTTTTCATTCAGAGGAATAAAGAAGTGACCTCTCACTCCCACTTGCTGAGAGCATCAACACATGCAACTTCAAAGGTGGTTTTGAAAACTAAGCGTCAGAGCTTAAATTGGAGCCCAGGGGCCTCTGCCTCAAACAAAAGAGCAACTGGGAACTACTGGGAGAGCTATTGAACTTAGAGAGGGTTCATAGTCAGAAAATATTTGCTCTAGCTTTGATTCATATCTGTCCTCTCTATTGGCAAACACAAGTTAAAAGCTTGTGAACTGACACAGCAATGAAAGAATGAGCTAGTATGGTCTCTATGCTGTGCATGAGTTGTGAGCCAATTTAACTACAGCAGAATCTTTCTGGTGATAGTGCAAGACACAGAAAGAGCCTATAAAGTGATCATCTCCCTCAGGTGGAACAGAGGTCATAACAAGAGAAATCCAAGCTACAGTGGAGAACAAAGTGATTCTTCATTCTTAATCTGTAGATGTTAAGTTGATGCAAAGTTGCATGAAGTCAAATTCTTTAAGGCTTCTAATCAATTAAGAGGAAAAATATAACATCTGAGTACTTTAGATACTGTCAGTACCAAAGATAAAACAGAGTGGGTGTAATTCATGAGCAGGAACTACTCGGTAATTGCTGGAATCTGACATCACATCTCAGCTCTAACCAAAGGAACCTCTGGCCTCGAGTAAGTCCTTGCCTCATCAGCACTGGTGTTTCCCAGCAGCGACAAACTTCTGAAATCTGAAGAAATTGTTTACAACGATGTGGCTTAACCCTACATTCCATGTGCTTCAGCCTCTCTGTCTGCTGAACCACAGGCAGAGGAACCTCTCTTGCTGGAGCTCTCCAAGATGTCTTACTTCATCCTTTCTCTAATCTTCACATTTGTTCCTAAGCCCACTCTCCTCAGACATGAGAATCTGCGATCATCATGAACTACAATACACAATTGTCAACTTAAGGAACTTTGTTTCTGTTGCAATGATTTTTTTAAACGGCATCTGGTACAATAATTGTAATAAAATACATTGCTAATATGCACCTTTCTTCCTCTGATGCATTTCCTGATTTCAAAGAATTGTACTGATGTTTTTTTTTTTTAAAGCAAAACCTTGACTGGCTCAACACATCTGAAGATGCTCAAAATTTCACATTGTGATTCTGCATTATATCACTGCAGTTCACAGAGCATAACACTATATGTGGTATCACAGTTGTATATAGGCAGCCTGACGTACGAACCAAGAGAGAAAGCTCCCTCCCTTAGACAACAATTCAGACAATCTGCTGTGGGGAATGTAGAACAGACGTAGATAACTCAAGACAGCCCTGATCAATTTTCTTGCAAGCTGAAAATTTAATGCCCTAAGACTGTTCTGACAGCTGTAGGGGGACTGACCTGCTACGTACCTCTGTCTGAGATGAGCAGGAATAAAGTGGGTGCGGCAAATAGGGGAATGCCCGGAATGTAGGCACAGCAAGGAGGGAATGCTGGGAATGGGGCTGTTGATATTTGTTGCATGAATACTACCTTCTTGTCTTTTCTCACATCAACCCATGTTGGCCTCAGTGTAATAATCAAGACAGGGACATTTGCCATAAAAACCAAAACTACTCTATTTACTAGATGCTTGAGTCTGTCTTGGAGCAGAAGTTGCTTTGCCGGATGTGTCTGATGCAACCCGAGAGCAACGAGTACGACCTACTCTAGGAAGATGCTAAATATCTCAAGAAAACCCATCATCCAACTGCTAGTCTTAAAGTCAGGCCACATGCAACAGACCTGCAGATCCTACTTACAGGCAGAAAAGGCAATGAATCCACTTCATTGATAATTAAGTATTAAAATGGTCGCCTAACAAGCTTGGTCCATTGATGGAGTCTACAAGACTTAACTGGTATTACTAGAGTTTCTCTAAAACCTTAATTCAAGATCTAGGTTTCTGGTGTAGATACAGGATTTTCCCACAAGCCTGTATCTGGAAGATTGTGTGACAGTACTAATTAGAGAATCAGACAGCAAAGCTAAGGAATAAAAGCCTGTCCAAGTTTGTTTTCTGCTTCTATTCTTTAAAGAGCAGGATAGTGAATGCATTGGACAACTACTTTGCTGTATATTGACTATTTACTTTCATTTTAGTTTGCAGCTTTGTGTAAGTGATAAAGGCAACAATATCAAAGATATATAATAGATGTATAGACATATATACAATATAAATATCCATATTCTGCAAATGGGGAAACAGAGGCCTAGAGGGCTTGCTCAATGCCATACAAAAAAACTAATGCCACAACGCCCAACAGCATTAGGAACAGTTCTTGATTTCTGAGCCCTGCTGTAACCATCAGCCAGCTCTCCCTGTTCAGAAACCCTCATAATGCTCTGCTCTGGCTTTCTCACATACGTATTGAAATGTTATCACAACTGTCTGGTTCTGTGAATCTGTCCAAGAGCAGTAAATAAGTGTTGGTGCTTGTGACCCAGACAGAACAGCTGATCTGCCAAAACAGCCTCACAATTTTTACCCATTACAGATCTCAAGAGCACTTGTGAAGCAGCTTAATCACCATGTGAGACAAATAGGGAATCTTCTGACTTTTATAAACCAGGAAACAAGAAAAGTTAGCTTAGATTCAAAACTAGCAGAAAAAAGAAGTTAGAAAAACCCACCCATGAGTGTTACAGTAAAGCGGAGCGAACTAGGAAAATGTAATAAAAGCAGATTCTCTTCCATGCGACATGTTTCTATGGTCACAAAGAGAAGGACGGACAAGATGGTTATAAAATTGACTATGTAAAAAATGCAGCTCTACCTGGGAACTGCAATAGCCATTGCTGACACTAAGAAATTAAACAATAAAATGAGTTGGCCGAGGTCACCCAGAGCTGCTTAAGCTCTGAAAGAAATCTGTAAAAGGGAACCAGATCCAACTATAGCATGCCATCTCTCTTTCTTTAGTACAAAAGGGCTTCTGCTTTCTTCCTACTCCCAATTCAGTCATCTGTCATTTTCAGGACAGCTTGGAATTGTCAGTTCAATTACGTTTCAGTTCAGAGGAAAACAAAGCAGATGCTGCTTATTACTAAAAGGTAGAATCTCTCTCTTTCGAGGAATATATCTTCTTTTTTTTTTATAATTAGACATTGAATTACATGCATCTCCCTTATTTAGTAAACAATACACAAGAGCTGGGAGGTAATATCATTCAGCTAAAATGAAATACTGTCTTCAGCTTTGGTAGAAGTGTTGGTGAACTCAACTACTGCTTTTAATTTTTAAGATTCAGACAGCTTTTGTATCAATCTTCCCCTTTTAATTCCTCGTATCACTACACACATTAGAAATAGGGTCAATTCCTAGCATCTGCCATGAAATGTGCCAAAGGGTGGGGGAATCAGACACAGCAATTGCCTTTTCTAAACAATACAAAATTTTCTCACTGATTTAATTAATTTTTAAATTATTTTGCACAACTGTTCAGAAATGCTACTCATCAAATATTAAAATGCAACTTCAACATCTTGCCAGAGAGCTTAACCAAAAAAAAAAAAGGCAAAGAGATTTTTTTTTTGTTCTTACAATACCTGCTTTAAAGTGGTCCTACTCAAATTTTCGTGTCTGCTCTACCCGCAGCAGCACACTGATGAGGACTGACTGAAAGGCACATGCAGGGAGGTCAAATAGTTCCCTTGGATCTGTCGGGCACTGCAAGCTGTTCAGAGGCGGAAGCTTACTGCAAACTGAGCCCCGTCTCTGCCCATATGTTGTGGTCCCAAGAGGAGACATTATATCCCTGCGCCGAAGACACAGTGAGCATGAAATTAAGCATTTTCAGATTATGCGCATAGGTTTTCAGTAGCTGTTTCATTTCTGTAAACTCACTTCCTACCAAAATGACATAGGAGGCCTTCACACAGTGAAACAATTCCAAGAAGTACAAGGATGCGGGAAAAAAAGCACCCAAGGAATAGTTTTAATAGCTATTCTGAAGTATGGGAAGTGATCTTAATTTGCAGGCAAAATTGATAATCTGAGCTTTCCATATCAGAATATCCCATAACTAAACATCCATAAGTAACATTATCTTGTTTACCTTTAGACCATTCATTGTCAACTCTGTAATATTAAAAAAATAAAATAGAGAGGATGATGACTTAAGGCAGAGCATTTTCTTTTAGAACCGGTCTTTACACCAAAATTCTCAGATCCAAAAATGATAAAAGTTTAGTGCCTCTTGAACACTTCACAGCATTTGCCTTTTGAGTTTCTCTTTGTTATGCAGTACTAGAATACAGAGAAAAGTCCTCTCTGGATACCTGTACTATTTCTGAAACTATAGCAACTTTGTCCAATTCAAGGGTGTTTCTGCTCTTACAACCATCCTTGTAATAATGCATTTTGATAACATTTTCCACTTGATCTCAAAAGGCAGTACAAGCACTGGTCCCTAAATCACTCTGAGGTGAAGTTAGATTGGATTTATCAAGGAGGAAATAAAGGCACAAACAGGTTAAAGGTCTGATCCATCAGCTCCTATAAATGCACATCTCATTGACAGAAATTCTATACACAGCATACTTGTGAGTGAAAACAGGTTTTATTAGTGGCTTGTTCAAGACCCACAGGGAATCAGTGTCAGAAGCAAGATAATCCAGACTCCGGATCTCTGTTCAAGATGTATATTTACTCTGACCTTTTACTTAAAACCTTCTACTAATTAAGTAGATTTTATTGGGAGTGGAACAATCTAAAGAGGAACTAACGACATGCTCATGCAGCATGAAGCACAACTCATGATCTTATGTTATTACAATTCCAGTAACACATTTATCCTCTTCCCCTTCCTTGTACTGTCTCTAAATTACATGATAAAGTTCCCCAGACCTGCCAGTTTATTTCCTTCTAAGACACTAAAACCACTTGCAGTGCTACTCAAGTATAGAGTTGTGGGGTTTCTTTTTGTTCACTGATTCTAGGGAATTGTTCTGCGTAACAAGCTCAGGAAAACCAGGAGTTTTGTGGCCTGCCTTCTCGTCACTAAAATTTAGATTGCATTTGAGAGCTGAAATCACACTTGTAGAGCTCCTGCACTCTATATGCATCCAGATCCTGTGAAAGTAGACTGTGTCTCAAAGGAGTATTGAGTACACTCCCAAACCACTACATTCTCATCCAAAACTGCATCTGCAGAGAAAAAAACAGTGCAGAGCTTAAGTACAATTTATTGCCGTAAAATTGCAAACAATTGTACCAGGCTTTGGCATCTGTAGTTTAACACACTAATGAACATCAGTTTTGTAAAGAAAAATCTCAGATGGGAACTGTTGCATCACAACCTGGGATAATACAAGCTCCGCAATGAATTACGGGAACAGGAAAGGAACTAGAACTAAGGGACACGCAGCTTTTTAATCTAGCCAGTCCACCATGAATTCAGAAGACAAACCCCAAATCTCTGTACACAGAGGCACAGAAGTGATCAGTCTCTGCCTCAAAGCTCTGATTTCCTCCTAGATTTTGCAGTGTCTTAGATTTCTTGTTAGATTACCGCCTTGGTACCTTTGTGTGCTCCTTCCCACCACAGCTTCCTGCGCGTCTGGCACCCAGCGTGTGCCTTCCCCTCACGGCTCCTTTGAGGCTTCCAGGCAGTTGGTTACTCTACGGCAAAAGTGGCTTTTCAGAGGGAGATCTGCAGGTGTCACCCTCCCCTTGCAGAGGCACAGCCCTGGCAAAGGGACACCCCTTCTCCCTCATCCTGGCTTAACTGGGGCACCCACCACGGCCTGCCTTTGCCAAGGGGATGGAACCTTAGGCCACAGGCCGCTCTTGGGCCGCCTCCACGCCACTCCCTCCTCCCCCCGGCATGCCCTTCGCCCCCGAGTCACTTCACTGCCCCTCAGCACGGTTCCTCCGAGGGCATCTCGGCAGCCGCGGGGCCAGAGGGATCGCCTCTCCGCCGGCCGTCCCCACGCCTCAGGGCTGCCACCGGTGCCGAGCCGCCGCTCAGGCTCCCCTCAGGGCCAGCCCCGACCTGCCGCCAGGGCGGATACTCGGCTTCGCGCGCCACCCTGGCCGAGCCAATCACCGCGCGGCGTACGGGTGGCCGCGCGGGATCTCACCAATCAGACGCCGGCTTCTTGAGGCCGCCCCGAAGTGCCACCGCGGGGCCCCGGCGCCGTGGCCTCTCGCTTTGCCAGTGACCCTGATGGCGGCCCCGGCGGCGCGGGGGGAGGCCCGGCGGGCGAGCGGCTCCCCCGCCGAGATTGCCCGGCGCGGCTGGTGAGTAACGGGCCGGGCGGCGGCGGGGCGCGGCTGGGCTCCGTCCCGTCGGGAAGGAAGCAGGGCCGGGAGGGCCCGCCGCTCCCTCAGCGGGATCCCCAGCTCGGCCGGGGGCTGCCCGCCATGGCGGGGGGAGGCCCGAGGCAGAGGTCCCGCCGCACCATTCCCCTCAGACACCCTCCCTTGGCACCTGGCCGGAGCGTTACCTAGCGGCTGACGAGGGAGAGGAAACGAGGAGAAAACAACCCCCAAAAAAGGCGCTCCCACACGTGTTGGCGGTTCAGCGCCCCCGGCGGGGCTTCCCTGCAAACCGGGGACAGGCTCCGCGGAGCATCCCCCGGCGGTACCGGCCTCGGCGGGCCCCCCCGCCCCCAGCGAGGCGGGGAGGGGGCCGGGCCGAGCCCAGGGTGCTCCAGCAGCTGTGGGTGCAGCTGCCGCCTTGTACAATGCGTAAGGGTTATAGGGATGGTCCCAAAATCTGACTAAAATGCCCCAACAAGTTCACCAGGATCCCTTCTGAGCTAGATAGCAGCCTCGACTCTGCCAGTTGTTTCGTCCTGCTCTTACCTTGTCATAGTCTTTTGATCAGCAGAAGTTCACAGCACGCTTCATTTTGCCTCCTGTCCACTTGTTTTATTTCCAAAAGCCGTGATCCATGCAGTCCTTGGATTACATGACCCCTGTTTGTCTGTTGTTTGAGAGCTTTCACCTATCAGGGTAGCACAGGCCAGTATTGATAGGACAAGGCCCAACAGTCCCAGTTAAAAATCTCATTACCTAAAAGTACAAGAAGTTTGTCTTGGATGACACTATCTACCCAAAAGATAGCTAAAGGGAAAACCCACAGACAGGAGCGGATAGTGTTTTAGTTACGCATTTAAGACTCATGGTTTTCACAGAAGGACAATTCACAGAAGAGTTTAAGTTGGCCTTACCAGTCTTAAAAGTTACCAAGACAGCAGAAGATGAACCTTAGCACCCATCCAGCTTCCCAAGGCAGCTACTAAGTAGTACATATTTTCACATTTTCTGAGAAAAGGAAGCTCCTAGGACACGCTTGTCTGAAGTCCTGTTAGCTATTGTAGGACAAAACTCCTAGTTGACCAAACATCTCATACGCGACGAGATACAATGTATAGTAGCACACAGTCTCTATGAAACACTTTAGGTTCCTTAGAAATGCAAGTCTCTATATAAACAAACTGTTACTCAACAGCTGCTGTACTGAATTAAACTACAGGGCTTGCTCAAATATAGCAAAATTTGAATAAGCTAGCAAGCAAACCAGATCATCTTTCTCAGAAGCCTAGTTAATACAGGCAAGCATGTAAATAGCTACACTATGCTGGTTTTATGCAAGGTACCTTTTGTTCTGTAGGAGAGTGCTTTATATTTCTTTGTTGTCTTTTACTCAAGCACACCAAAACACTTTACATAATATTGTTCTTAACTGTGACCTTTTAAATAAAAACATTACCAGCATTTTTTTATCTGCTGAGAAGATTAAGATATTAGTGCTTTTAGCTCAGGTCACAAAACAAATCAATATTGCTACTGCAAGTAGAACCAAGAAAACAAACCTCCTTCCTCTAATCTTCATGTTACAGCTCTAACCGTTTAAGTCTCTGTATCTTTGAGGCCACCCTTATTTCTGTGTAAGTCCTACCCAAACCAGCTGCTAGAAGCCACAGCAAACACTCCCCAAACCCAAAAAGAAGGACAGCCCGGGGGAAGGGGTGGGTTGTGAGAGTTTATATACCCCTTGTGGCTGGGTGGGACTGGCCAGAAGCAGGGCTGGGGCCACGGGGGATTGGCCAAAGGGCAAGTCCTTTGTCGGGGTTAGCCAAAGGGAGAGTCTGTTAGAGTTTGGGCAGCATTGTCCTGCCCCCAGGCCTGCAGGGAGCAGAGTTTGATCTGGGTTGGTTGGGTTTTTAATATGTGATAAGGTATGGGACCACTTGTACGCTAAATAGGGTACTTTGGATCTCTGTCCAGAATACTCTTGAGTGAGTGGTGGAGAGAAGTTCTTAAGGAGCTGCAGAGAGCTCTGTTTTCCTTTCATAATAGAGTGAGTCAGCTCACTGTCCTATTTCTAGTTCATCATAGAAATGTTCATCATAAAACCTTCATGGAGCTTGTTGTGAGAATAGCAAAATACACAATCTATTGAACCGATCGGTGTCCTTTTTACATAAGGGCTGGGCTTTGCTTTGAATGAATGTATGAGCTTGATCTTGGTAATGGCCTTCAGGTGCTGGGCCTCCTTTGGGGAACTCCCAGCAAACACCTTCCCATCAGCATGACATTTGTTAAATATCTCCCAATGGCAAACACTGGTGTAAGAGTGGTTTTGCCTAGGTTTACTGTAAACTATGCAGGTAACACCCTTATTTATAAACTGGCATTAAGAGAAAAAGCTGCACTTTTATCTGTGAGTCAATGTACATCAGCAAAAATTGATTTTTCAGAAGGTCCTATAAATACACCATGGGCTTTTTTATTTTATTTTGGGCTGCTGCCTTTTTGTGGTTCTCTAGCATTTCAGGATTTTTTTTTTTTTTAATGAGGTAGTTATACAATCTTGGTTACCATCATAACCAATATCATGATGATGAATGACAGCTGTCACTTTTGCAGTGAATTCTGCCATGCATTTGCTGTGAAATGTTTTAGTTGTCATTCAAGGCATCGTGCCACAAAGCAGATGATGTCCCATTGCTTTGCAGAAGCTGGAGGGGCCCTTACATCTTTCAGAATTGTGCCTTTTGTTGCATTTTTCACTTTGATACAGACTGAATACATGCTGTGTCTTCCTGTGGCAGGCTTAGAGTACCTGAAGCAGAAAAGATAAAGCAATCCTTTAATTCCCAAATGCTCTTTTTTTAACCAGTAGAGAAAAATGAACATGGCAAAGATCTTTCAGGTTTATTATACCTTAATTTGAAACAGTAAAAACTGTAGAAAACAGTAAGGTAGACTAAACTAGTTTGATCATTCTTTTGATCATATCTGTCAATTACTTCTCAACTCACCAGAACAAAATTAAAACAAAAATAAATGTGTTCTTTTAATTATGTAGCATCTTGTTTTACCTTAATTTTTTAAGCAAACTGATGGTGTGACTCTTCCAAGTGTGCCAAAGCTATTTCCTACTCTCCTTCTCCCTCCTTGTTGCTCAGCTTTTGTTTTAAGCCACCGCTTTCCTTTGAAACAAGTCTAATGTGCAAGACCTGGGCTGAAGAAAGAAGGAAGGAGTCAGAGATATTTTTTTATTGGAAAACTCTCAGCAAGTAAGGTGTAGACAAAAATTAATTTCACCCCCAAAAGGCACACTTGTCAGTTGGAAAACAAATTTTAAGTTCAAGTTTGATCCTGTTCGTGATTCAAGGTAGAATAGATCTCTCTAATTCCTGTCATTTGGCAAGGGAAGCACAAATGAGATATCTGACCACTGCTGAGTTGATAACACTTAGCACATACACAACATTAGCTCAGAAGATCTCACTTACTTTACAGCTACTAATAAATTTACCTCACAGTTTCTCTCTGAAGCAGATATGCGTATCTCTATTTTAATTTAGGGTTATTGAGGCAGAGAATGTTTAGCTGGCCCAAATTTTGACAAGTTTTTTCACAAGCAGCTACTGAAGCCAAGAAGTGTGGCTGCCAGCTCCCTTGCTGTAATTATTCTGTGCTCGCAGTGGGTCTCAAAGCAATTGACAGTATCACTTGATGCACCTTTGGAAGCCCATATATCAGCAAATGTGCCCATGTTGCAAATTATCAGGCAGACATCAGCTACTCATGAGTAGGAAGACCGTATGGTTCTGCTGATATCAAAACAATCAGCTCTAATCTAAGCCATTTTCTCCAAGGCTTTTTTGGTTATTATCTGTTCCCCCGTGTTTCTATTCTCGGTGACAGATCAGGCTTCTGTTCTTCAGGAATTCACTTTTGGCAGTGAGAAATGTTCAGACTCCCATCATTTTTCATAGAGTAATCTATGTTGGGAGTTTTCACTAAATAACATGAAAGCATCAGTGATTGAGCACTTGAGGGAAAACAGTATCATTAGGTTGATTTATTTTTCTCCCTAAAGACTTGCAGCTTCAGAAACACATTTTTCTTTCCAAGTGTCTATAGATTGTATAGTTACCTGATTATTCTGGTTTGCTAGTTGTATTCTAGGTTCTATACATACTGTATCATGCTGTATTAGTTATTAAATTTCAACACTGATGCTTCATACTGATGTTGTGAGGTTTGGTAAGTTGTCATGCTTTGAAATCCTTGGATTTCAAAGGAGGACCTGAAAGCACAGTGTTTATAACCTGTATAAATACACTGACTGCATAAGACAGTGTTATTTGAAAGATAATTAGGTAAACAAAGCTTGAATGGACCCTTGTAAAGCTCTGCTTCTGCTGTTCAGAAGGATGTTTCAAACACTTGCTGATACTCAGATCAAGATACAAGGCTCACTCTTCACTCCAAATACTTCCAAACAGAAATGAGTTTGGGGTGATTGGAGTGTATTTTTCAGATTTGAAAAGGTCTGAGTATCAGATACATATGGGAACCTGAGCACTGAACTCATCCATTCTTATAAAATAAAATAAAGATATTCTACCATGCATTGCAGCCTCTCCACATAGCTATTGGCTGAGTTGGGCATACTGGATTTTCAGAGTTAGCTTGCTGTTAGTGCTGTGTGCGTGGGATTGAGATGCTTTATTTGCAGACTTTGTGTTGGGTTTCACTCTGACTGACAATTTGGAAGTATTTCTCGGGCTGAATGCAGCATGATGACACTTGAGCACCACAGAGTTTCATGGACTGCTCTTGGCATCAGAATCCTGAGGAGGATGGAGTGTGGTGGGAAAGTGAAAGGGGTAAACTGGCTGCCCTTGGAGCCGCTGGTGTCTGATTAGAGCAACCACGATTTCAGGCATCTCTGATTGTCTGCGGCTGAACACTTGACTCCCACTAACATGTTCCAGCAAAGCAGTCCCACTTCATTTCTATCCTGCTGTCTGGCAGAGTTTAACATGTCGACGGCATGAGTGACTAATTGCCTGGGCAAACAGAAGAGAGATAAGAACAGGGAGGACAGGAAGGCAGATGCTCTGGTGTGGAAGAAATAGGAGTGCACAAACGGCTAAGGGTGGGTCCAGAGTGTTGAGTCCCTGCTGTTGGTGCCCTCCAGCCAGAGCCACCCACTGCTGCTAACGATACGGGCTCTGTGGGATTAGCACAAACAGTCCAGGATGTTTTTTTCTTGCTCTGCTTTTGTCACTTTGGCTTTCTGGTTACCCAGTTGTGTCACGGATAATTATGCTTTTGAAGTCTAGATTCAGAGAGAAATTCAGGCACTTAATTTTTGTTTGAACGAGTGAGAGCCCGGTGCATAAATCCTTCAGTACATCTACTAATAAATCTTCTGTCAGAGGGAAGTAAGAAGAATAATAATGGATTTATTTCTTAGTCCTTTTATGGTTAGTGACCATTTTTGCATTAAAATAATCTCCTCTTGCCTTCCCTTATATTAATGTCACTCTTAAGTTAAAGGCAAGATACTGAGGCTCCAAGCTGCTGCATGCAGGCATACACAAGTGTGTTTTCCACCTTCCCACTCCCAGCCCTCTTTGTCAGCTGCGCTCCAGTAACTTTGTCTGATCCTCTCAATTGCAATTGCTAATTGGCCTGGCAGGGATATGAAGTGACTGAAAATAGCTTCGTTCCTTTGGTGTGTGCACATTGAAAAGGGTCATAGAACAGAAAAGTAGGGCAGAGTCCAGACTCATGGCTCACGCCAGCCGACCGGCAGCCAAAAAATGGCACCTGCAGATGGCTGGTTGCTGGACAACAAGCAGTTCTTTGGTAACCAGCAGTCTGCTGAATGCTTGATGCTTCCCAGAATGCAGGTGCAGGACTTGCCTGCATGAGGGGAAGTACCAACATCTAACTCTTCAGCGTGGGAGAGCAGTGGCTTTCTGAGTAAGCTTTGGATGCCTTTTGTTTTCCTTGAAATGATGTAGCATTGTGGAGAGCTGTCCTGTAGGTGACTGCCACAAGGATGGGATCTCCAGAGTCCTTCTTCCAGGGCAGTAAAACAGCCAGTCCTGTTGTATCTAGGAAATGTGTGGGTGGTTTGGATTGATTTGCAGATCCAGCTGCTTCCTTGTTTGTTTGGATGTAGGAGAACTATATGTCCGAGCCCCAAGTTTGTGTGTGATGCTAAAAAATAGTACCAAGAGTTGCTAACCAACAAAAAAGCTTTCCCAAGACCAACCATAGCATCATCTTATAGTATAATATCTCATTATGTTTATATATAAGAAAATCCTGCAGAGCAATGTACACAGATCCTTTGTTTTGACCAGAAAAGACATTTTGCCTACGTGGAAGGAAAACCAAATTTGTGTCATGGGCGATCAAGGGGGAGATGGGTGGATGGAGAAGGATGTGAGTTCCCGAGCTGCTTCCTACCTCAATTCTGTCCCTGTTTTGCTAAAAAAAAAAAAAAAAGAAAAGAAAAGAAAAAAAAAGAGGCCTAGTTCCCTGGAATTGTTTCTATGACTTTTGACCTACTTAATGGTGGTCAGATACATGCTCAGCCCAGCAGCACAGCCTTGTTAAAGGCTGGATGTGTTGTTCAGCAAATGGAAGAATCATTATTGCAGGCTCCATTAGAGATTAGCTGGACAAAGCTCCTGGTAGATAAGAATAGCAAGACAAATAGCCGTGGGTGACAGCATACTCCAACACCTGGTGGAATCCAGTGCTTTGTCAGCTTTTTTTGGAGGCTTGCCCAAAAGTCTGTCAGGGCTGCAATAATACTCTTACTCTGAGCTGCAGGGAACTTAATTCATCTACTGTTGCCAGTTTTGGGGGGGACTTTAAGCTAATGGGATCAGTTCTGAGTAAGGGGAGAGTTGGTGTACTATTACAAGCACTTTCAGCTCCCCAATTCTCCTTCTTTTTAAGACCAGTCCTGTAATTTGAATTTCGTGAATTTCATCACTTTCTTGTCCTAAAGGGAGTGTTATGGGGAGATTGACTGCTTCTCCTTCTGTTTCCACAGATGGTGATGTTTATGGTTGGACTAGATGATCTTTAAGGTCCCTTCCAACCTAGACAATTCTATGTGATAAGTGTAGCCAAGCTCATCTCTACCTAGGAGACATTCTCCCCTCAGGAGAGAGCAATCCTCTTTTGCTGGACATGCGTGCAGAACCGCACAGCCATGGACCTCAAGGAGAAGTGTCAGGTAAGTTTCATGAAAAGGGTCATGCCCAACTTACATGTTGAGTCCTTTTAATTGTATTTCATTATTTTGGGACAAGACTCACCATTTGGCATTATTATGTGATGGTATAATCCATGGTTATTATCAAAATTGAGTGTTCTGTCACCTTCACTATCCTAGGGTTGTACTTGTGTCAGTAGGTAAGTCCTTTGCAGGCTGGGACTGCAAAGTTGATGGAACAGTATAGGTGAAGTATGTGCTGTCACATCTACTTTGTCATAAGCTTTAGGGACACTTACCTTGGCTTTATTTGAGAGGCTGAATTTACTGAGAAGATATTTAAAATAAACTAAGGTGATAAAATCATCTGAGTCCAGTTTTACTGATGATAAGTGCATGTATTTCTTGCGCAATCACATGTCTTTCTAGGGAGTGCTCTAGGATAGTATTTCTAGATCTGGTTTAGAAAGTGCCAGATAAGTCTAGATATTTTATGGAGGGGCAATCTGTCTCTTGCTGTCTTGCCATGCTTTGAGCTTCAAAGTTAAGAGAGAGAGAAATCTTCATGAATAGCTGCTATAGAAGCTAAAAAGACATATCTGCTGTGGCTGACAGGAGACTGTAAACTTGGCACATGCTATTGCTTCCCAAAAGTAAAATGATTTTGATGCCATCAGTGAGTAGCCTGCTGTCAGCAGCCACCTGAGTATTAAATGTACTTCTCACTCAAAAAAGTGAACTGGTCCTAATTCTGGATCTCAATCAGAAATGGGACAGGTAGTTTGAGACCAGCGCAGAACATGGTATGTGCCAACATCTCAGCTGATGCTGGTAAGAGAACATTCTTGGCTTTCCTTTTCGGTGTCCCTCTCCCCACCACACTAGATTTTGTCTGCTGGATCATGTTTGCTGCCTGTGTTACTCCGTGTGCATCCCTTTCTCGCTGTTCTGTTTACTTCCAGCATCAAGAAGGGCTTTTGTTCATTAGTGCAAAGTACCTGTTAGATAATCACCTTAGACTCAGACCCGCTCTGAAGAATTACTACAGCTGTGTGAGTGAACTGAAAGGTACTCAGTTTTTCACATCAGCTCTGCACTTGCCTACTAGGCTTCTTATTTGCTGGGTTTTTGGTTCTCTTGTGCCCTAGACCAGGAGGGCCTGGGTTTCCTCATGCCTGGACCTCCCGCCGCTGGTACGCTCCGAGGACGTGTTTGAACTATGTTGTTTTATATCAAATTGTCGTATTGCTATGGAGGTAACGTTCCAACGAGGGTAATTATCTATTTATTTTCTTGTTAATGACATCATGGGCTAATCTGGTATTGATCATTTTTAAGAGATGACGCAGTTACCGCTGTGTTCTGTGTGGGCTGTGAGAGCCCAAGGCTGGCGTTGCTGCAGCCACGGCAGAGCGCAGCGGCGAGGCTTTGCACTGTGGGCTGCTATCTCCGGTTCATCTCTCTCACTCATATGACGTTCTTCATTGTACAATGCAGGAAGAGCATATCAAATTGCTGGACAGGCAGCAGAGGGACAGTATTGTAATAGACCATTAAAAAGCCTATTAGGAGAGCATCCTGCATAAGAGATTATGGGGGAGTGACGGTGTTCTGAAGTCCTAGTCTCCTCTCCTGATGTACTGGAGTTTTTTCTCCCTCCTTTCTGAATGGGGATTTAAAATGAAGACAAAAAATCACCACACTCTTTAAAAAAAACCCCAACATTGATACATACCACTGCATTTTACAACTTTGTTTGGATTCCGAGGAAAGACCATGGTTTTATTCTTGTTATCAGTATACTATTTGGTGTTAAGGAGTTTGCTCCTATTTTTTTTTCAATACTGCAGATCCTTGAGAAAAGACCATGGTTTTATTCTTGCTATCAGTGTATTATTTGGTGTCAAGGAGTTTCTCCTATTTTTTTTTCAATACTGCAGATCCTTGTTTCATCCCCTTTAAGGTGGAATCCATCTTCCTTTCCAAAGTGAAGAACTCGAACTATGTCTGATCATATGCTGATAAGGGAACAAGTTAACCTACTGTATAACCTCAGTAGTAAATTTGATGTGCTACTTTTTTTTAAAATGCTAAAAATAAAATGAGCCCAAGTGATAACATCAGTCCCAAATCTAGTTGAAGGCAATCTCTTTGCTCCAATATATGTATGTGATGAAGAGTTAGTGCTGCTGGAACAGAAGACATGCTCTGAGCTTTGCTGCTGCACAGACATCTGTCACTCAGAAGAGTGAGAGACTCGTCCTTTGGCTCCAGTCAGCTACTACAGTTCCGTTGTCAGAAATAGCTGAGGATCAGAGTTTGTCAGGTGTAATGTAGGCTACCTCCCAATGTAGGCTACCTCCCAATTTTTGCCAGAAGCCAGACGCTGCAGCGAAAGGCCGAGAGCATTTTAGAAGCAGTGCCAAAACCTTCTTAAATTAAATGTGCTGATAGCTTGTTCTTTCCCCTCTTCTCCTGACTTTTTAATTTTCTGTGTATTTCTGAAATTAATTCAATACTCGTGAAAGGTGCTGGAATCTGCTCTCAGGCCCACTCAGCATATACCAAGACAGACAGCAGCACGGATTGCTGCAGGACAGTGTGAGGCTCATGAGTTTGAGTTAGTTAGTTGTAGGCTGTATTTGCAGCAACGCAACTATTAAAAATCATTGACATCATCTATACAGACAGTGTGAGGCTCATGAGTTTGAGTTATTTAGTTGTAGGCTGTATTTGCAGCAATGCAACTATTAAAAATCATTGACATCATCTATACCACAGTTACCAATACCAACTGAGTGTATTATCCCAGTGTGATTGCTGCAGCCTGGAGACAGCACCGTGCCTCCTGGCCAGAGCCCAGAAGTGTATTCCAGGAGCCTGCGATGGGCTCCACATCGCTCCAGCCACTGCCTTCTTCCAGGATGCATAACTAGAGCTGCAGTCCTACCTTTGGGCTGAAAAGTACCCTGAGTCCTTTGCCTCTTCTCATCTTGCCAGTAACAGTATCTTTGGTTTTTATTCCCTGCTGTTCTCTAAAACCACAGCTCTTCTTCCGAGGGCTTTTTCACAAACCGATCCCTTTTCCACAGACGGCTCTCATCCGTGCTGCAGCTTTTGTGTGGGTCTCAGTCCCTTCCCTCTGCCTTTGTACTCAGCCTTTTATTTTAACCCAGAATTTTATCTTCAGTTCTCAAGTTTACAGCTTCTGCTCTTTCAAAGATAGCACATTCTGTTATTTAATGCACAAATGCATGTCCAGATGCAATTTATGATACCAGCTGACATCAGAAGGAAGCTATATAGTATAAATTACTGCCTTATACAAAACACTTCGGAGCAATGTCTCTCCACAGTGGGGTAAACAAAAGGAAGCAATTTGAGCCATTTCCAGTCGTGTTCATGACCAAAGCTGGAGCTTCAGAGCTGGAAGAAAGTTGTGTTGGGACCTCTTAACTGCATGAAGCACAAGGGTTAATTCTGGTGCTGCACTGTCACCAGCAAGTTGTTTCATTCACATTCATTCGAGTCTCCCAAAGGTGCAGAGCCAAACAGCTCAGTGGGCACTGAGACATGGATATGCTGTGCAAAGGTTTGCCCAGTCTTAACCCCATGTTGTTGTTGTTGATCCTTTCTTTTTTCTCCTTCCTTTTTTTTTTTTTTCCTTTGTGTTGAAGTGTAGGTAAGTAGTTTCTTAGAGGAAAAGAGGAAGGAAGGAAAAATTGTGCCATTAGGACATTTTGTTCCTCTCTGTGGTTTAAAATTGTTGTCTAGGTAACAAAATGCCCTACAGAAGGATGAAGGATGTCTTGCTTCTTTCTCCCCCCTTTCTCCTGAAGTGACATAAAATGCAGTGTCCTCTTCCCTTCAGCTTTAAGAGCTTTGTGAGATTACATATTGATGTGTAACTCAGTGCTGGCCCAGAGGTGATAACCAGTTCTTTCGGGAGTTGTCTTAGATCTGGTCTGTGTTGGGTTTACTGTAAATACGGAGACCTCTTAATCTCTACACTTCTGGCTTTAAACAGAGAATATGGGTTGTGCCTATTTAAACATCTGAATCTTAGGGAAGGAAAGGAAGTGAAGAGCTTGGCCAGGGATGGTAGGCGAATCCTGACATGGGTACCTGGTCTTCAAAGCTACATGATAAGCTGAGGCTGGAAGCCTTTCCTGTGCCTGTCCATTCCATTCTGTACCAGCCAGCTGTAATCCTTGGCAAGCAATTGATGCAGTTCTTGGCTGGGCCAGTTCTTCACCCCTTTCTATGTGGAATGAATGTAATTGGTTTAGTGATTGCTCTGCAGAACTGGGAAGCCCCAGACAGAATTAGGACAGCACTGAAGTAGGAGCTAAATAAAGACCCACTTATAAAGGTGCATCCCTCCAACAATGAGAAGGAAGCATTCCTGTAAAAGATGAAAATGAGAGAGAAGGCTCATTTCTTCTTCCCCTCCAAAGGCCCTTTTATCCCATTACCTGTTGTTCTGCCCAGCCCTTCCTTGTCTATGCTAATCCTTTTCCCTTCTCTGTGCCACTGCCCAGGTGTCAGTAAACGGGGAGCCCCAGGGATGGTGTGTGGCGATGAAAAATTTGTGTGCACCTGTTGTTTTAGATTTTGGGGTTCAGGATGTATGAATATTGGATACTGAGAGGGGCTTTTGCTGCTTTCTCTATCAGTGAAAGAAGAGGGAGGGAACACTTCACACCGGACCTATAACCATTACAACTTGTTTAAAGAGCGAATGCTTATATTTTTTAATTGAGCTTGAATCCAAAGCTGTGGAGTCATCTGGAAGATTCTCCTAGGTTTATGTAGGGGAGTTAGTATTCCTAGGTCTCTCTGTCTCATCTAGTCTTTTTCCTTGCCTGCTCAGGTGTTCCTTCCCCTGTAGTATATTTTATAGCACTTTGTCCTCTCTAATTTGCCATCTGCTTTTCCACAGACCCCTGTTTGTCAGCATCAACCCTTACTGTGCCTGCATATGCATCTCTACAGGCAGGGAACCCAGGGATTCTGACTGCATCGGCTCCATCTGATGAATGGACCATTCTTACAGACATCTGGTGCTATCCTGGGCAAACTTTCTTCTCTCTGCATTTTTTTTTTCCTCCTTTCTATCCCTCATCCCCCACCCCCATCCACCGCCTCCTTGCTGGATATGCAGCGTGACTGGAAACAGGCTGAATTAATCAGCAGACTGGTGCTTCACTCTGCTGCTTCTGTCTCATTCTCTGCAGCGCTGGGCTCTGCACAGTCTTGCTCTCTCTCCCTCTCTGCTCTCTCATTTTTGGAGAGCAGCAGCAGTGCAAGTTGCTGGGGAAGTGGCACAGGAATTTAGCCCAGATGCTCTTCAAACAGGCCGATCTCTGGATCCCCCACCAAGGCAAATGCCGCAAAGTAAGTTTCTCTCCCTTAACATTTAGATTCAAAATGGCTTTCCCTCTCTCCCTCCCCAACCTGCATCCTGCCTGATGTGATGGTGCATGAAGAGCTTTGAGGTTTTGGGGAAAGAGGTTATGGCAGGACATGAAACAGTAAATGGTGATTTTAGCTGGAAAATGGCTTGGTGTTGGAGGGGATGGGGAAGGGAGCTCTGTTTTAAACTGCAGATTTAACCCTAGAACCAACAGGAGGGACCAAACATGATCTGACTCCTGCTTTGCTGTCCCTCTGCTTCAAGACTTAAATTTGTCTGTTTCTTCTGTGAGCTGTGATCTGTAGCTGTTGACCCTTCTTATCCCTTTGAAACGTCTCGCAGTGCACCTGCTAGGTTGTACCGTAGTGTCAGTCCCCAAAGACCTCAGATAAAGAAGTGGGGATGGGGAGGAAACTAGTGGGGAGTTCTGTGGATTTCTGAGCATTGCTGGCCTCTGGGAGGGGATTAGCATCCTCTGGAGTAAGCTCTGTGTTGGCATAAAGCTGTATGCTCTGTGTTGAAGCCAGAATAAATACAGATCCCTGACTGCTCTCTGAACTTGGAGGAATACTGTAACTGGATAAATTACAGTAATGAAAGCTCAATAATTGCATAGTACAGGTGAGCTGCAAAGCACTGCATAAACACTGCTTCATCCTGCCAGCTGCCTGCTGGAGCAGGTAACTATGCTTGGGGATTTGCTGCTGCAAACAGGACTGAAGAGACAGACCAGGGAAGGTACCAGTCAAAACTGAGCTTTTACCTGGGGAGCAATCACGTCTTTCTCTGCCGTTGAACTGCTACTGGCTGAGAGAGAAGCAAAGCACTGGGCTTTGCATTACTCACATGGAAAGGCTGGTCGTGCTATTGGCATCTTACTCTGTGCTTTATGGCGGGCATAAAATGTGAATGTCATTGTCTGGGATTAAAATGGGCTCTGTTCACACTAAAATGCAGTGGTGATTCAGGCGGCTGATTAGTGGTGCTTTGGCTGGGTCTCTCCGAGATCTGTGCTCCTGCAGCTGTGTCTCTTTGCAGTGTAAGTCTGCAGGCCCTGTTAGCGATGAGCTGCGGGGAGCCTCAAAACCAGCAACCACACTGGAGCCCCCACAGACGCCCAGTTCCAAGCTGCAGGGGCTCTTTTGTCTGGGGGCAGGGGGAGGCCTGGGCTGCCTTTCATACCGTTGCTGCAGATGGAGGAAGGAGACAGTTGTTGACTATTGCTCTGTCCATTAACTTGGGCACTGCTGTGCTGAAGACTTTGCTTGTTTCATTTGAATTGAGACCACCAGCAGCTAAGCTGTGGCTGCCAAACTTGTGTCAGGTGGCATTTAAACCAAGTTTAACAGCTGTGTTCGTTGTGCCTTCTGGTACCTTTCCCAGCCAGTCCAGTTTTAAAAGCAGTGCTCCCCACAGAGCCATGATCTGCTTGATGGAGCTGCCTGAATCATGCAGGTATCAACATAACTTAATTTTTTCTGTGCTTTCCAGTCATGTTCAGGTGGGTTGGTGAATATTATAATTTTCACAACACCTGTAGTTTGTAGGGAGTTGGTAGTCCCATTATAAAGATGAGAAACTAAGGCAAAGAGGAGCATCCAATTTTCACACTGCCATCCAAAAATCTGTGGCAAAGAACAGAATCCAGCTGTCCTGATGGTTCATCCAGAGCCGTAATGAAAAGATCATCCTGTGTAGGAGTAGCAATGTGTCAGGGTGGAGGCTTCATGTAGCCTGGGTCACTAGAGAAACACACTTGCTAGGAGTCAGGGATCAGACCTCATTTGAAAAGTAACCAGGTGAGCACTAAGAAAGACAAAAAGCATAATCAGGACCAAGAATGTACGTCGTAAAAGGAGACTTGCCCAGAATGGTGTATACATTGGCTTTGCTGCCTACATCTGTATAATTCGGCACTAAGAAAGACAAAAAGTATAATCAGGACCAAGGATGTACGAAGTAAAAGGAGACTTGCCCAGAATGGCCTATAATTGGCTTTGCTGCCTACATCTGTATAATTCTGTAGCATGGATGGGCCATTTCAGGCAGTCTCAGTGCTCAGCAGCCATGGTTGGGCAGAGCTGTAGCACATTGATGTATGATTTCCTTTAGAACAAGAATAAATCCCTCTCTAGCACTAGCCTGCTCTAAGAAATGTTGCCCCAAGAAATTGCATGCTGTTCTGTGTACGATGTCTGCCAGTCTCTCCGATGAGACCCAAAAAACTCTGCTGTCTGTCGTATTGTGCCTTACCCTAAGCAAGAATCTGACTTAACAGTACTAAATGCAAATATATTTGATGGAGTTACTCCTTCTCATGTGTTTTTGAAACTGTGAATAATGTTCACATTTCAGGAGGTGTAATCCTTGAAGTAGATTAATAGCCTGCAAAATGTCATTGTTAAATTAAAACCTGCCTTCTTTTTCTGCTAAGGAATGCAAAATAGCTCTCAGAAAAAGGAAGAACATTCTGTTGCCCGGTTTCCCACCTCCAGCTGTTCATATCTGAAAAGCAATAGAGTAGAATTGTTAAAAAAAGGGGTCTAGTGTGCAGTCTGGAAAGAGGGAAGCAATCTGACAGCTGCCTTGTAGGGGTTTTCCAGACCACTCTGAATTGGAGGGGTGGAACTGCAGTCTGTGAGAATTGAAGCTTCTAGCAAATCTTCTGTTTTCTATTCCCTTATTTGTTTAAACAATCTTTGTAAAGGCAGATAGATTCAAGTGTGTGTCAGTGTTGGTGAGAAGCCCTTATTCTACAAGAGACTGAATCCACAGAGGATGGAGGATGATTCAACCCACTTTGCTCTGTAAAGCAAAGAGTATATTTATGCTTGAGTATTATTTGAAAAAATGTTTGGCTTATGTGATACAACACCACATATTATATCAACATTTACTGGTACAACAAATAAATATGCTGCTATGGATGTGTAATGGCTGTATGACAATATCAGAGGAGTTAATTATACTAATATTTTGTGTCCATTTCTCACCTCTATACATTCTGACCTCTGCTTGTTTGTTTCTCTTGAAGGAAGGAGCAAGCCCTCTGTCTTTTCTTGGGTAGCAGAGAGTGTGAGAATAGCTGATAAACTTTTAAGATCTTCTTGAAGGGTTCTATGTTTAAAACAACAGGATGAGAATTTTAGGAGGAGAGATCAGGAACCAGTGGTGATTTTGTGTGAAGGTGAAGGTGGGCTGCAGGAGTAGTTGCTGATGCTCAGGAGGCAACTGCACATTGTGGGAGGAAAAATCAGAAGATAACCACTCTTTTCTTACCTAGCAGTGTGAAAATGTTGCTGCAAGGGAAAGGAAACCTTTTTGCTGTGAGCCAGGCAAGGCTAGAGATTTAAACAAGCTCTTGGATCACTGGATATTTGCCAACTCTGTCAAATTATGGAGGCCCAGTTGAGAGGAGAAAGCAAAGAGTAGTCTACTGATTCTGTGGCTCCGTATCTCCTAGCTCTGAGCTGCTTCTTGTTTCCTTCCTGAAGAGCCAAACCAGCTCCTAAAACCAGGCATTTGATCGAGCTCAAGTTCCCTTTCCCTGATGTTTGCAGGCAAGCTAAGCAGTAATGTAACATTTAGGATATTTACTGGAAGTGGAGAAGAGAGGAGCCCATTCATGCATCTTTTCATCTGTCATCTTGTCCTGTGTTTACCTGGCTCTTGGCCTGCGGCTGCGATAGCCGAGGTCAGTTCCAGAGAAGACCCTAAGTGCCCTCAGAGGTTCCTCTGCTCTCCAGCCTCTCGGGGCAAAGGAGAAAGCAACTGCTCATTTTTTCCTCAGGACTTTTTCCCTTTAGACATGGGCAAAAGGCAAGTATAGCTTTTTAAAATGCCTCCTGATACCCATCAGGGGTTTGCTTTCACTGTAACCTGGAATTTACTGTCTGTTTTTTTTCCTTTTTTTTTTTTGTCGGAATTTACTGTCTGTTTTTTCTCCTTTTTTGTTCTTCAGAGGAAATCCTATGCTAAGGCAGCTGGTGGAAAGGTGTCTTGCTGGTTTTGTTTTGACCTGAAAATTAGAGGATTACTCTTTGAATGCAACTTTTCAAAGCAAAGATGTGAATGTTGAGGTTTTTATTAATGAACTGACACCTCCTGTGAGTGACTTCTTCACCCTGGGGTGCTCACCTCCTGTTTTGTGGCAGGAAGAGCATTTGCAGCTGATGAAAGGCTGGAAAGATCCCTCTGGGATGGCTTAATAGTGCCTAGGTTTGCCATATACAAAGGTTTACTTCAGGGCATTTGAAAGATGCCTCATTAGCAGTTGATGACTTAGCAGGGCAGCTCTTGTTGCGAAAACCTGGAGCTGCCCCTTGCCAGGAGCTCACGGTGGTGGCTCTTCTCGCCTCTCCCTTTCATTCCCTGCTTCCACGCACGTTCCCGTGATGCTTCCCAGCAGCAGGTTATCTGAGTCACCCCAGGCAGCCTCTCACATTATTACAATGTTTGTTTACCAGGCTGGTTCTGTCTGCTTTGCCAAATACTCCACGTTTTAAGAGTCAGGATGGGTGATCCCTGCCCTTCCTGCCGTTCTTCTGGCCCAGCCCTGCCACGCTCTGCACTTGTCCTCTCTCACCTGCTGCAGCCACCTTCCTTTGTGGCTGCCCTTACCTTGACTGATACTACAGCAAAACAGTAACTCCCATGTAAAGACTGGAGCAGGTTTACAAGTATTTCAGGAACCTTTTTGATTACCTCTGGATTTGCTGCCTCTTTCTGCTCGCTGCCTGCTGTGATGTGGCAGTTTCTCTCTCCAGGCAGCCTGTGACTGTACTAGATGTTGGCATTAACTGCAGTTTTCCTCTCATTTCTTCTGTAGCTCTTGATATATCTGTTGGAACCAGCCTAACCTGGAACCTATCTAAGCAGACTTTGCTTTTCTGTTAAAGTCCCTCTTATTTATTTTTCTGCTTTCCCAGTGTTGGAGAGGATGAGTGTTTTTCTGGGTGCTTTGCTGTGCCCCAAACAGCCAGTGGTCAGCGGAGAGAGACACCTTACTGTCCCTTGCTTTGTGTTGCTCTCAGGCACTCCTGTTTGCAGCACTCTGCGGTGCAGCAGCGTGTCCCTTGCCAGCTCTGTTGCCTGCCATCTTCTCCTCTGGGAGTCTTTGAGAGACTCCTATGTTTAGTCCTGTGCTGATGTTACCTGGGCTGCTTCCAAGAACAACACAGAACTGCTTCCTCTATTCCTAAAACTGACACGGAGAATGAAAACTACAGCAGGATTATTTTTAGTTCTGTAAAAGTGCAGCTAAAGCAGCATTGCTACACTCTGCCTGTGCACAATTTGCTGTTTCAAACTGTCCCTGGTAGGTGCAGAGTGTGTGTGTGTGGTAGGTGGTGGTTTAAAGAGCATCTATCTGCTATTCCTTGATGCTTACGTTGGAGTTTTGGATTGGGCTGTCAATGCAAATGAGTCTGAAGTCCGAGATTATGTTTCCAGTAAATGTTGATCTTGAAACTGCTGGGTTCAGGAAGAGGAAGAAAAGCGCAGATTGCAGCCGAGCTGCCCTTGCAGAGCTGGGTAGGTGCTCGCTGCTCCTGAAGAGCAGAGCTGCAGCAGTTTGAGACCACAGAGGACTTGGCAGGGCTGGAGGAGCTGGTGACTGCGAGAGCAGGAAAAGCTGCAGCTCCTGCCCGAGCTGTATCTGCTGGGGGTGTCACCATGTATCTGCTGCCCTGCTTGGGGACCAGAGGGGAAAGCCTCCTGCCTGCTGTGTGCTCAGTAGTTCTGCACTCTGTAAACAGCGTGATGCACCTGAACATGTCTAATGGGCAGGATATCCCAGGTGCTGCACACCCTCAAAGTGTTTGTATTAAAACATGAAATGCAAATGAGAACTTTTATTGACCAGTTCCAAATATCTGCTGTAGCCCTCTCACGGACACCTGCCTGCTTTTCCGTGTTGATTCCCTTTCAGTGATCTGGTACCCACAGTATCTCTCAGCAGTCTCTGTGATTTGAAAGAAAGGAGAGTGCTTGTGTTCTTGCCCCAGAAACACAAGTCTCCACCCCACTTTCTTCTTATCAGAAGACTGTTATCATAACACCTTATGGTGGTGTTTTCCAGATGGCACACTTCTAGGTTGTGTCCTTTCAGGCTGATGCCTCTCTGCTGACCAGTGAGGGAACAGTGCTCTGTGCTCTCTGTGCTTCCTTCAAGTCCAAGTGTCTCCCTCGTATATTCATACAGTTTGACACTTAAAACTCCAATGCTTTGTTTTGTAAAAGGAGGAGCTGATGCTGGAGTCATCTCTCTGCCTGAACTGATCCCTGGCCTACCACTTCAATTCTGGGGACTTCTGTGCCAAAGTAGCCACAGAGGCAGGATTCATAACCAAAAATTCGTAATGAGCAGTTGTAGAAATAGGACCACTCTTGTTTGGAATTGCAGATACTCTACTACTTAGTTGTTATTACTGTTAGCAAAGTCCATCCTGTATCATAAAATTCTACCATAACTGTCTGTGTTCTGCTGTCTCCACAAGCTGATACCGGTTCAAACCTGCGTAACCTCAGACCTGAGCAGCCTCCCTTTGTATTGTCCCCAGCCTCTGCTGATTACAATCTTGTTTTGCAGAAATGACTTGGTATTGTGCTTTGATAAAGTATTTATCCAGCACAGTCAGAACTGGTTTGTTTACCTGATATTATCTAAGTGCTCTAATTCCAGCCAGCAGTCTAAAGTTCACGGGAGGGAAGATGATTTCAGGAAAATGGAGAATCAGACTGGTGATGATGAGTGCAAGGCACTCACGGTAGGGTGCTCGGTCAGCCGCCAGGAAAAAACCTAAAAAGAAAATAGGAAAGCACTAAACAGTTTGTTTTTCTGGCACCTTAGGATGAGATGACCTCAAGTTTGGGCCTTACCACAAAGAAAGCCCTCACGATCCTGAGAGACCAGTTGTCAGCACTGCTGGAGGGGCATCAGAAAGAACGGAAAAAAGTGACTTCATGGAAGGTGAGGCACCAAAAAGCACAAGGTTGGGCACTCAGTCTCCCCTTCTCAAAGTAAAACTGAAGATTAAACAAAAGTCAGCTGCCTTCCCTCTCGGACTGCTGCTGCAGAGTGTCCGGGTGTAGAACTGCTGAAATCCTTGGGAACAAGGCAAGGAATCCACCTAAGAGTATATTTCTCTCAGTACTCCTCTCCAGGATGTTGGAGCTCTACAGGAGCTTAGTTTCACCTGTGAAGGATCTAAGAGCTTCAAGAGCAACTAATGGCAGTGTGCCTCTGGGTCCTTAACAGGTGGAGAGAAAAAGCAGTGAAGTGCAGCAGTCTGCCCTTGTCCACCATGTTTGTCCAGCGTGTGTGTTGAATACAAAGTGTTGGTGTTTATGCACAGTACTTAGAAGTGTTCCTTGCTTGGTTAGTGACAATGGGGCAGCCTGGCACAGAACCCTTTTCGTTCTTCCAAGCAAGATTAAAGCAGAGAGTGTTCACCCAGATTTTCCAGCTGAGCAGCTCTTAGTGCTGTAGTATTGGCATAACTAATCTGGGATGCTCTGTATCATATTCAGGGGTTTTACAAAGTTGTGTTCACCCTGGACTGTCATCTGCTGCCTTCACCCTTTCATCTGCTGCCTTCACCCTTTCTTGCTCTGCTTTTCCAAACGTCTGGCTCTGTATTTCACCGATGCTGAGTTTCTGCTGCTCTCCTTTTGTAGGAGGTGTGGAGGAGCAGTTTTCTGTACCATGGTAACCGTTGCTCCTGTTTCCACTGGCCTGGTGCATCCCTGATGCTTCTGGCAGTGCTGTTGCTGCTGTGCTGCTATGGGAGCCAACCGCAGGGGAGGTAAGCAAAGCACCCTGTGCTGGTGAACTGAAGCAAGGGGGTAGCTCTGTATCACCTCAACACTGCCTGTAGCTGACATAACAGTGTTGTCCCTCGTTCTGTCTAGACATCTAGACCTCAGCATAGTCACACTGGTAATTCTGTCCCTATCGGTAAAAACCTTCAGCCAACTTAATTCAACTTCTAATAGACCCGTAGAGCATCCTATGGAGAGACTGAAATTTTTTTTTCTGCAGCATTCCTACATCTTGAAAAATCCTAAGGCATTATCATACATAGGAAAGATTTTGAAACTGGAGAAGTTAGTGGCTCATAGGAGAAGTTCCTGTGCATGCCTTGACTGTATTTGTAAGGGTATTTTTAAATTTAGACAGATCCTTTCAGACTCCTCTGGTGGCATTATTCTAAAGAAGCGTGATCCCTGCTTTTCCTTTTTAGCCATAAGTCTGTGGGATGTAGGAATAAACAACCGAGCAGGTGTGCATTTATCTCTGTGGGAGGCTGGCAGTGTGTCCTGCTCATTTACTCAAACCTCATCTGCTTTCTGCTTTCTTCTGTTTTGCTGTGCAAAGCCAAGGTGCTGAGATAGTTAACGCGCTGGCACTCTTCCTCCTTCTCCTCTTGGATCTCATCATGATTGGGCGTCAAGAGAGGCTGAAGTGCAGAGAAGTGGAGAGGAGACTTCAGACAATCATTGAAAAGATAAATGGTGAGGCCATATTCATCTGTCTCTCATTTGTGTTTATGTTTTCCTCCCATTGGATTTTTCTCAAAACCTGATCACATATATTACTAATTGAGCTTATTAGCCTTCCCCTGTGTTACATGGAAACAGGCTGTGAGAATTGGGTCCTACTCATGCCTGTCCTGAGAATAGTTATTTTGAGCTGTCATGTGGCCATGTGCTTCCAATCTGTGTGTTATCAGGTAGGCGTCTGTTATGTCTGTGCTTTGGAGTAATTCAAATCCTCAGTATCTTACAAAAATATCTGCCTTGTAGCAGATGATGAGAGAAGAATATGTGGGGTTGTACCACAACATAGAACAGAAGGAAATAAATTGCTGTGCATGAGCATCGTCTCAATGGGGGTTTTTGAACCTGAGGAGGCAGTTCATTTCAGTGCTGCAGTTTTGAGGACAGCCTTTGGCTTTTCCATTGTTCAAATATGTATTTAAGGTTACAAAATGACTATGTTTAGTTTTTAATGCTGTGTGGAGAGAGAAGGGAAAAGCCATCAAGGAGAAAAAGAGAGATGATAAAAGATCATGGGAATGGACTGAGCCAGAGGACCTGTAGCTTCTACAGGATGTAAATCGATGTATGATTCACCCCTCTAGAATTGTTATCGCTTAATTCTTTCACACTTTGGGCTTTCAGAGACACTTGGCAAAGAGGTGAAATGGCCAGACTCCATGTATCCTGACCTTCACATGCCTTATGCCCCATCCTGGTCCCTTCATTGGGCCTACAGGGATGGTCATCTCGTCAACCTGCCCGTGAGCCTGTTAGTAGAAGGAGATGTCATTGCTTTGAGGCCAGGCCAGGAGTCATTTGCTTCTCTGAGAGGGATAAAGGTAACTTGCTTGTCTTATTTCCCTGGCCTGTAACAATGTATTTCCCAGGATTTTCTTGCTAATACTCTAATTCCCAGTGTACAAATTATTGGAGTGTTTGATTTTTTCTGACCTTGAAAACAGTTTGAAATTCCAGTTAAGTCAAGGACGGTGCTTTGTCCTGTCCAGCCAGACAGGCTGCATCTGCATGAACTTCCAAACCCAATGGACAAGAGATACTGATGTGATACCAAAACACCATATTTTCATCTCTTCCAGGTCAGGGGAATAGTAATGTGCCACTAAATATAAGTGGCGTGAATCTGTCCAGGAGGATGATCTGACATACAAACCCCCTACTTTATCCTGGTTTTTATGTGGAGAAATAAAATCTTGTCTGCTTTGACCTTCTCCTTGCTACTAATTTATTATAAAAGAAGATAATATAAAATACCTGGGGTAGCAGTAAATTAACAAATCAATTACAAGATCTATGCAAAGATTTTGCTGCTGGAAGAAGATTGGAAAAAGTTTAAAGCTTGAAATTTACCTTTGTTGGGTTTTATCGTAACTTTCACTGCAAATGCCAGTTTTCATGAAATAACCAGATGTGCTTCAACACAAGCATTTCATTTTAGCTAGTTTAGCTAATGAATTTTTGAGAGCTGAGAGAAGGAACTGTGACAGTGGGAGGGATCCCCCTGGACTAAACCTCCGGTCTCTCACAGCAGGATTCCACCATGCCTCGACTCTGCAGCCTTTGGACTCTCTAACTTTTTTTCTAGGATGATGAGCACATAGTTCTGGAGCCAGGAGATCTGTTTCCACCTTTCTCACCTCCTCCTTCCCCAAGGGGAGAAGTGAAGAAGGGACCTCAGAACCCTCAGCTTTATCGTCTCTTCCGTGTCTTGAAGACCCCAATAATCGATAATGTCAGGTGGGTTCAATACAGCACACAGCACCTAAACAGTTTGTCTGTGTCCTCGTTGCTGCCTTGTGTCAGCAAAGAATGAGACTTAGCAGTCCAGGATGGACATTTTCAAATATACTGTGCTATGTCTCCTTGTTACCTGGGAATGCTGTAAGGCTCTTACTGTCTGTCTTCAGCCTAACCTGGCAGGTTAGGCTAATATATAAAACCACATAAATGCTAAGTATTACTGTTCAGATTATTACTTTCCAACTACATTTGAACAATGCAGGGAGGTCCCAGATTTAATGCATTTGATGTAACCAGTGATGTGACACCCTTTGGGCAGCTGGAGATACAGCTATCTGAATGTCCTGTTGGAGTTTCAGTACACACTGGGGTGATGGAACCTTCCTTTTTAGTAGGTGAGGAGACCTGGGGAGTTTGCCCAACAGCATTGCAACTTTCCCTTGGCAAGTGCAATGCTGTTGTTGTAGAACTTGGTTTCTCTTTTGAATGTCATTGCCTGTAGCACAGGGTGAAGACAGTGCTCTAATCAGGTCTACCAGGAGGTTTATAGCTGAGGAAAGCGCAGGGTTAGGGTTTTGGTTGCTGAAACCTGAAGCTGTTTTCCATTTTTTTAGGTGGTGCCTGGAAATGGCTTTGTCACGTCCTGTGACAGCCCTGGATAATGAGAGATTCACTGTACAGTCAGTGATGCTGAAATATGCTGTCCCTATTGTACTGGTAGGTCTCATTTCAAGCCTTTTTTGTTGACTAGAGCCATGTTTTGTCAATAAAGGTGAAGAATTTGCAGCCATCAACAGGAAATTGTGGCCAGGCCCCAACTCGTGCAGCTGACTCTGTGTGTACCTTGGGTAGTCCAGAGAAGTAAAGATGCTGAGCCATCTAGCAGTGAGAGTGGAGGGAGGAACTGTAGCAGCAGACCAAGTGTATCTTCCAGACTTTCCCAGGGCTGAGAACGTTACAAGGTGGTGAAAACTCCTTCCCTACAAGTTCTAGTAGTGGGCTGACAGTGTCATTTCTATCTGAATTGCAGGCTGGCTTCCTGATCACCAATGCTGTGCGCTTCATTTTCAAAGCTCCTGGAATTGCTTCTTGGCAGTACACTCTTCTTCAGCTACAGGTAAAGGAGAGCTTTGAGCTCCAGTCCACCTCCTCCCAGAGCACCTCTAGGATCGATTCCCTTCCTCAGCAGCTTGCTTCGTCCCATGGCAGCATCCTATGCATGTCCTTGGACAGGCTGGATCCAGGAGCTCTCAGTGGAGCAGGACAACAGCTCTGCCCTGGCTGTTCCTCCTAGATTGACCTTTATGTTGTTTGCTCTCTCTCACTTGCCATGTATGTGTATATATATATGTGTATATAAATATATCTATATGGTATCCTTTGCCTTTAAACTTGTAAGAGTTTATGCCAAATTCAGCAGGAAAATGAGCTGTGAGTTAGTGTGATTTATTCATGGCCTCCTTCATTACAAACCCCTAGGGGTGTGTGTGTCTCCCCTCCCGTGCTTCTCCCCGTGTCACACTGCTTCCAGTGCAAGCAGTCTCCTTCCTTCCTGCCACTGCCTTTTTCCCATCCTCTCACTGCGGTGGAAAAGATGTCATGTAAAAGGTCTGACTTTTTGTTGTCTCTGTGCTTGCTGGTAATTACATATTTTTTTTCAGGTGAATGGTGTCCTACCCATCCTTCCGTTGCTCTTTCCTGTCCTGTGGATCCTTGCTACAGCCTTTGGAGAAGCCAGAGTTTTGGCCCAGATGAGCAAGGCCTCATCCACCTCACTGGTAGGTATCTCTCCACATCAAACCATTGCAGAAAAAAGGGCAGATGAGAAGTGCTCTGTGAAGTGAGCACTGAATTCAGCAGATGTGTCCATGTAGCCGTAAAAGCTACGCCGTCTCCCTGGAGCAGTGTGACTTCTTCTTGAACAGATGTTTTAATTTTTTCAACCTGTGTACAGATATCCCAAGGTGATAGGAAGTTCCAGTGATTCCATAAACCTCTTCAAGGCATGTGCTTTCTATCAGCTAAATATAATCTGTCAGAGGGGTTAACATGGAGATAAATGCCCTGTAGTGGCTGTAACTAGGGAATGTTTTGCCCCTGAGAAGGAATGGGATACATGAGGTCCTCTGCAATCTCTTGTTTTAATGTTTGGGCTGAACAGCCCTTCGTTGTGACTCTGGGGTTTTGCTTGCAGGCATGGCCTTCGCAGCAGATTAGGGAGTAAGAGGAATTTCTGGTGGTTGTGCTGGTTTGGGGAATGGAGTTTGGCAGTCTGATGGGTGTGTGATCCTTAACTGGATGCGCTGATGGGTTTCTCTTGCTCTCTTCTGGTGGCAGTGTTGGCAACATGCACTGTGCTATGTTTGTCTTCTGTGCTGACTTCTGTTACGCCTGTATTTGGATAGAGTTTCTCTCTCCTCCTTGTCCTTTCTGGGCCTCTGTGGCCCTGGGTCTGTGTTTTCTATTCTTTTTCCTATAGGTTGCCTTTAAACTTGTAAGAGTTTATGCCAAATTCAGCAGGAAAATGAGCTGTGAGTTAGTGTGATTTATTCATGGCCTCCTTCATTACAAACCCCTAGGGGTGTGTGTGTCTCCCCTCCCGTGCTTCTCCCCGTGTCACACTGCTTCCAGTGCAAGCAGTCTCCTTCCTTCCTGCCACTGCCTTTTTCCCATCCTCTCACTGCGGTGGAAAAGATGTCATGTAAAAGGTCTGACTTTTTGTTGTCTCTGTGCTTGCTGGTAATTACATATTTTTTTTCAGGTGAATGGTGTCCTACCCATCCTTCCGTTGCTCTTTCCTGTCCTGTGGATCCTTGCTACAGCCTTTGGAGAAGCCAGAGTTTTGGCCCAGATGAGCAAGGCCTCATCCACCTCACTGGTAGGTATCTCTCCACATCAAACCATTGCAGAAAAAAGGGCAGATGAGAAGTGCTCTGTGAAGTGAGCACTGAATTCAGCAGATGTGTCCATGTAGCCGTAAAAGCTACGCCGTCTCCCTGGAGCAGTGTGACTTCTTCTTGAACAGATGTTTTAATTTTTTCAACCTGTGTACAGATATCCCAAGGTGATAGGAAGTTCCAGTGATTCCATAAACCTCTTCAAGGCATGTGCTTTCTATCAGCTAAATATAATCTGTCAGAGGGGTTAACATGGAGATAAATGCCCTGTAGTGGCTGTAACTAGGGAATGTTTTGCCCCTGAGAAGGAATGGGATACATGAGGTCCTCTGCAATCTCTTGTTTTAATGTTTGGGCTGAACAGCCCTTCGTTGTGACTCTGGGGTTTTGCTTGCAGGCATGGCCTTCGCAGCAGATTAGGGAGTAAGAGGAATTTCTGGTGGTTGTGCTGGTTTGGGGAATGGAGTTTGGCAGTCTGATGGGTGTGTGATCCTTAACTGGATGCGCTGATGGGTTTCTCTTGCTCTCTTCTGGTGGCAGTGTTGGCAACATGCACTGTGCTATGTTTGTCTTCTGTGCTGACTTCTGTTACGCCTGTATTTGGATAGAGTTTCTCTCTCCTCCTTGTCCTTTCTGGGCCTCTGTGGCCCTGGGTCTGTGTTTTCTATTCTTTTTCCTATAGGTTGTACATGACTAAGCTGCTTGTGTCCTGGGAGGGAGGACACACGTTACCTCCCTCAGTGCTGTGTCCACCTTTACCATCTCTTTCCAGTGTTTTCTCCAGTTCACCTTTCCCACCCATTCTCAGCATCACTCGATTTCTGTCTTTGGAACCTTCCTCTTTCCCTTTACACCTTGCTATTTGCTGGGAAAAGCCAGAGCTCCTTGGCTTCCCTGCTTCATCATTAATCATGCCCATTTGCCATGTCATTCATACTTGCACCTTCCTTGTGTTCTTTCCTGTCTTCTCTTTTTTCTTGTCCAGGCAACTCACTCTGTCCAGCCAGCTCTTTCTGTGACATCCCAAACATGACCCTCCATCCTTGCTGCTGCAGAACAACTGTTGTGATGTGCCTTGGTCATTCTCCCCCTTGACCAGGGCAGTCTTCTCTTGGCCTCTCTATTTCACTCCTTCCCTCTTTCTACTCTGTTCAGAATGTAGCAGGTAAGACCCTCTTCCTCTCCAAGCACTTGGCCTGTGTGACACTCTTCTCCACCTTCTGTCCCTTCCCATCATGTTCCAGCTGTTTGATTCCCAGTTTTTCAAGGCTATAGGTGACCCCTGTGACTGGTTAATTAGGCTCCTGCAGGACACAAACCAGTGCCCCTCCAGGCGAGCTCCTGCCTCAAGTTATATTACTACAGTTGGATTACAGCAGCAATCCTTTTAGAAAGGAATTTGATGTTGGTTTGAAAACATTTGTGCTGCCTTTGATAGGTTGTTTCAGTAATTATTTATCTTCACTGCTAAAAATGGTCGTTCTATGTTAGTGGGAATTTTTGTAGTATCTAGTTTCCAGCCCTTGGAACATATACATCTTTTGTCTCCTATATTTAAGAGCACGTCAATCAAATTTCTGGTCTGTTGTAGCTACTCACATTCCCTTTTACTGTCTCTTTGGTTAAGTAAACAGTTTAAGCACCTTGAGTCACTATAAGTATACTTTCCAACTCTCTAATCTTTCTTTTGGCTTTCCTCTTAGCTTTCTCCAGTGCTTCAGGATCACTGTAGAATTATGAACCTCCAAAACCCACAAAATATTCCAGTGACAGTTATGCTTGTGCTAAATTTCAGAGTAATTTAGACTCTATGTTCCGTTGTTAGTGCAACAAAGGATCATATTAGATCTTTAAGCCACTACTTTAAATGGCCAGGCTTTGTTCAGCTGATAATCTACAGGCACTGCTTTCTAAGACAGAGTCCTCATCCTGTAAGTCCAGCTTCATTTTTGCTCCTAGGTACGCAACATTGCTTTTGTGCCTGTTGGTGTCCATGTTTTTCCTTATTAACCAAGCAATCCATGTTGTTCTGTAACAGTGATCTGTTCTCTTTATTGCTAGACCCTGCCCCAAATTTTGTATAATTTACAGTCTCTATCAGTAATGTTTTTTTAGTTTTCTCTGAGGCTATTAACAAAATACCCAGAATTTGCCCCTGCCTGAGCTAGTAACACATCCTATTGCAAATAATCTGCCAGTTTCTGTTCCATTTGGAGATAGTCTGTTTCTAAGATACTTAGTATGGGCCCTATTTTCTCCAGTATTAATCTAGTTTTTTTAGAAAACTGGTAAAGCATTTTGTATCAAGTCAAAGTACCAAGTGGTCTATGTCAAAAGCATTACTTTTATCAGTCCAATTTGTAACTTTGTCAAAAAAGATATCACAATAGTTTGATGAGATTTATTACTTACATTCTTGTCGTGTTTGGCGCTGGTTGTATTATTCCACTTCTTCTCTTTTAATTGAGTCTCGTGTTAGCTGCTCTGTTATTTTGTCTGAAATCAAAGTCTGTCTGGGATCTTGTGGTAACTTGGTTTGTTCTCCTCACCCTTGTCAGGCGTTGGCACCACATGAGCTTTCTTCCATTGCACTGGGACTTAATCCACGCTTCGAGCCTTGTGCAAAATCAGCAGTAACAGTCAGAAAGTTGTCCAGACCTGCTAAATTAAACATATTTACTTTCAGTTGCTAGTGTTAGAATGGAAAATATTTCATAGTTATCATATGGTATGATTATTTCACTGAATAAGGAGTAGCAATATTTATTTAAGAAGCCTGCAATACCATTTGCAATTTCACTGTCTTCAGCAGGCAATGAACTGGCTTTAATTACCTACTAGTATACCTTTTCTTATTTTTATGTTAATTTTTACTTCTATTTTCACTTCCACTCAAAACTGGACTATTTTATTTTTACAACTGTTTCTATTTAAAATTTTAGTAAAATATTGTTAAACAGTTCCTAATTGTCCTTTATAGTTCTCAGTTTAAATTATTTCTGACACGTCTTGGCATTTTTCAGCTTTGTTAAACTGATCCTTTTGAAAGTGCCAGATATATGCATTATTATTTGGGGTGTCATTTTATTTACATACAAATGTAATTGCCATATTCACTTATGCTTATGAATATACTTAAACTGTTTTTCAATATCTACTGTGGAATCCTTTGTGCTGGATGCAAAAATCTTAAGGTAGTAAGTGTCTCGGTGTAATTCCAAGAGCCCCCTTGTAGTGCCCTGCTGTAATTTCTTTTCATTTCCTATCCATGTCCCATTCATACCACCTCATTCCTCTGTGTCCATTGTGTTCCAGGCACCTGCTTTTACAACCTTCTCTTCCAGCTCCTTTCTTTTAACTGACCCACAGAGCTTAAAAGCAGATCAGTCAATCCTGGCTCTTTCTGTCTAAAAATAACCATCCAGAAAGAGCCTACACTGGGTCTAATTGCTATTATTTTCTCTGTAGACATCTAGGTAATGACTGTGTTCTTCTGTGATGAACAGCACCAAGCACTTTGACTGTGCTTCACGAGTAGATAAAGACATAGTCCATTAAAGACTTAATTGCTTTGATGAATTATTGGTCTGCCTTGGCGTAGCAATTCCCACAGGGCAGGACTCCTACTTTCTTCTCTCTGAAGGCACAGTATTTAGGGAAGGATGTTCCTCATGACACATTTCTGAGCACGATTATAGTAACTGGTCTCTTCTCTTGCTGCAGCTTGCTAAGTTTTCAGAGGACACTCTCAGCAGCTACACAGAGATGGTATCTTCTCAGGTACTATTATTATGAATTGTTTTCTTCCATCTTCACTGCAGAACTTCATGATATCCTTTCCCTTCCTCTCTCATTTCCTGCTTGTTCCTAGACCCTTTGTACTTGTGTCAGTTGTCCATTGTCACTCCTTTGCTGCTTAAATTTGCTGTGCATGCAGGTTGCATGTCTTTCCCCTACACCTTCCCATGTAAATGCTGCTCTGCTGCCCAGAGATTGAGGTGACTTTGATACTGAGTCCAGTTGTGCTTTTCTGAATATTGCAAATGGTTTGAAATCAACTTTTTCTGTCCTGAAGAAAGTACCTCTTTCTAGTCCTTCTGTTCCAGGAGTAAAATAATCTTTTTACGGTGTGTGTCAGAAAGAAGGGAAGTATTTTGCTTGTACCAGAAAAACTCCTTCCAGCCAAAACTAAAGAGCAAAGGGGATGGTGGTCAGCACCAAGACCAATCTCCTTCTTCCAGCCAAAACTAAAGAACAAAGGGGATGGTGGTCAGCACCAAGACCAAACGTGAAGACCATGAGATGTTCAGGCTTTTTAAAAGTCTGATCCTGTTTCATAGGCTCCTTAACAAGCTTAAGCACATTAGTAGTGCTTCCAAAACTGGGGCAAATAAACATTCAGAAGATCTTTTTCCTGGGGGAAGAACTGCATCTGCCCACTCTATAAATTGCATCATCCAGATTAAACAGGAGGGTAGAAGAAAGACACTTTTCTGTCTAATCTGGCGTTAAGATTCCCCTTTCTTAAGGAGACAGATGGACTCCGGGAGTGATTAAAAGTCCTTAGATACTATAAGAATCAATGCATATCTCCTTGGTCCCAGCCACACAGAGGAACACACATGGACGCGCACACACACGCTTCCTTTGCTGAATATTTTGTTGTCTTGCTGTGGCAGTTCATCATTTAGCTGAGATGGTTTTCAGGTGTTAAATAGGAGTGATTTGAGCTGACCTTCCTCATTGAAAAGATCTGCTGCTTTCCTTCAATACCTATGTAACATTTTGAGAAACTGGTTTAAATAAGAGCTTTTTTTCCTCCTGGTGACAGCTCATGATTGTTTTGCATTTGAGCTTATGGCTGTACTAACCCCGAGGATCTAAGGAACTTGATCTAAGGAGATTTGGGGGAAGTGCTCTGCAGTGACAGCATTCCAGAACAACGGCTAAAAAGCAGGAAAACAACACAAACGCGAAGACCATGAGATGTTCAGGCTTTTTAAAAGTCTGATCCTGTTTCATAGGCTCCTTAACAAGCTTAAGCACATTAGTAGTGCTTCCAAAACTGGGGCAAATAAACATTCAGAAGATCTTTTTCCTGGGGGAAGAACTGCATCTGCCCACTCTATAAATTGCATCATCCAGATTAAACAGGAGGGTAGAAGAAAGACACTTTTCTGTCTAATCTGGCGTTAAGATTCCCCTTTCTTAAGGAGACAGATGGACTCCGGGAGTGATTAAAAGTCCCAAGATACTATAAGAATCAATGCATATCTCCTTGGTCCCAGCCACACAGAGGAACACACATGGACGCGCACACACACGCTTCCTTTGCTGAATATTTTGTTGTCTTGCTGTGGCAGTTCATCATTTAGCTGAGATGGTTTTCAGGTGTTAAATAGGAGTGATTTGAGCTGACCTTCCTCATTGAAAAGATCTGCTGCTTTCCTTCAATACCTATGTAACATTTTGAGAAACTGGTTTAAATAAGAGCTTTTTTTCCTCCTGGTGACAGCTCATGATTGTTTTGCATTTGAGCTTATGGCTGTACTAACCCCGAGGATCTAAGGAACTTGATCTAAGGAGATTTGGGGGAAGTGCTCTGCAGTGACAGCATTCCAGAACAACGGCTAAAAAGCAGGAAAACAACACTGTAATAACAATGTAAAAAAAAAAACCCTGTTTTTGCTGGCTTTAGGAGTGCAGAGAGAGAAACATACAGCTCTGGTGCTTGGATTGATTGCTGCCATCCGGATTCCCTCTGGAACATTTTTGTGCGGAAGATGAAGGGTGCCTACTTGACATTTCAATTTTGCAAAATATCCCCTTCTTTCAGTTTATTACCATGTTGATTACAATTCATTTGTAATGACGGAGTAGTCAGGGCACCTTGGCTTTATTTCCAACATTGTCACTGCCTCAGTAGTAGCGTTGGGCAGGTCACCTCCCCACAGTGACTCCATTTACCCGATTTGCAGCACGGTGATCATAAGCTTAAGGCCCTAAACTCTATAATTCAAGGGGATGAGAGTTACTTCAGGAAGAAATACTAAGAGGTAACAACTGATTCACCCCAAATGAAATCACTTCAGAAATCTGTCCTGTGGTTTTGGATAAACAAAGGTAGTTTCAGCAAATTCTCAATTCAACAATCAAACTGACTGTTAGCATTCTCTGGAAGGGGGAAGAAATGCCTTTCCCTTGAGAACATCAGCACTGTATCAGTTAACAGGTTCCCACGGAGACTGATGTTTATCTTACAGTGTATCACTGTGTTGAACCTGAAGGCAGGTAATGTCATACTCCCTTTTTTCCTTCTCTTCCCTCATCTTTCACTGAATGAGTCTTTAATTGGCTGATGTCCTCTGCTTCCCTCCGCAGGAAATGATACGCTGTATCTGGAGCCACTTCCTCTGTGTTTTAAAAGGCAAATCCCCAACTCTGAGCTTCACTTCCAGCTTGCTCCATAGTCTGGGATCTGTCACTGTGAGTATTGCTGGGTTGTCAGAAGGAGGAGCCCTGCGTGGATGCTTCATTTGCATCATTCACGTCGTCCTTCCCCAATCAGTTCACTTGTGCTGGAATTAGAAAATCCTTCAGGCACCTGTCTTTGTAGAAGAGTTTATAACTGCCTTGTCTTGTCCAAGCAGCACATTACAAGCTAAAGCAGTGGTTAGAGATACTCTGTGGCATCAAACAGGATGTCTGTATTCTCCAGCTCTGGTTCTGGTCCCATAACCCTCTTGGCTCCTGTTCAAGAACCAGCTGGTTTGGGTCCTGATGAGGTACTAGCTGGTGAAATAGGTTGAGTAGTTGCTTCCTTCCCGTGGTCTTCATGCCTAGTTTTACAATATCTTGAGATAAAATTAGTGTTAAACAACCCATTAATCCTGCTAGAGCAAGGAATTATTGGAGGGTTATTAGGTGTATTTTCTTAAGACAGAAGGTTGGCAAAGGAGAGACTTTGCAATATTTACAACTATGTATGAACACTGAGACATGTTTTCAGTGACACTTTGCTTTCTTCGG
Organism: Calidris pugnax; assembly: GCF_001431845.1. NCBI lineage: Eukaryota > Metazoa > Chordata > Aves > Charadriiformes > Scolopacidae > Calidris > Calidris pugnax. The sequence goes on from NW_015090778.1 coordinate 5,033,325, forward strand.
GTGTTGCGGGATGTTCTAGGTGCTCTGCTGTGTAGACAAGCAGGGGATTCTTTCCTGGCCAAACCCCAGCCCAGAGACTGTTCTGTTCTTCAGTGGGAAGGTGGAACCACCTCACGATAGCCATGAAGATCTGACTGATGAGCTCTCTACACGGTCCTTCTGCCATCCTGAGATGGAAGATGAGGTGAGCGATACATAATCCATAGCGTAGTATGTTGGCTCTATTCATAGTTGACATGCACAACATGAGGTTATAGAGGGGGCCCTTTGCTTGTAGAGAAGTCCTGTGCCATAATTCTTCACTTAAAAGATAAAGAAGCAGTGAGGATGAGATCCTCTTCTACAGGTGTCCTAAAGCAGCTGGTGAATCAGTAGCAGTTCATGTTCAACCACTGAATCACAGCTGTTCATTTTCTTGGTCTCTTGCAGCCCCATGAAAGAGATGCTTTGCTCTCTGGCCCCCTGGCAGACACAATCCACATGACCAATGAGCAAGAGAGGAACAACTGGGCTAGTGACCCTCCAAAGGCTCCTGAAGCCCATGCCCACCGAAAGCCAAACAGCAGAAGCAAGCATCCCTCTGGGTCCAATGTGAGTTTTAGCAAGGACACGGAGGGTGGAGAGGAGGAACATACTCAGGTAAGACATACTGAAGGGGCACACAAGTAGTCTTTTGTGGAGCTGTAAGACAGACTTAAACCCATAAAATTTCCCCTTTGGAAATTTCCTGTGGGATACCAGGCTTAAGCTGTATCATTGTAACCAATTAGAATTTTCCTGTCCGTTGGACCAGGTTGTTGGTGAGAGTGAGGTGTTGGCTTGTGAGGCTGAAGACTTTGTGTGTGACTACCACCTTGAGATGCTTAGCCTGTCCCAAGACCAGCAGAACCCCTCCTGCATCCAGTTTGATGACTCCAACTGGCACATGCACTTGAATTCCCTCAAGCCTCTGGGCCTGAATGTGCTGCTCAACCTCTGCAATGCCAGTGTGACAGAGCGTCTGTGCCGCTTCTCCGACCACCTCTGCAATATTGCCCTCCAAGAAACTCACAATGCCGTGCTGCCTGTCCACGTGCCCTGGGGCCTCTGTGAGCTTGCCAGACTAATAGGTAAGGAGAAATTAGATGAGCAGGCACAGAGAAATCAGAGCTGTCAATAGACACTTAATCCTTAGAGAGCACAAGAAAAATATTTCCCCAGTCGTGGCTGCTGGGAAGGTGGAATTACAGACCTGACTCGGTTGTTGCTCGATTGCCAAAAGAGTCTATTAAAGAGATTGCTTTTGGCAAGTTCTGACATTGTAGACACTATCAAAGGAACAAATGTCATCAAGGATATTTCCAGCCAGCCCTGGCTAGGCTTGGTATTCTTCTGACTCAAATCTGCCAATCTCCTCAGGAGACAAAGAATACCTGCTAATGGACAAAGAGCTGCTCTGTCTTTACAGTAATGCTTTACCAGGAGTTTGGGTATAAACTATGTGAGGTACCTCAGCTTGTCTTAGAGATGGGAAAACCGAGGCATAGGGGAGATAAAAGGTTGGATGTAACACTAGGATTAAAATCTGGAAGCTCTTGAACTCACTTCTGGCCCTGTCCTTCAATGTCACAGTTCCTCTCTTCAATGAACCAGAAGCATGAAAGCTGTAATTACTAATAACATCTAGTCCTTCCGAATGTTTTTCATCACAGATCTTGAGCCATCTTGGGGTAGATGCCCAGTGAGCACAGCTCACCTACCTATTGCTGGGGAGATGTCAGAACAAGCGCAGGCAAAGTGGGTAGCACAGAAGCAGAAGACCTTTCTTTTGCTTTAATTAGGGCCTACTTTTTCTCCTTATATTCACATTTCAGGTTTCACACCAGGTGCTAAAGATCTTTTCAAGCAGGAGAACTATTTGGCCTTGTACCGCTTGCCAAGTGATGAGATGGTTAAGGAAACAATCCTGGGGAAGCTTTCATCGATCACCAAGAGGAGACCACCCCTGAGCCACATGATTAACCTTTTCGTGAAGGACACCACTACCAGTAAGGCTGCTCCTTTCTTTGCACATCCACTTGGTACAGGAGGATCTTTTCTGCAGAGAGCCTAGAAAATGTCAGGCTGGAATAGTCTGGAGTCCCTATGGGGGCCTTGCTCTCCCTGTGGCCAGAATGGATATGCTCAGCAAACCTCAGTGATCAGTGCTATGGCATATTGAGGGGGGGAATTCTTCCCTGCTCTGGCTCACTTCAGGATCATAAATATTTTTTTTAAATTATCTTATATAGCACACCTATCTAGTAAACCTGTTTTCTGGGACCAAACGGCAGTGCAGAGCAAGGTGGGGGTTTTCCTGGGTTTTGAATAGACTTCACTAAGGTAGTGAAACTGATACTGGACAGGGTTGAATATTACTTAGGGTTTTAACTAGAGATGCTCATCCTATCTATATTGCATACTAGTAAGGAATCACAGAAATCCCGTGCAAACTCATGGTGACCATGAATACAACACGTGAAGCCATGCTGACTTCTCCACTCCTTCTGCTCCTTCCTGTTCTTATAGGAATGGGCTAGGCTGGAAAGGACACACAGTTAGGCGCCGTGAGGTCTTAAAGCACCTCAGCAAGATTTAAGAGCTTGCCCATCAGAGCTTTTAGTCTCTCCATAATACCTTAAATTGACTGAACTTGGCTCTCTGGAGTTGACATGTGTTCGATATTGAATCTGAAATATGATTATTATTCTGCCTAGAGATTTACCGGGTAAACTGTATTCTCTTGCCCAGTTCTTCTTAAATTTTTATCTTAATCTGCCAAGGAGCTTTTTATTTGTCCTGATTGCTGCTATCTTGCCTTTGTGAGCAAGAATTTTTCTGATGCTGAGGTTCTTAGGGTAGGGAAAAACCTTCAATGTTGCCTCATTTCAACTCCTTATCCTCATTTTTAAACGGTTTAGTTTAGAGGCTGGAGCTCAGACGAATACATGTATGACCTGGATTATGCTGTCTAGAGTAAATTCTAAGAGGAATTTTGCCAGCAGGGTTAGTTAACCATTGGATCACTTCTCATATGGTAGTCTTGTCCCTTGAAATTTTCTAAAGTGTGTACAACCAGAAATAATGGATTATGCAGATAATATTGGATGAAATCAAATGGCTCTGTTTATGCAGAAGAGTCATACCAGATGATGATAACTAACCTCTCTTGATACCTTATTTGTGAATAAATCTTTGAATCCACCCACTCCCATGATGTGCTGAAGTCAAAAGGAGATAGCTAATAAATTCCACAGCTGTAACAGAAATAGGAGGTAACTTATCTGTATGTTCCCTTGCTTTTCCATTGAAATATGTGTCTCGCCATCTGGCAGCGTTCATCCCAAATCCATAGTAACCACATGGAAATGAGGGGCTCAGTGGAGTCTTCAGTGGAGTAAAATGGCTTGATACCATCTCTGTCTTCCTTTGCTGGAGCTGTGCTCTTCGATTTCTCTTCCTCTGTCTCACTGCCTCAGCTGTAGCAGCTTGGCTCTTCCTAACGAGTCCCAGCAGTCAGGAATGGCTAGTCATGCTCCCTGGCCTATTCATTAATTTTCTCCTTTGTGCCAGAGAAATCCTGGCCTTCAAGTTCATGATTTAGGAAGGGAAGAGGCTGAGCTCACTTCGCTGGCAATGACAGCTGAATGAACTCCTTCCAGTTTCTAGTGCGTGCTGTCACTGTCATCTACCCCCTAGAAGGATTGTCGTGTGGGATGCTGATGGTGTGAATGGGAAATGGGTTGCAATTGCTGTCAGGTGTGAACCTAGGAGTGTGTGTGTGTGTCTGGTCATCTGCAAGCTCTTGCTGCGTGCCCAGGGCATACGTTTTGCATGAATCAATAAACAATTCCTGTTCCCTCTTTCCTAGCAGGGGCTAAGCAGCAAGGTGGGAAGGATTGGGTGTTTATACAATAAAATGAACCAGAGCTCTGCACAAGTACTCCTTTGTGTCCCTGAAACAGGCTCCTTCTTTCACACACAGCTCCTATTGGTCTGGGAGGTTTGTTATGCTGATAAACTTGGCGTGTGATGACTATTTATAGCACAAAGCAGAGAGCTGCTATGTTTTGGAAAATCCTCCAATGTTCCTGAAGGTCCCTGCCTGGTTTGTGCGAGTGAATATTCTTGGCTCTTGATTTCACCAGCTAGTGTGAGCGTTTGCAGTCGGCAACAATGCCTGCAAGAAGCCTTTGGGCTCATTTTTCTTGGCAGTGATGTTTTTTTCATTAGATCAGCTTTGAAGCTGTTGGGGGCAAAGTCACGGAGCAGCTGGAGGAGGGAACCTAGACAGAGAAGTCTACGTGCCTGCAATGTTAATGCCTCAGCGCAAATGAAAGGGCGCAGGAAGGGTGGAGGGGAGGCAGCCCCACATCCTTTAGCTTGTGTCCTGTGCCTGGGACCTGCATCAGACAAGTGACATCACACACCTTTGGGAAACACTTTTTAACCCCCCTGTCTACAGCAGGGAATGAAAGATTTTAAGTCTGTAGTAAAGAGTAAAATAGTGGGGAGGGGAGAAAACAGGACAAGCTGTGGTGTCCGTTGATTTTCGATTCTTCCCTGATCACAACGTGGGTTACTTTGAGTCTGTTACCTTGAACTTTTGACCCATCCTGATTTAACACATTTTCAGGACCCTTTGTGAAACAGGCTGCTATCTAATGGGTCACACTGTTAAATTATCTTCTGCTACTTGAATGGAAGGTATTCAAGAATAGCTCTTACCCTTTAGATCCATGCCAGGCCTAAAATTGAATGCACTTTCCAGCATAGGCAGGCTTTGATCCCCGTAGGCTCATCACTGGTGCTTGCAGTCTCATGAGAAGAGGCACACAGGAATAGCTTTTCTTCTGCTCTGTTGGATACAGAAACACCATTTTAGGAGCAGGATTGTTACACAGGGTAAGGGGAGAAAAGGAATGGACTACGTGGCTCACAAACAAATAGCAGCTGAATACATATCATCCAGTCTTGACTAATTTCTCGATGGAGACTGAATACTTTCAACAAAGGAAAGGGAATATCTAGAGTGCATCAAGGGAGTTTGCAATAAGGGAGCAGTTGGTAGGATCCCCCTTTCCTGGGAACCTGTCTCTGTTATCCTGACTTCTTGTTCTCCTGCACTTCAGGCACTGAGCAGATGTTTTCTCATGGGACAGCTGACATCATCCTGGAGGCCTGCACAGACTTTTGGGACGGTACCGATATCTACCCCCTCTCTGGCTCTGACAGGTGGGCAGCTTTCTCATTTGGTGCATTTGGCAGCTGCAGATAGATTGCAGAGGGAACCTGGTCACTCATTAAAATTCCCTTTACTGATGCTTGTTAAGCTAGTTAATAGAAGCTTCAAGTAGGTTATTAACAAGAGCCATCTCTGCTTATAATGAATTGTTATAATTATAGCACTGTAATAGATTAGATAGCAACAAGCGGTCTGTTGGAATGCAAGATGAAGTCACTCCTTACTGGAGCTGTTAACATATTAGCCTCTTATAAGTGGGCTCTGACTGTACTATTGTAGTAGGACGGTGAATTATCATCAGGTCATATGCTGGTGGCAGAGAATTTTTTTGTTGTTCAAGACAAATGCCTTGTCTTACATGAAATACAAAGTGATCAATTCTACCTGCTGTTGACAGCTTCAAACCAGTCCACCACAAAGCAGCACTGCGTTACCATTCCTGCTGCAATATCTGACAGCACCTGTTGCATTTTCATCTCTAGGCTAAATTTCTGTTCCTGCTCAAAGGGCAGACCACTAATGCTTAGTTTCATCGAATAGCAGCGCGTTGTTCTTCTAAGTCTGCTTATCCTCAGGTGTAAGAAAACTCCCACTGGTTCTTTGTAGAATATTTATCATCTTAGAAGCCAAAGAAAAATCCCATGTATACTCAAATTTGTTATCGTTGTGAGTTCAACATAGGGAAAGAGTTTTACACTATTCCAGTGACTGAATATTGACTAAATGGAGACTTCACATACAGCTCCCAGGACCCAGATTCTGAAAGGGGATAGGAGAGAAGTCTGTAACTGTCATTATCTCTGCCACAGACACTATTGTCAGAGTTGTCAGTTCCTTCCTCGGTGTTTATCTCCCTACAGATAAATCCTCTCTGATGAATTGAGCTTTTGCTGTCATGCAGTGAACTTCCTTGGAGTCATCTGGCAGCCATATAGAGCATATTATATTAATAAGTGTATTCAAAGAGTACTGTGTTCATACTCCTAAGTCTGATGAGCAACCAGAAACATTCACCACTGCCCCTGTTGGAAAATGGTTTTGTTGCCCTGTAGTACCTGCAGCTTAGAGAATGCAGAAATAACAAGGAAAGGCTTTTTCAGAGACTCTGACCATTCCTCATGGAATACATTTTTCTAAATACCCAGCTGGTGATTTCTACATTGAGCTTCAGTGCACATTTCTGCTAACTTCGCCTGGTTTTTGTCTTCTCCACATAGGAAGAAGGTGTTAGATTTCTACCAGCGAGCCTGCCTCTCAGGATACTGTTCTGCCTTTGCGTACAAGCCAATGCATTGTGCCTTGTCCTCCCAGCTCAATGGCAAGTGTATAGAACTGGTGCAGGTCCCTGGGCAGAGCGCTATCTTCACGTGCTGTGACCTCCCTGGGACAACCCCCATCAAACAGAGCAGTCGGAGGAATAGCTGGAGCTCAGATGGTATGTGTCTTCTCTGCTCTCTGTGATAAGGTCTGCTGCTGGGTCAAGTGCTTTCTGATCAGCCTAGAGCTCTAAGAACATCGTTCTTCAGAGTAGCAGATGGAAATTGAGAACTAAGGGTTTCTGAAGTAGATGCATTTCCAGAGGAAGTAACGATGTAGCAGCTGGTAGGTATGTTTCTAGTTAAGCTGCTGAAGCTTGGAGAGAAATTCTTCTACTTATGGGAAGTCTGTTTCTTAAAGCAGACAACTGAGAGTCAAGACTAATGGGTATTTCAATGTTTGGTTTGCGATTTGTCTAATTTTGTGGAAATCAGATAGATTGGGTATGGTAGCATGTGACTGTTCTCCCTTGATGATTTTGTTGCTGTGCTGAAGTAACTGATTCCCACTAGAAGAATTGTACATCTCCAGAACAGCAATAGAAACTGAGAAATAAGCACATGCCATTACGTAGCAAGCACATACCATTACATAGCCCCTGGAGGCTCTTCTGGAAAACTAGTCTTAATCTCTTTCTGCCTTGGTCACCCATGCTGTAAAATATCAATAGTGGGGTTTCCAAGAGCTGGGAGGCAGCTGTGACTGAGTGTTTTCGAAACACTTCTCAGTCCCACCTGTGGCAAACTTTGCAACTGTGTGAAGTGTTTTCTGTTCCTCATGCTGCATCCAGCTCCCATTCACCCCAGGCTGATCTGGTGATGGTGAAGGAACCCTGTCAAAGAGCCTTTCCAGGCTCTTTGGGAGTGTCTGCAACGTCCCTCGAGGGGAACATGATCCAGTTCCTTTGCATCAGCCCATCATACTCTGATGCCACTCTGCCTCAGCTAGACTCGCCATGTTGTTTAAGCACAGTATGATGTGTTTAAAATGCACATGTGAACATTACGTGGCATACATCCTTTACCTTTCTGCCCCGGTTCCTTGTGACTGATCCCCGTCTTCTATTTTGTCTTTTTCCTTTCCACGCTCGCTGTTTCACACTTGTGTTCTTGATCGCATACGCGGGGATGTCCTGAAACCGCTTCTGTGATTGGGTATGCTGGGACAAATGGATGTCTCTTCACCTTTCCTCCTGTATATGTGTGTGTATATCTGCATGTTTCTGTGTGCCTGGGTGCTGTGTCCTTGGATATTTTATCTTGGTGGCCTCTCCCACCATGTGTATTTTGTCTGATGCACATGCGGCCCCTCGTGTCTAAATGTGACTGCGTGTTATTTGCATGCCTGAAGAAGGGATTGGGGAAGTGATGGAGAAGGAAGACTGTATCCAGGCTCTGAGCGGACAGATCTTCATGGGAATGGTCTCATCTCAGTATCAGGCCCGTCTTGACATTGTCCGCCTCATTGATGGATTGGTCAATGCCTGCATTCGCTTTGTCTACTTCTCCCTGGAAGATGAGCTCAAAAGCAAGGTAAGCTGTCTTTGCTGAACCCCCTGAACTTGCATGTCCCCTGGTTGTCTGACCGGAGAGTTTAGCTCCAGTGCAATCTAAGGTTAATCTCATTCAGCCAGCTCATGGGTCCAGAAGGTACCTACACTCCAATATGGCACTGGTCTGCAATGCTCTGGCCTCGACAGCTACACTAAACTCTTTTGTCTGTTCACCTGCAGGTGTTTGCTGAGAAGATGGGTCTTGAGACCGGCTGGAACTGCCACATATCTTTAACTCCTAATGGTGATGTGCCTGGCTCTGAGATCCCTCCCTCTAGCCCCAGCCACGCTGGCTCCCTGCACGATGACCTACATCAGGGTGAGAGAACTGCACCTAAGCCACTTTGAATGCCACACCTTTCCTTGATGGTTCTTTTAAACCCCTTCTTAGGTTCCTGTGTCCTCAGCAGATACCTGATCCTTCAGAGCTTTGAGCACAAAACTGGATGGGCCTGAGGTGTGTGTGTGTGTGAGCGAGAGAGCCTTATGTTTATAGCCTTTCTACCCAGTCAGTACCACAGTTTTTGGAAACAAACATCCTTCTGTGCACCAGCTGCCATGATTTTACAATTGCTCGTTAGTGCTTTTGGCTCATGCTGGGACCCTGCTCAAGCCACTGAGGGTCTTTTGACTATGCAAGGCTTTACTCTTTTTTCTTTCTTCAAGTGGGATCTCTTTACTTTCTTCTTCCCCTAGAAGAAGAAAGTGAGCAGAACAGATAAACTATTGTGTCTCCAAAGAGCACATATCTACCTCTGAGCGGATTAGTCATCTAAAAATACTGCATTTTAGATGACTGAGTGGGATCTAAGTGTTGCTAACCTAGAAAATCAGGCCTCACATTTCCTGGCTTCTGCAGCGCCACATGAATATGCCATGTGGGTGGCAGAGGCAGGTTTGTGCTTATTGTTTTTGCTGCTTCTCTCTGCTCCAGTTTCTCGAGATGATGTAGAGGGGCTTCTGCTGATGGAAGAGGAAGGGCATTCGGATCTCATCAGCTTTCAGCCAACAGACAGTGACATCCCCAGCTTCCTGGAGGACTGTAACAGGGTGAGGCTGCCTTTCTCCACACACCTTGTGCTGTTGCAATGGTCAGCAGTATCACCTCATTACCAGAGGGAATTCCTCTTCAAAGCAGATTGACTGGTTTGTATTGGAAATCCTGATTTCCCCCATAGTATTTAGAGCCTGGGAAGTTTGGGATTCTCTCAGCTCACTGTTGCTGAACAGGTCTTTTCTTTGGAGTTTAGGAATGGAGGTGACCACACATGGGATAGCCTTGAGAGCCACATTTCAGTCCATCTGGGTCCCTTTCTCATGTGCTGGGCAGGGAGTGGGAACATCCCCACATTCCACCCAGACAGAAGAAACTTTGTCTTTCTTCCAGCTGTGAGCCATAGCTGGTGCTGCCCAGTAGTCAGTGTGGGACAAGCCTCATAAAGAACATGGATATGCTCAGCAGAGGTTACAGGAATATCAAGTGTGGGACAAGCTCTTCCTGCCTCATAAAGAACACAGATATGCTCAGCAGAGGTTACAGGAATATCAAGAGATAGATGCAGATTAAAAAAATGAAAATAAAAATCTGTAAGACTTTGTTTTAGAAAGCAAGAATGCTTCCCTTGCAATGAAAATAAAAATCTATAAGACCTTGTTTTAGAAAGCAAGAATGCTTCCCTTGCTGCAATTGAAATAGATCCAGTTGCAATAGAGACAGCACAAAGTCTCTGACCAGATTCTCCACACAGGTAAAAAGTCCTTAGAAATCCTTGAGCAGAGGTTTATCACACTGATCTTACAAACCTTGAGGGCAAGCACAGACAGCTTGCTGTGTCAGTGTAGAACCTTAGCAGAAGACTTTTACCAGTGGCTTGGGAAGCCAGCTTCTGTCTGCAGGGACATCAGTTTGTATCTGATCTTGAAGTTGCATAATTCAGGGAATCATAATTCTCAGTTCTGCAGTTCCCTCTGAAACACACTGCCCTGCTTAGTCTCTTCTTTCTCTTTTTCAGGCCAAACTCCCACGGGGGATCCACCAGGTGAGACCTCACCTGCAGAACATAGACAACGTGCCTTTGCTGGTGCCCCTCTTCACAGACTGCACCCCGGAGAGTAAGTGGCACAGAGCCCGGGTCTGTCCCGCTGCTGCCCACAAACACCTTCCCCATCCATCTTCTCTGGCTTATCCGGGTGTGGGCAGGGGTGAAAGGACAGGGACACAGCACAGAAATCTAGAAGGGCATCTTGATATTAATGACCCTCTGTTGCTACCTGTGGGAAGCCAGGTGTTAACTCCACTTTAATGCAGCTGTTCCCTAGCTACAGAATTGGGCTAAGAACCACTCCTTCCAATTTGCATTTGTAAGAGACACAAAAGCAAACATCCAAAATGCTACTGCCTTTTATTAAATAAGCATTATCAGTGCGCTAGAAGACTTTGATCTCTGCTCACAACCCTCACTGCCTTATATAACTCAGAAATCACTTCCCAGAAGAATTTTCCTCTGGCAGTTGCTGTTAACACCTTCTGCTGCTTTGCAGAGTTTTTGATTGCAGAGACTAGAAAGGACAAAATTCCTTTATCTCTCCAAGAGATACTGTTTTATCTAAGAAAGGGGCTGAGAGCTCAGCTGGCTAATACCTGCCCAGTCTGCAGTGAAAGTGCTAAGCATCATTATGATTTGTCATTTTAGGTACCTCTGGGCACAGTTTACAGAGTGTCAGCGAGACCCAGTTACAGCTCAATGTGCCTAAACAGTAAATTTCCTCTCTTTTTTGCATAAGTGGTAGTTCCCCACTTCATCTAACCCCTTGCTGTGCTGCAGATCTGGGCGCACCAGTAATTTAGATAATTTGTTTACACAGGAATCTGCAGAGGGTGGGTTTGTAGTTTTATTTTTTTTGCCTGGAGCGTTCTAGAAAATTCATATACACTTAGAGCACTATGCACAGAGCTACAGAAGAAAAATGGGATCAAACAGCAGCTTTGATTTAGAGGCCCTGGGAGGGTGTTGATAAAAAGATTGATGAAGGCTAGAGGTAGTGGTGGGAGCGCAGGAACAGGGGCTGGCTCTGAGTATGGCTAAACGTGGCACTGCTTTTGGAGCAGTTTGTTATATTGCCTTTGTTCATTTAGGCTTGGAACAGTCCTGCTGTGCTGCTGAGCAGAATTTAAAATTGTGTATTTATGTTATGTATGTATTTCTGCTGTTTTCTAACAAGACCATTTGATGCTGAAGCCATCTGTATTGTACACCCAGGCTGTACCTACAGCTCTGCTCTGAAAGATGTGCTAGAGATGCAAATCTCTGGGTTGCAGTTCTGTGAATCACAGCTTGGTTCCTGCAGGAGGCAGGTATACAGGGCACTTGGACCACAATTAATTAGCTATCTAATTGCGTACTTTGACTTTCAATCTCACTATACATGGCTGATGATATCAGTTGGGGTAATTTTAAAAGAGCTGACTGCTTGTTACCCAGACACAAAAGGGTGTGTGAAACACTGCATCTTTCTCTGCATAATGAGATAATGCACTGTGTTTCTCCTTCTGTCCCTTTGCAGCCATGTGTGAGATGATCAAGATCATGCAGGAGTACGGGGAGGTGACTTGCTGCCTGGGAAGCTCTGCCAACCTGCGGAACAGCTGCCTCTTCCTGCAAAGTGATATCAGGTGGGGCAGGATCCAGCCTCCTCCAGCTGCCTTTGCCTTGAGCCCAGCCATGGGTCACACCAGATCTGTGGTTGTGCAGGGGGATGCTCACAATTGCTCTATTATTAGCCATGTTTGTCTCCATAAGGGCAATTTGGGTGGCATTGGATGGAATGACTACCTAGATCCCTTGACACACAGAGATATTTCTCTCTATCTTTGAAAGTAAGATGTTACTGTTGTTTGCTCAACAGATGCATTGAAGATGCTTCTCATTGGGTGAGAGTGGAAAGGCCCCTCTGGATCAGCCAATTTGTTGATCTTGAGCCAAAAACCCAAATATGTTCATTATTTCTCTGGAATAACTGAAAGTCTAGGGAGATTGATCCTAAATTCCTGTTGCAGCTCAGGACTTCTCTACCAGCAAGGCAGATGTTGGTCTCATGGCACAGCATGGCTTTACAAACTGGACTGCAGTGAAATAGTAGTTTCTCCTCTGGGATGAGGACTTTCACTAATGCTCCTGTGTTGCCCTTGCAGTATAGCCCTGGACCCTCTCTACCCATCTCGCTGCTCCTGGGAGACTTTTGGCTATGCCACCAGCACCACCATGACTCAATCCTCTGATGAGCTCACCCCGCTGCAGCTCTCAGGGCAGCTCAACAGCCTGCCCTGCTCCATGTCCTTCCGCCAAGAAGAAAGTACCAGCATCATCAGGCTTATAGAGCAGGTGAGCCAGGCTTGTCCCCCTCCAGTACGCAGCCCCCCATCTGCAGCTCCTGAAGAGCAAAGCCAAGAGCTCAAGTGATCATTCTGGTTGAGTTGCCTGCAGTAGCTGCCAGCATTAGCCTTTCCCACATCTCCTGTCCTTTGTTCAGGAAGCGCAACAGAGATACTCTTCCTGCCTGGCCCTACCAGTCCAAGGTGTAGGGGATGGTTTGGGAATGGTGCCTTGTGGCAACAGAACAAGAATATTATTGTTCAACTGGATAAAGTACAAACCTGCAGATGGACAAACATGCAGACATCCCTAGCCAGGCAACAGCGCAGTGCTAGGGAGAAGTGTTAACCCCAGAAAAGCCAGGAGGTTTGAACAACCTTTTCCCTTGGCTAAATTGTGTCCTTCCTTCACAACCTCTACCTCTAGGCTGGAGACTTTCCCATTTTGCTTACAATGTGTCACTTGTTACAATGTCACTTCCCCTGCAGGCCACATGTCCTGCCCCTGCCTGCCAATAATTGCTCTTGGCTGGTAACTGCTCCCATCACAGCGAGGGCTCTGAGGGCTTGTGCTTCCTTCCAGGCCAGGCATGCAACCTATGGGATCCGCAAGTGTTTCCTCTTCCTGCTGCAGTGCCAGCTGACCTTGGTTGTCATTCAGGTGAGTCCTGGTCTGGCTGGGGACAGCATTTAGCTCAGGGGACAGGAGTGCTAGGGGACGGATGTGGGTGGCTGCAGTGGGGAAGCCTTGTGAGAGAGCAAGGTGGCCTTCAGTCAAGTTTACACAGCATGTTTGGGGAAGTTACCAATAGAAATTCTATGATCTCAAACTGTATTTCCCATTCTCCCTGACCCTCCTACAGAAGTTTCTTTTAACCCCCTTCTTCCTTTGAGAAGAGCATCCCCTGCAGCACCTGCCCCAGCAGCCTGGAGGGACTGTGCAGCAGCAGCCTAGTCACCAGCTCATCCCAGTGTTTTGGGGGAGGACAGGGGCATCTTGGGTAACAAGACTGTCCTAGCACTGCTTACACTCTTTACTCTGGATTGTTCCCATCCAGTTCCTCTCCTGCCTGGTGCAGCTGCCCCCCATCCTCAGTACCACAGACATCGTGTGGCTCTCCTGTTTCTGCTACCCATTGCTCAGGTGAGTCTCTCAGGCAGGGTGGAACTTCCTGCCTCACACACAGACCAGTCCCCCAGCCTCACTGCATCCATGTTAAAGGAAAGCTGACAGCACCCACAGCATGCTAAGAAGGCTGCAAGTATTATTCCAAGCACCTGCTTTGACAAGGTGCTTGCAAACACAGGTAGGAGCATGGGTGGGTTTTTCCCCATCAGACATTTGAAGGTCACCTCTCTCCCTGTCTGCACCTGCCACAAATTACACCTTTTACAGCACATGCTAAGGCAGTGGCCAGATAGGTGCCAATGCTCCAAGCAGTCTGAGGAGGTTATTTGGGTTCAAATGTTAGACACAGATAAAAGAGCAATAGTTCTGGTGCCTGATCTTGTTACTGAGAGACTCACTTACCTTTCTCCAGCATCTCGCTCCTGGGCAAGCCTCCCCACAGCTCCATCATGACCATGGCAACAGGAAAAAACTTGACTTCCATTCCTAAGAAGGTAGGTAGCCCATCAGATTAAAATTGTTCACACATTTTTCTCTTCTACTTTGTCCCAGCATTGATGCATAGCTGGGGCCCTGGGTCTTCCCAGCTCCCTTGGTGGGTTGATCCATGGCATGAGCCATGCTATCCAAAAGCCTGGCGTGAACAAGAAGGGTATCCCTTAGTGGCAGCATCCACAGTGCAACATCTGTACTACAGCTTGTCTTTTGCAGCCACTGATTCCCTGATGGTTCATGCAGGGGAGGTTGGGCCAGTGACATGCCCATGTCATCCCCCTGCCTCTCCCTTTATTCACAGACCCAGCACTACTTCCTCTTCTGCTTCCTGCTGAAATTCAGCCTGACCATCTGCTCCTGCCTCATCTGCTTCGGGTTCACACTGCATGAGTCCTGCAAAGAGCTGAATGCTAGCAGCCTCAGCCTCAATGTCTGCTCCTCCATCATGCTGCACAGGTGAGGAACAGAGCCTGGCACACACACCCCTCGCCCCACGGGGACTATTGCTCTTGTGCCTCCCAGGTAGAACTGAGTCTCCTCCAACAAGTTTCAGGATCTTGCATGATCCAGCTGTAATGGCTGTACAGAGGGCTGGGTGCTCTCCCTGTAACCTTGACAACGGCATCTTTGCTCACTGTTGCTTCCTGATACTAGGACAGCCTGACTCCAAGCTCACACTTAGTTCTCTCAGCTGTCAGAGGAGGGCATGGCCCCGGTGGGAACAGGTCAGACAATAAGTCTCCACTATTGACTTCTTTCCTGTGTCCTCTCCTTTACTAGCAATGCTGATGGTGCTCCTGACTGGTTTGGGACATTTTCCAATGCTCTTCTTGTAGCCCAGAAACTCACAGCTGGCCTGATTGTTTTACACACAGGTAAGTCCCTGTCCCGGACCCCACCATTTCCCACTCTGGGGGGAAAACATGCATCTTTTGTCTCTTTCTTTTCCCACTATGCCAGAACATAAACTCCCTGGTAGAAGCAGACACTGCAGTGGCCTCTTAGTGCAGGCATAAAGCCCCTTTAGTAACTAAACATTGCCCTAACAGATAAAAGACATCAGTTTCAGAGCTGATTCTCCTTCCTACCAGCCTGTTGAAGTGCTGGTTCCTTCCCAGCCTCACCAGAAGAGCAGCATCTCTCCTTACCTTCTTGCAAATCAGCTAGCAGCATCCTGCAGCTCTCCAAAAATATTCCTGCTGCCATTTTGTGAAGCACCCCATCTCCTCCACCCAAACAGCACTGGTGCAGCTGTGATTACCCTGGAGCTGGAAGCCTTTTTAAGCCTTCTGGAGGGGTGGGGAGCCAGGTCTGGCTGACTCTCACCACCTGCACACGGTTTCCTGGCAGAGTAGGTCCAGCTGCTCTCTGACAACCTTAAAGGGTCTCTGCTCCCTTTCCACTCTGTGGTGCTGTGCCTTGGTGCCAGGCAGAGCATTGCATGGTGAGATGTGCAGGGTGTCCAGGCCAACAGAAACGCTTCCTGATCTGAGAGGAATCCCCCTGTCCTGCTTGTTTGGGGACTTGGAATTGCTGTGGGGAGTCTGGTCTGAAAGGACCTTGAATGAAAAGCTGGTTTCAGGGAGATAAAGCCCATGTCCCTTTGGAGTAACAGCTGTTGGTGTATATTGTAAAGTGTTGTATCTGTGTGTGACACTAAATAACCCCCCTGTCCATCTGTCCCCGTAGTGTTCATATCCATCACCCACGTCCATCGCACCAAGCCGTTGTGGAAGAAGAGCCCCCTCTCCAACCGGTGGTGGACGCTCACTGTGGCTGTTGTGTGAGTATCCCCAGGCCCTGATGAGCATTTCAAAGTGCTGGAGGAAGGAGGGCTCTAGACCTGCTCCAGCACCAGTTTGCCAGTGCTGAGGAAAAGCGACAGTCGAGGGCAATTGTTTTCCACTGCTGAACTGGTGAAGGGTCTCTGTTGTGGACTCAGGAGTGTTAGATCTGGGCCTGGACCCTGATCTGCAGATCCTGGGGAGCTTGTTAGCTCTGATGAGATTTTCTGTGTCTCTTTGTGTCTTAGATTGCTGGGGCAAGTGGCACAGACTGTGCTGGACCTGAAACTCTGGGAAAACCTCAATTCTTCACTGACCTTTAAGCACGTTTCCATCTCCCCGGTCTCATGGCTCCTGGGTTTTCTTTCCTTGGTCCTTGTGGTTATCATCAACGAGATCGTCAAGCTGCATGAAATCAGGTATGGGGGTAGCAGAGAAGATGGGGAGAAAGGGCTGAAGCCGTGCTCCAGCCTGGCCTTGAGCTGCAGAAAAACGATGCACAGGGAACAGGGTGGGGAATGAAAAGGAAAAGATGGACAGTCGAGGGCGATTGTTCTCCGCTGCTGAACTGGTGAAGGGTCTCTGTTGTGGACTCAGGAGTGTTAGATCTGGGCCTGGACCCTGATCTGCAGATCCTGGGGAGCTTGTTAGCTCTGATGAGATTTTCTGTGTCTCTTTGTGTCTTAGATTGCTGGGGCAAGTGGCACAGACTGTGCTGGACCTGAAACTCTGGGAAAACCTCAATTCTTCACTGACCTTTAAGCACGTTTCCATCTCCCCGGTCTCATGGCTCCTGGGTTTTCTTTCCTTGGTCCTTGTGGTTATCATCAACGAGATCGTCAAGCTGCATGAAATCAGGTATGGGGGTAGCAGAGAAGATGGGGAGAAAGGGCTGAAGCCGTGCTCCAGCCTGGCCTTGAGCTGCAGAAAAACGATGCACAGGGAACAGGGTGGGGAATGAAAAGGAAAAGATGATTCCATTGTGTAAATCACCTGGCTGTTATGTGCAAGCTCGTGTTCCACCTCTCAGGGAGGAAGTGCAGGGAAGGAAAGAGGGTCAGGGAAGGGCAGTGGCAGTGATTGGGAGCAGGAAGGGAGACCAAAATTTCCTTATCTCAAACCAATGAGAGGGAGAGAGCCAAGGTCTATGAAATACCAGTATGGAATGGGAGAGGGCCGTTCTCTCCATCTCGTCCCAGGAGGACAGAGAGGCATTGAATCACAGCAGAGGAAATACGTCTTCACACAGGGCCTGGACTGTGGGACTCATTTTCACGGGAAGCGGCTGAAGCCAAGAATTTGTAGCAGGCAAAGTGACTGGCTGTTCTTAGCACAGGGAGCAGCCGGAGCTGGGAGTTAACACTAATGAGCATTGACTCAGGAAAGGGGCTGGTGGGGATTACAGGGAACCCCGATGGAGACGAGTCGCTGTTGCTGTTCCTGGGAAGGATTTCTGGACCTTTCTCTGCTGTGTCTGGTGACTCTGGAAATAGGACTTGGCTTGGTGGGGTAGAACTGAGACCATGGGTTATCTCTGGATTCGATTCCCCTCCCAAGGTACCACAAGCCCAGGGTCTTCTTTGCTTCTTGGGGCTCTGCAGCTCAGGAAGTGCAGTGGGGCAGCCGTGCTTGCCTTTTGCATTTCCACATGCTGACTCTCTTCTTTCTTCTGCCTTCTCCAGGGTCCGGGTCCGTTACCAAAAGAGGCAGAAGTTGCAGTTTGAAACAAAGCTGGGGATGAATTCGCCGTTTTAAACCCTCCCAGCTCGAGTTCCCTGGAGCCAGGGCCACGCAGCTGCATCCTGCACTGGGAGGGTGGCTGCACCGAAGGCTCGGGGAGTTTTCCCTCACACATGGAAACCAGACAGCCTCCTTGCAAGATTACACTGGCACCTTCCAGGGGTCCCCAGGCAGGGCACTGCTGTCAGGTTCCCCCAGCAGGTATGCAGCCCCTCCCCAGCCTGCTAGGGGACTCTCAAGGGAGTCTGCAAGCTCTGGTGGCTGTTCAGGCTGCTCTTCCTTTATTTATTTATTACTAGAGGTTTTTGTTAGTATCATGGTGACGCTGAAATGAAGTGACTCCTTCCCTCTGTGTGAGCAGATGGGTTTCCTGGGCCTGGCAGGAGAATCTGGGGCCAGCAGGGGGGACATAGGGCCTGCTGAAGCAAGAGATTGCTATTGAATCCCATTTTGTTTTTCCATCTCTGCGTGCTCTCCTGCCTGATGTGTGTGTGCCTGCCTGTTCGTGCCCTCACCCACCTCCCTGTGTCCTGGCAGGGAGGAGGGGGGAAGGAGCCATCTCTCCTGCAGCTCGGGGTGCCAGGGGGCACTGGAGCTCCCATTCCCAAGGGGACACTGTGAGGGGTCCCTGGCAGGGTGCTGGGCAGGCCCCCATGATGTCCAGGCCGTGCCAGCCCTGCCCTCTAGCGTTGTTGCCGTGGCCATATGCCGGCTGCTGAGTGCTTCAAGAGAAGGGGGATGAGACAGGGGTTTAAGAAAAGCTGCCTGCATTTGACCCTGGGGATCTGGTGCAGGGGAGGCAGGAGGGCAGCTCTGCCTGCAGGGACTCAGCACGGCTTAGCTTCCTCCAGCCCTCTTGAACCACCTCTTATCTGCTTTAGCAACCCCCAGTGAGGTTTAGCACTGTTCTCATTTCTGTGATTCAAATTGCCATTCTGCTTCAGTAAAATGCCTGCTTGAGAGGGCTGTAGCTAGAGATAGAACCCGAGATCTGCCTATCTGATGGGAGGGGGACATCTTTCCAGGCAGGATACCTGCATCTTGCGGTTGTGACTAACAAGGAGCTGGTGGATGGTTCCTTTCCCAAGGCTGGGATTGTGCTGCATCCAGTACTTGCTCTCCAAAGCACAGGGAAACCCCCTCACCATGTCTTTCTGTGGCAGTGTTTGGAAGTCTCTCCCCTCTACGCTGCTGCCCTCACATCTGTTCCCTGATTTTCTGGAAGTCTTTTCTTCATTTGACTTCACTGACTGGGGGAAACCTTCCTCTGAGGGCTGCTGCAAACCATGATTTGCCCCAATGTGTCCCACCTGCTCTTGAGCTCTCAACAGTCCTTGGCTGTACTGGAAACACTGGTGCCCTTGTGGGCTGACAGTTGAGGGCAAAGAAGCACACAGTCTTGGCTACCGGAATATTTGCAGCTCATGGAGATGTTGACTCCCTTCCTAGTTCTCAAAACGGGCTAAAGCTGGTAAATCCTGGCCCTATATTTCCTCTTGATATTAACACTACAATGTACAGCTGTTATGTCCCCTTTGGTACCCAAGACTAACAAAGTCCTTCCCTGGCAGGCAGGGAGCAGGCGGGGAACCCCAAGCTCTGTCCTGCTGCTCCACCGTGTCTTCCTTCCATTTCAGCGTAACCAGAGAGCACGCACACTTCTGCGTGTCTCTAAGCAATACCCTTCTCCCTGCTGTGGGTCTGGTAGGAGAGCAAAGTGGGGGTACAGGCAGCCTCTGAGTGCTGGGGACAGGCGGAGGATGCTGGAGGGGGGGCAGCTGGGGGTGTTCAGAGGATGCTGTTGCTACAGCTGGAGAGCGGATGTTTGGATTCCACGCTGCTGGGGGGTTTGCATGGGACAAGGAGCTGCCTGGGCTGCTCTCCTGCAGTGCAGCAGCACCAGCCCGTCCTTGTGCAGGGGCTGGACTCTGCTTTCACTCCTCCCAGGCCCCCAGAGCTGCCTGACTCGGGCAGGACAAGCTGCACCTTTTCCAGTCTTGCTTAAATCACTGAAGGTGAGCTCCAGATCTCTTACCCGCCTGGCACCTGAGAAATCAGCTTTTCTTTCTGCTGCCAGAGGCAGGTGGGGGACAGTCTCCTTTGGAGCCAAGCTGGAGGCAGAGGCTGCTCCCTGCTATCCCTGCTTCCCCCCCAGACCCGAGCTCTCACTCTGTGCCACTCAACTCCTCTAGGTGATAAAAGGCAGCAGATACTGGGGCTTCCCACTGGCCACACCATCCTCTCGAGGAGGCACCTCCAAGATTTTCTCCTGTGGGTGATCACAAATGTTTATTTTCCTGCACCCTCCCTCCCCTGGCTAGACTGGGAGGGAACCGAGGCGTATGAATGCAGCCTTTGGGATGGTCTGGCCAATGTCACCCTTCCCTGGGCCACCGAGGTATCCGAGGGTCCGGGTGCACGGCTTCAGAAAGAAATTTCCTACATCGAGATGTTTTTAAATGGTGTATATTTTATATTAAATTTTTTTGGGATGTATGTAAAAAATATTTGATTTGTATTAAAACTTGTAAATTGTATAAAGAAAAAAAAGAAACCAACCCAGACCCACACGCATCCAGTGTATGAACGGCAATAAATGATTGTCTTGGATAACACACACACAGAGTGGGAGGGATTTCGCACCCGGCAAAGTGAGGAAGTAAAAATGTGTCTGGCTGCTCGTGTCACAGCGTCCCAGTTACCCGGCTCACCTGTTGTAGGGACACAGCCTGGATGCTCCTGGGACCTGGTCCTGGCACTTTTTCCCACTTTCCTCTCAGCTTTGGGCAAATCTGTCCAGCTCCGGGTGCCTCTTCCTGTAGAACAACGGTGTGATTACCCCGTGGTGCCCTGGATCCCGGGCACTGCTTGGGTGGTGGGTGGTAGCACCCTCAGGATTGAAGGTCAGGGCTGAGCTGGAACAGGCACTGCGAGCGCTGGAGAAGAGCAGCCTGCAGAGACAAGGAGGCCTGGGCTTCTTGTTCTCAGAAAAGCAGGACCTGATGTCACTGTGGCCACACTCTGGTCACCAAAAAGGATAGAGGAGTGCTGGGCCTGGCACACAGGGGTAGCCGTGGCTTCAGAGGTGCCCAGAGCTGGGCACTGGGAGGTCCCCGGTGCTCTCACCACGTTACTCCCATGGTGGTAGGACTCAAAGTGAACATTAACCTCCCTGGAGGCGACAGCAGGACTCTTACCAGGGGAGATTATCTGAGGAAACCCAGATCCTCAGCACTCTGGGGCAGGGTAAAGCTGATCCTCGATGAACTTCAAACAGAGCCGGAGACGAGCTCGTGCGGTTTGACACGAAGGAGACAACCAGGCAAAACTATCAAAAGGGTCAAATATGCCCCACCGTTTAATAGAATTTAGTCTTAATGGATGTTAGTGGAAAACAAAACACATGATTAACACAAACAGAGCAGATGGTTTAAAATCTGTTGTCAGTCTGGTGATTACACGGGCTATTTTTTCCCCTCACTGTCTTGCTGCACGGAGCAGGTGCAGCCGGGGTCAGTTAGTCCCAGTTGCAGTGTACATAACTTACACGCCATACAGTAGCTTCAAAATAGAGATCTAGAGCTTAAAAAATAGGCATTCTTCTGCAAAATCAAATGTTTAATTCCCTTATTGACAACGAGAGCAGCGTGGTGCTGCCCTCAGGTGGCTCAGACAGCGACAGCTCCACCCCAGTGTCCTCTTATCCCTGACCCTAGAGTACAAGGCTTGCAGTTCTGGTTAGTAAATATATATAATAAATCACATTTAAAATATATACATTGGCCTTTTTTAAAAAAACAAAACAAAACATTTACAGTTTATCAACATCGGAAAAAAATAACCGGGCTTCTCCCAGGTTGACTCGTGAGAATAAAAATCAGTTTTAAAAGGTTTCTGCAAACCTTTTGATAAAGTGCCACTGGTTGTAGCTATTTAAAAACAATCGGGTCCACGACGTAGCACTTGCCTGTCAGACACGGTCATTTAAATACACTCAATGTGATGTATAAATCAGAGCAACCAACTGAGCCAGGAGAGAAGTTGCCTCAAACTGACCTCAAGTCCCAGCCAACAATATATATCTTTTTTTTTTTTTTTTTTCTTTTTTCCCCAGGGCTTTTTTGTCTTCACTTTTCAGCTCAGAAGCCAGGCAGGCACCTCCTGCCCGCCCGGCACAACTCCTGAGCAGAGACCCCCCTGGGGAACGTCCAAGTGGGCTCCGCTCGCGGGGGCTGCTCCCCTTCCCGTCCTCTGGGACCAGGGGCTGCACACAGTCCCATTCAGCTGCAATCTCCCCAAAAAATTGGGAAGCAACTGCCTTTTCAGCCACCTCCTCTCCCTTCCCAGCTTGTTTTCCGCGTTGGTGATTTTTTTTAAAAAAGGCGGGGGGGGTATGTGGAATTATTTTTCTTTTCCTTTTGTTTGGAATTTTTGTAGCAAATGGCACTTCAGCCCAATCTTAGGTTCCCTTCTGGTGCTCTGATGCTTTCATGTGCTTGGCATGCCGAGCGCAAGCCAAGTTCGGGGCTCTTGGACATATTTAGACATGCACTACTAAACAGATCCCGCTCGAGAAATCTGTCTTCCAGCCACGCAGCCGCTCCGACCGCCCGGGTGCGAGGAGCCACGGCTGCCGTTCCCCCGCTGCAGCCGCGGGGCTGTCCCCGCAGCCGGTCCCTGTGCCCAGGAGCTGCTGATGAGCCCAACACAACCCAGAGCGTGTGGGGTCACGGCTCCCGCTGGGATTTAACGCTGCGAGGAATCCTCTCCCGGCTCCCAAAGGCTGCTACTGTCTGTTCAACCACGCTCACGGCCCGGTTTGTGCCAGCGGCTCCCCCGCAGGGAGGGGGAGTGGGAAAAGGGACTGTTTTCTCCCCCAAAAAGGGATAGGGAGGGAGAAAAAAAATTTTAAAAAGCACTAACTGTGTTACTACTTCACCCTGGAAGCAGCGGGGGGGATGGCTTGCCGAGGCATGGTGTCGGCAGAGGGCAGCCTCCCGTTCAGCAGCACGATCCAGCCAGACTGGCACAAACGCACAGGCCTTCGGCGCTGCCATCACCATCCTCCTCGCTGTGGGGAAGGGGCTGGGAGCTCTCCGTGTCCGGCAGGGCGGTGGTGGAGCATCCGCCGCTTCGCAGGCTGTGCCAGCCCCGTCTCCAGGGGTCTGTGCGTCCCACCGGAGGGATTTCGATCCGCTCGGATTACACGCTGCCGGACGCTGACGCGTTTGGAAAAGCGACAAATAAAGCAGAAAGGGTCCTTCTCGCCCCGCAAGCTGCCAAATTGCGACAAGCCCTGTCTTCTTTTAGCTGCTGTCGGGCCTTGCCGGGGCTGGGATCTGCTCAGTAAATAGCCGGCTCGGTGGCGGCTGCCCGGGGAGGTCTCTCCTTTGACACATTGTTGGCAGGGGATAAATAATAAGAGGCAGGACTCAGCAATGCAGCGGGGAAAGAGAAAGGTCCCTTGTGGAGGCTCCTCAGCTCTGTGCAAGGGAGCGAGGGCTTCTCCTTGGCCTCCAGGACCGTGTGTGCGGCCCCTCTGGGCTCTCCTCCTGCTGCCAGTCTGGTGGGAAATGCCTGACCCCTTCGGAAACCGGCCGGCGGCCGCGCTGGCACGTGTGACACGGAGCCAGGGGCGAGCAAGGAGGGGCAAAGTGCTGGAGAGACCCGGAGGCACCGCTCGGTGCCGGATCCGCTCTCCCCCCCTCCATCACCAGGGACACTGGTGGAGGCAGCCGGAGGTGGGGAGGGGAAGGAGGGAGCAAGCCTCAGTCCAGCATCGCGTCCAGCTGGTCGGCCAGGTCGTCGAACATGTTGCTGATGTCTTCCAGGATGTTCTTGGCTGAGTGCACGGCCCCCGGGTGGCTGGGGAGGAAAGGGAGAGAGTCAGAACACCACTCAAAGGCCTCAGGTGCCCATGGGGTAGGGTTGGCCAAGCTGGACCTGACTATCTTGGTGGCAGTCGGAGCTCAGCACGTGGCTGGGCTTGAGGATGTGTGACCTGGTGTAGCATAAGTGTGTGCCCACACACAGCCCTTTGCCTGTCCTTGTGGGGGGCTTCCCCGTTCCGCCTTGAGGGGCCCAGCCCCAGTGTTTCCCTCACCCCCCGTGCTGCCTCACCTCTCCGCCTCCTCCACTGTGATCTTCTTCTCGGCTGCCTGCAGCGTGGCGGCCAGGCTGGAGTTGGTCTTCTCCAGCCGCTGCTGAGTCAGGGTGGTCCCTGGGGTGGCTGCTGAAGGCTTTGCTGACACCTTGCTGCCCACCTCTAGTGCCAGCGAGCCGGGACCGGCCAGGGACCCGATCACATCTGGCACAGCCTCGGTGGCCGCCCAGGGAGCCACGGTGTGACGGGAAGGCTGCAGGACCTGCTGGTAGATGGTCTTGGGCCCGGAGAAGACCAACTTGGTGGATGCCACGGAGGTGTGCTTGGCAGGGACATCTGCAAAGGAAGGGGATTCATGGTATGTGGTGGCACATGTCCTCCTCACCTCCTGTGCCAACCCAGGAGGGAGCTTCAGGCCCCACCACTGCCTCAGAGACACCCCCATAAACCCACGTACCTGGAGCGGGCGTCCTCACCACGGCGGTTCCCAGCAGCTCCGTGGGGCTGGGGGCTTTGGTGGGGCTCGGTGCCTTCTTGATCCCCTTCTCCAGCGACAAGATGCTTTTCTCTATCTCAGCAATCCTGAACTCCACGCTGTCGTCGTCAAAGGCATCCCCGGCCAGCCCAGCCCGTGGCGTCGGTGCCGGCCCCGCGATGCTCACTGCCTGGGCCTGGGCGTACTGGGGTGCAGGGCTGGGCCCCCCCTCAGCCTGCCCCGCCATGCTGAACGCCTTCAGCACCGCCTGCAGCGGCTCCCGCTCCCTGAAGCGGGGCCGGCGCTTCACCGTGTCCGACTCGGTGAGGTTGAACTCCAGCACCGGCGGCTCCTTGGGGGCAGTGGGTGCCACCGGCTCCTTCCCAGCAGAGCAGGGGGGCTCCGCCGGCTGGGAACTGGGCTCTGTGTCCGGGGCGGCCGCATCGGCCTTGGGGTGCCCAGTGGGCTTTGGCCGCTGTTTGATGGTCAAGTTGCCTTCTTCTGCAAAGGGAATGCACTCGCTGGAGCTGTTCTGGGAGGATGAGGAGGAGACCCCCGGCTTGGCCTCCTCCTCCGTGTCTGAGCAGGCGTCCTCCCGCCCACCCTGCGCATCCACCTCTGTCATGGGAGCGCTGGGCTCGCTGAATGTCCGTCTCCGTGGCTTGCTGCTCTCAAAGGGGTCCCTGCCGGCATCGGATGGTGTGGCGCTGCTGGTGTCACCGCCATTGTAGGACTCATTGTCCACATCTGCCCTGGAGAGATTGTCCTGAGCCACGTGCAGTGGTTTTGGGGCCAGGAGGGGCTTGGGTGGACTCACCCCCGGTGTCCCCTCCAGCGCAGCCGCCAGGCTCTTCACTGTCCTGCCATGGCCGGCGTCACTGGGGCTGGCACCCCCGTCGGCCACGTCCTGGGGTGCTGCGGGCTGCCGCTCGGGGTCGGGGGGCTGCTCGCCATCTGCCTCAGCCGTGAGGGCACTGGAGACGGAGCTGAGGCGCTTGGGAGGCGGCGGCGGAGGGCCCTTGCGCTTGGCCCGGATGGCGAAGGACTGGCTGCGGGTCACCTTGGCATCCGTCTGCAGACAGGCCCGTGGCATCTGGCTGCGGCCCGGCCGCCGCGTCAGGGTGGCGTAGGAGCCCAAGGTGCTGGTGGGTGCCCCTTCCTCTTCCTCGTGCTCCCCATCCGACAGCGCGTAGCGGTTCAGGCTGTGCGAACGCTTCTTGTACTTGAAGCCTTCGCCCCCGTTGTGCTGCTCCCCGGCCTGCCAGGCGCCCGGGGCCACCCCCGCCGTGGGTGACATGGCAGGGGGCTCTGCGGGGCCGCACTGGCTGTGCAGGTAGGAGAAGGCCTTTTGGGCCGATGACTGCAGGCTGCTCTTCTGCCCGGAGGAGATGGAGGGGTAGGGGTGTGCCAGGGTCTTGGGCTGCTCCGCTCCCAGGAGGGAAGGGACCGTCGGGGATTTCAAGGAGACGTGCGGGTACATGAAGACATATGGGGCCGTCCCTTTGCTGGGGGTCTGTGGGGGAGTACAGGGGGTGACCGCAGGTGTCCCAGCACTTTTCTGAGCTGCTGGCCGGGTGTATTGATCCGTGCCTTCAGGCAGGTTCCTCTCCTTGAGAGGGCTGCCCCCGCCGCCGTTGGCATAGCCGTTCAGCCCCTCGGGGGAGACGAGCTTCCCGTAGGGCTCGGGACTGGGCCGTCCCGGCAGGTTGGCCGGGCTCTCCTTGCTGCGGGGCGGCGCGCAGGACTGCCCGCTGCTGCTGCTGCTCTCCCCGCTGCCCAGGCTCTCCTGCGAGGGGCTGGAGAGGTGCCGGGACAGCACATTGTCCTGTGAGTGCCCCGAGCCCCGGGATCGCACCCCGATGCTCTCCTGGCTCCGGGACATTCCCTGACTGCTCTTGATGCCGAGCGTCTCGTGGCAGCTGTTGGACATGGCCGTCTGGAGCTCGTAGCTGAGCTCACTGTCCTGGAAGGTTGTCATTTTGGGGGTGTGTGGGGACTGGCACTCCCCGTTCTCCAGTGACTCGATGGTGACAATGTCCAGGGCACCAGGGACTTTGCGTCTTGCCAGAGTTGCTTCTGCTTGGTTGAGGCTTTTGCGGAGGTCTCTGAGCTTCTTGACGGCCAACATGATCTTCTTCTGGTGGCCTGCAGGAAGGTTACAACAGGAAAGGGGCGTTAGGCCAGCTCTGGCCCCAAGGCCTTTGTTTCCTGGCCAAGAAGAGTCATGGTCACGTCACCAGCCAGGGCAAAGGCCTCCAGGTTATCCAAACCCTGCCTATGGGAGGGGACAAACTACGGCCAGCATCCACCTGGCTCAGCCCGGTTCCAGCCTGCCAAGGGGAGTCCTTAGGGACAGCCACGAACTGCCCTTTGCGGGAGCTCTGGACATGCCTGCACCTCCCACCCTGAGGGAGAACGGGGTGTGGGGACCAGGGTGGGAAACTTGGCTGCCCCGGGCCACCGCAGCACGGAGACAAGGACTCACCCAGCTTGTTGATGCCAATCTCTTGCAGATCCTCCCACGTCAGGTCCGTCACGATGGTGATGGAGTCGTAGCCGTTGTTGACCAGCTTTTTGTGGTACTGAGGCAACCCGATGGCACTGAGCCAGTCCATCAAGTCAGCCTGTGAAGGGCACGGAGATGCTGCCGTGAGCATCGAGGCACGGGCAGCACCTTCATCCATCCCCTCCCTGCCCACGGCCAGGAGACTGCATTTTCGGGATCTTTCTGACTGCATTAACACAGGCTATTGCAGCACGTATTTAATTACAGACCCCATTCCTCTCCTGTCCTGGGGTAAGAGAGCTCTGAGAAAAGACATGGGGAAAAGAAGGTGCCAGACCAAAGGCCGGGTGCCAGGGACTCACCGGGATGTAGTTGGGCAGCCACTCGGCGATGCTGAGCTGCCCGATCTCGGTGGAGATCTTCTTCCTGTGGCCCGGCTTGGTCACACCGATGGCTGTCAGATCCTAATGCCAGCAGAGTGGGGCTGTGGTCAGCAGCGGCGTGGGGAGCAGGGGGCAGCAGGTACCCACTGCCAGCAGCTCGAGGGGTGCTGCCCAGCATGGGGAAAGACCTGCCTTACCTCCGGGGTCATGCGGCTGATGGTGGGGACGTCGTAGCCAGCGTTGAGGAAGTTGGCGGTGTACGACTCCAGCTGGAACTCACTCAGCCAGTTGTAAATGGCTTCTGCATCCTGGGGAGAGGACAGTGGCTGCAGGGGCTGGAAAGACCTGGCTGCTCCAGGCAAGACAACAGAATCTCCTTGGGCAAGTCCCCACCCTGTCCTCAAGACCCAGTCCCCTCTGTCCCCCGTGCACTGAAAGCTGGGCTGAGAGCCCCAAATGTGGCCCTCTCACCCAGCACACCAGGTCCCCACTTGGCCCAGTTACCTTGCCCTCGAGGAGCTGCTCAGGCCGCAAGAACTGGTGGGAGAAGACCCTGTCTCCAGGAGGACAGCCGCCTGGGGTCTGGTGGCTCTGTGGCCCTGGCAGAGAGGAGACAGAACTGTCATGGGGGCACTTGAGCAGTGAGCAGCCCCCGGTGCCTGGGGGGACAGCTGTCCCCAAGGCCCATGGTGTTGGGACATCCCTCACCTGCTGGGGAGGTCAACTGCCCATTGCGTGGCTCTGATCCCAAAAGGTGCTGCTGGAGGTCATCACTGGAAGAGGGCAGTGGCTGGGGGAGAGAAGGAGTGAATGGAGGAGGAACCCCCCTCAGAGACAAGCCCTGTTGTGCCCCCAGGAGCAGAATGGGGGTCCCCATGCTGGACCACTGGGCACAGCTTCACCCAGCAAGAGATCTGAGCAGGATTTGGCCCAGGGCCCTTTTTCTCCTCTCAGATGACACAGGACATGGCAGAGATGCTGCATGGTACCAAACACAGCCTCCAGCTCCACTCAAAGGCCAGCTGTGCTATGGGAGGGCAACCGGGGACCCCCCAGGAGCATCTCTCTGCTGAATCCTGGCAGCAGACAGGTGTTTGGTGGAGGATGCTCAGGTCCTGCAGCCCCTCATTCACCAGGGAAGGTGCTGGGGCTCCATCTCCAGCCTGATCCAGGCCTTGGGGAGCAGCACGGGGGGAGCAGGGGCTGGTGCCTACCCTGGCGTTCTCGATGAGGATGCTGGTGCTCTGCCCGTTGGTGCCCTCGGTGCTCTGGCCGCTGCCGGCACTGCGGATGCTGCCGATGCTGCCCTCGCTGCCCACGCTGTTCCTGTCTCCTGCTGCTTGGGGCAGGCGGGGAGGCCGTCAGCAGCGCCCCGGCATCGGGGCTGACACAGGGCACAGAGGTCCCCAGCAGGGACCCGTGTGCCAA
The DNA here is from genome assembly GCF_001431845.1 of Calidris pugnax. NCBI lineage: Eukaryota > Metazoa > Chordata > Aves > Charadriiformes > Scolopacidae > Calidris > Calidris pugnax. Next base: position 5,061,872 of record NW_015090778.1, read on the forward strand.
CACAGTGATGCCAGTAAAAACCAGCCTCCCACAAGATCCCTCCGGCTACAGATGTTACATCGGTCCCTCCCGCCCCCTGGCACACACAGAACAGACAGGGTGACCCGGGCTGGCAAGGGACGCACAAAGGGGACACGGGGACACGGCCTGGCCGAGGACATGGAGAAGGAAGGGGCTGCTCTATGGGCTCCCCTAAACTCCCTTTCCCTCTTGTCTGGCTGTTTCCCCTCCCCTGGCCGGGAGGTGGAAGGAGAGTCTCCCCCTGTGTCCCCCTGCATGGGCAGGGCTGGGGACAGGGGAAGGTCCCCAGCCCCTCTCCCTCCCCAGCTGCACCCCTGACCTGAGCTGTCAGGGCCTGGGGCCGTCCGGGTTAGGGTGACGCTCGGGGCTGCCTGGTGAGGACACTCGTCGGGGAGGTGCTGCAGCCCGCCGGGGGGGACCGGGAGGGCCCCGGGGGGACCCTGGCGCTGGTGCGCGGGCGCCACGCGGGGGACAACCATGCCTGCATTCAAAGACAAAACACGCGAGGTCAGAGCTCGTGCGGGAGGCAGGGCAGGGGGGGATATCTGAGCCTCAGCCCCCAAATTACCACCCCACCAATGGCACAACCCCCTGTGTCCACTCGAGTCCTTCTCTCCCCCGCCTAGCTAGCCAGGGCTGCAGGGACCTGTCCTACAGGAGATGCTGGGAAGGCTGGGATGGTTTCACACAGGGGATTGTCCCCAGCATGCCTGACACGGCCACTGACCTGTTCGCTTACTGATGACTTCAGCGATGGAGGGGGGGAAGTATCCGACCCGATCGGTGCCTTTTTGAGCGTCGTGGATGTGCCCCTTCCATCGCCCATCCGGGTGCTGCTCCAGGACCTGACGCGGGATGAGAAGAATGGGGTTGGTACCTGGGGCCGTGGCAGTGAAGGGATGTGGGGAGCGGGGAGCAGCCTCACCGTGATGACATCTCCTGCCCGGACATTGAGAGCAGTCGGGTCATGGAGGTTCCAAAAATCCTTCAAAGCTCGGACCTTCAGGATTCCTGATGCCTCTGAAGACAAGGGATGGAGGGAAGAAAGAAGGTGCCAGAGCGCAGGGGGAAAGAGAGCAGTTCAGGGAAGGTGAAGAGAGAAAACAAGAGCAAGGAGAGGGGAGAAGAGAACATTAACACTGCAGGAAGGACTTGATCGCTGGACATTGCCTGCATGGAGGACGGGGGCATGCCTGATGGGACTGGGATGCTGATGCTCATGGCCAGGCTGATTTAGGCCATTCAGGAGGAGCACTGGGAGCCTCAGGGAGGTCCCATGGGGAAGAAGCCCCTCTCAGTGCCAGGCAGCACCCAGCCCTGCACCAGCCCCACCTCACCTCTCAGCAGCTGCTTGATGTCCTTGCTGGCGTGCGAGGTGGTGAACTGGTTCACGATGTCCAGTGCGGTCTGGTTGTAGGTGTTCCTGATGTTCACGTCGACGCCACCCTGCCCAGGAGGGGACATGGTCAGGGCCAAGCTCCACAGCTGCCAGTGAACCCGTGTGGGACAGAGGGACCGAGGGGAAGGGGGTGATGGTTGACCTCCAGGGGCTTGTCCCCCTGTGCAGCCCTGTCCCCACCGCCCTCACCTCCAGCAGCAACCGCACCACCTCCGTTTTGCCGTAGAGCGCGGCCTCGTGCAGCGCCGTGCCCGTCTTCGTCTGCTTGTTGATCTCAATCCCAGCTTTCAGCAGCTGCCTGGTAGGAAGGAGAGAGAGGCATGAACGGCTGGACACAGACATCAGGAACAGGTGATGGGCTGCTTTGTGATGGGAAGGGGACAACCCCCTGCACCACGGAGGCTTTGGGAACAAGGGAGGTGGGTCTGGGAGGAAGCGGGACTGAATCCATGATGGGTTTCTTCAAGATGGGGTAGCATCCCGGGCTGGTGGGGGGTTACCTGATGATCTCCTTGTGCCCGTTCTTGGCTGCCAGGTGCAGTGGGGTGGTGTAGTTGGGGTCAGTGGAGTCCTTGGACTGTCCCTCCAGGAGGGCGACACACAGATGGCTGTTCAGCAGCAGCTGGGCCACCTGCACGGGGGCACAGGGGTGAGCGGTGGGGTGCAGGTACCCCAGCCTCGGGGCTGGCTCTGTGTTCCTCATCCTACCACTCCCCCCCACCCACAGCCTCAGGGCTCGGCCGGAGCCGGATGGTGCTTGGCAGGGCCACACTGTCGTGAGGGGCCGTAAAAGGTCACAACAGCCAAAAATAGTCTTCCCATAATCAGGCTTTTCAGACCAAGCCCTAAAAAACTCCAGTCTCTCCAAGCCCAGAGTGACTCTCAGCATCTCAGGGCAGCCCAGAGGCACAGAGGAGTTATTTTTACTGCCCTGTTTATAGCTGCAGACATTATAGATACTCCAAAAATGGAAATATCCCCCTGGCTCCCCCCCCGTGGGGGGCACAGGACGGTCTGGCTGGCCACACTCCAGCCCTGTGGTGCGGTACTGGCTGGGCTGGGGTCTCACAGGGCACGGAGTGTCCCCATCCTCATGAACCATGCGGGGACCTCAAGCACCCGAGCAGGGCTGGGCACTCAGGGCTTGCAGGGATTAGCCAGCTCAGCCTATCTGTGCTTAAATGGGAGCAAAGCTGGGCTGGGTGGGGGGAGGCTGCAGGGAACTGGGAGCAAGGACTCCTGGTTTCTCTCCCAGCCCTGCCACGAGGTCAGGAGCAAACCCTGCAGCTCCCAGGTTCAGGATCCAGCCTTGCCCAGCAGTGGGAGGAGGCAGGTGCTGCCTGACGGGCTCTGAGGTTCAGGTGGAGGCAGAATGGTCACAGCCAGACCCAGTGCTTTGCCCCCAGAGGAACCAGCCGGCTCCAGAGCCGCTCCTGGAGAAATGCCCAGGGCAGGGCAGAGCCCTGCAGGACTCACCTTCAGCCGCCCAAACTCGCAGGCCAGGTCCAGGGGGGTTTTCTTCGCCTTGTTGATGAGGCAGGGGTTGGACTGGTGCTGGAGCAGCATCTCCGACTGCGGGGGAGCAACGTGGTAGAGGGGTTCAGCATCATCCCGCACCCCCGCCTCCCTCCCACCCACCACAATGGGGTTTTTCCCCCCCCCATTCCCAGAGAGGCTCATGGTGGGTGTGTGGGTGTCTTTGGGCTCTCACTTACCACCTCGTAGTGGCCGTACTGCGCCGAGAGGTGCAGCGGGATCTGCCCGTCCAGCGAGGCCATGTTGACGGAGGCGGCGGCGCGCAGCAGCACCCGCACTGGCTCCACGCGTCCCTGCCAGGCTGCGTAGTGCAAGGGACGCATCCCTGTGGGGGAAACGGGGCTCAGCAGGGCTGGATGCGACCCCCCGGCCTCGCTCGGGGGGCTGAGCCAGCTGCCGGAGGCACGGGGCCATGCTGGGGGGTCACCCCTTACCATTGCTGTCCTTGATGTCAACAGTGGCCTGTGCCTCCAGCAGCAGTGAGATGAGGTCCAGGCTGCCACCCAGGGCTGCGTGGTGCAGTGCTGAGAACCTGCAAGAGAAGGCAGGGTTCAGCCCAGCTCCGGTCACTGCCACCCTGTCCCTACAGCCCCTGCCTGCACAGGGACATGGGCCAAGGGCTGGGACAGTCACTGTTTGTTCATGGCTACATCCCTCCTCATTCCCCGCTCCCAGTGCCTCAGTTTCCCCACAGGAAAGCTCTCCATGCCATCCATGCCCCAGTGAGGGATGCAGCGACCCTGTGCACCCCCTGAGACCCCAGCAAGAGGGGTCCCTCACCCCCCTGCCATGCATGGGGACAAGGGATGGAGAGAGATGCATCTCCCCTCTCCACGGTGCAGCCAAGCAGCCCGAAGCCACATTGCTCACAGTGTCCTGCAAACACACCAGCCCTGTGGCTACTCCTGGCCCCTCCGCCAGCCACCCCCTCCCCGTGCCAGCAGGGATGCCGGGAGCCCACGGCACAGCGTGGGAGGCCGCCGGCAATGAAAGAGCCCTGTGTCTCGGGGCTGTGAAAGGGGCCTGTCTGCCCGGCGCTCCCCCCGAGCTGTCACGTGAAGGGCCATGGCCAAGGAAGGGGACCCTGCACCACTGGGGATTAGCCCATGGGGTGTGGGGGGCTCCAGGAGGCGCCAGCCCAGGGCTCCAATGGGCTCAGCAGTGTCCCAGCTCTGTGCTGGGAATGCAACCCAGCCACCATAGCTCTCCTCCCAACCCATGGTCCCAGGACACCCCCTGATCCCTGCACAGGGTCACAAAGAAGGGACCTCCTATGTGCACCCCCTCCTAGGAGGGACACTAACCCCAACAGAGAGGGCTGCTCCCTCCTTCGATGCAGCCACCATGTCCCTGAGCTCCTGCCAAAACCTCTGCCTCGAAGCAGGAATGCAGGAGGTACAAAATCCCCCTCCAGCCAACTCTGTGGGATCCCTGTGGGGCCAGCTCTGCCCTGGGGGCACCTGCACAAACCCACGCTTGCCCACCCCATCATCTCCAAGCTGGGAGCAAGGCGATGCCTCGCCGAGGTCACTGCCAGCAGCATGACTCTCCCAGAAGGGTGCACATTGCCATCTCCGTGTGCAGGTCCCACCTCCCCACCATCCCCTTCCTGCACCCCTGTAAAACCCAAAACACCACCCGCACTGTTAATACCCCAAATGCCAGGGGTTAATACCCCCCTCATGTGGCCCTCTGAGGGGAAACAGACTCTTTACCCTCCTTCCCAACAGCAGCTCTCCTGGAGCTGCCTGAGCACAAGCCCTGTGCCTTATCAGAATCAGATCATTGCTTCTATTATTACATTTTTTTTCTATTAAGCTCCATCTGCACAGTATTATTTTAAGACAGAGCCATCCTGCACATTTTCAACCCCCCACTGGCCTGTTAGGACTCATCATGGACACCTCCTCCTACAGAGTCCTCGAAAAGAAAACATGTAGAAATTAGGTACAACAACAGTACATAAAACAATGCTAATAACTCGCAGGTCAGAGTTAATTCAATAAGAATAACATGCTTATTTATTTTATGGGTCTTTGTGGTTTCTTCAGCTCTCAGTACCCAGCTTATTAAGTGCTTGGATTTTGGAAGCGATGAGCTACACAAATACGATGTGGTCACTTGGCAACCTCATCTTTTCTTTCTCTAACCCCCCTCAAATGAAGAGATTTTGCTCTTGGGGAATTACACATGGACACAAGCATGTGCAGGCAACGGGGCCAGCCGGGTGCTCCTCCATGCTTTGACCAGCACACAGGACACCAGCTGGGTGACACACTGCCCTCCCTTTTCACCGCCAGCCCTGTGGAGGGGGACGCAGAAGAGCTTTATGAAGGATTTTGCAGGATGGATTGAGCACAGCCCTCAGGCTGGACCCGGGCAGGTGTTGGGTCTGTCTCTGCAGGGCTTGCCCTGGCTTTGGGATGCTGTTGCTTTCTCCTGGGCTCAGCGGCTTCCCTCGAAAGCTTTATGATCCCCAGAGCTGCGGAACTGACTGGATACTGGGGAGAGCCAGCCCACCCACGCCGGCAGCAGCGGCACCCAGCACCCTGCTGGGGAGCACTCACCCGTCCGCATCCTGGTAGTTCACGTTCAGGCGCTTGGCAGATCCCAGGAGCTCTGCAGAGAGAAGAGGTGAAGGTCAGGGCAGGAGGCAGAGCCCGTGCCCCCCAGCAGGAACCCTGTCCCGCAGCCACACCGACCTCCCAGCGCGCAGAACAGCGCCTGGCCCATCCCGGTGGCCTCTCCTCTCTCTCCACATTCACCTCCACAAACCCTCAACGAGCTGGCCCAGCTCGAGCTCAGACCCTTTCCTCCCTCTGTCCCTCCTGCTCCATCTCCGCGCGCCCCCGGGATGGGTCAGATCCCGCAGTTCCTGGCACCCCAGCTCGCTGGGATGGCACTTCCCTCCCCTTTATAGGCAGCAACACCCCAAAACTGCTGAGCGGGGCAGTTTTGTCCCCCACTCACTCCCTGTGCCCGCTGCTGCCACCAAAGCCTGGCCCACAGACCACATGGTTGGCATTTTTATGGCCGGGGCAGAGGCTGAAGCCTCCAGCCATCAATGAGAGGATTGTGCCACCTTGGATATCCCCGTCCCCTTGTCCGTCCCTCCTTCTCCTTCAGGGACCACTGAGCAGCAGAGGATGCTCACCCCACCCTCGACACAGCCTCACATGCACCCCCGGCTCCCCGCTCCTTCCCGCAATTAATTCGAATGAATTCCTTCCTCCCACACAGAGAGGACTTTTTATTCTTCACGGAGGGGTTGAGAGCGGATTAACATCTCTGGAATTCATCCACCAAGTCAAAAGGGAAAGAAAGGGGAAGGTATGTGGGGGGCAAGAAATGCCGCTGCTCCTCCTCTGCCCTTCCAGGCAGCCCCATGGCCGAGCCGGGGAGGATTAAATGCTTTGAAAGGTTTCTGTGCTGTTTCCTATGGAAAACCAAAGTCCGAGAGCTGGGCTCTGAGCCCGGGGTGAAACAGCTGCTCAGACCCCACTGAAACGTGGTGGGATCCAGGGGAAGGAGCCCTCTCCCTCACAGCCAGGCAGATCTCTGGGGCTGCAGCTCCTTCACCCCCTCTCCTCTTCTACTTCCTCCTCCTCCATTCCCTTCTCTTTCCCTCCTCTCCCAAGCTCTGTGCCCACCTCGCATGGCAGGTCCCATACAAAGCCACACTCTGCTGCATGGCCCCTCTGCCGGAAAGGAGAGCTGAAGAGGGGGCCGGCTCATTCATCCCCCTCTCCTCTTCTTCTTCCTCCTCCTCCTCCTCCATTCCCTTCTCTTTCCCTCCTCTCCCAAGCTCTGTGCCCACCTCGCATGGCAGGTCCCATACAAAGCCACACTCTGCTGCATGGCCCCTCTGCCGGAAAGGAGAGCTGAAGAGGGGGCCGGCTCATTCACCATGCAAATGGATAATTAAAGGAAACCAAGGAACGGGGCGTTCATTACTGCAATTTACAGTGTTTTGTAAACAGCCTAATTAATGCAAAATGGGCTTGGAGTGGCTGCTGGTGAAGGACTCGTGACTCCTCGCCACAGCTCAGGGGATCAGGACAAGATCACCCTAATTACCTCTTCTAGGGGCTGTTCCTGTTCCGAGCGGCAGCGAGCAGCTCCGCCATCCCAAAAGCCCTTCCTGAAGGAACCAGCTCCCAAAACCACCCCTCGGCAGAGCTCCCATTTTTCCCTCGCAGCCCCATATTGCCCAAAAACCCAGGATCTGGGATCTCCATCAAGGACAAGCTGCTTCTCTTGATCCCACCAGCCAGGAAAAAAAATAACATTTCACATCTAAACTGGTCACTTCTGATCTGAGTCACGGAGCGACCATAACCTCCGAGCCCCGCGGTGCCTCTTTCACGGAGCAAGGACTGCACTTGGGGTGTACAGCAGAGCCAGGAACGGGGTCACCTGTGGTGGGCAAAGGGCTCATCCTGCCCCTCCAAAAGCCTTGTGATGGATCCTGGAAGAGGGGAGCAGGAAGGGCCGGGCAGTGTTTGCTGCTTGGGGATTTCCAAAGGACACAATCGAGATAAAATTAAAAATAAACGAAGGGTTTCACTAAGCTGTAGGTAATGCCCATGAAGCCACCACCTCTCACTCCCTGAGCCTTTTTAATTGGGGCTTATAAATAGGAATTTTTAAAGGATGCTCTCTCCATGGGAACTCAAGGCCAATGTGTGGGTTTGCTCCCATCGGCTGCAGCTGAAAATTGCCAAGGGTTTGCTGCTGAGAAAGGGTAAGGAGGAAGAGGAGGAGGCGGAAGAAGAGGAAGAAAAGGGGTCCTTACCCATGGCAGGAGGAGCAGAGTGGAGCTGGGCGGGTGATGATGGGAAGAGAAGGGCTGGATGGAGATGCCCACTGAGCATTAGCACATCCAAAAGAAGCAGAACCACCCCACAGCCTTGGAGGCTGGTTCTGGAGTTGAGCAATGCCAGCTACTCAAAGAGGGAGAACTCACCCAAAAATCCCATTCACGACCCCTCCTACAAGGGGACCAGGCTGTCCAGTGAGGTCCAGCGGGTGTCCCAGCCCACTCCCCAGCCCCAAGAGGCAGCTGTCGGTATCTGTACAGCAAAATGTTTGTGCCTTTGCTCCTCTCCTCGAGCAACATTCCTAAAATTAGTTCCCTGCTCTGGCAGCCCAGCAAGGTCAGGACGCGGGGCAGGACCACACGGACGTGGCGCGGGCGGCTAGGAAAGCAGGAGGTCCCAAAAAGCAGAGCCGGGAGCAGCATCGCCTTTGGGGCTCTTCCCAAACACAAAAGCAGTGACTCTTAAATCCACCCGGGGCAGGAAGGGCAAGAGCTCATCCCTGGTTTGCAGCTGGGTAAATCGCTGCTTGGGGAGCTGGAGGGTTTGCAGCCGGGCTGGAAGGTAAAGCGTGGGTAGGAAAGGGGCCAGACACCCTGGCACCACGGGCACCAAGGTGTGAGCAAAGAGAAGGGTGGAGGGATGGAGGGGAAAAGGGAGCAGAGCTGAATGGGAAGGACCCTCTCACCAGCACTGTCCCACTGCCCACCTCTGCACCGTACGGCAGGCAGGGCTGGCAAAGCAGCCCCAAAGGCAGCCCTGCCTCCGCAGGCAGCCAGCGCTGGGATGGAGTGAAGCCGTGGGGCACCAGAAGAGCTGCCAAGGGGGTGCCACCAGCCCCCATCGTGCTCCTGGGGACATGGTGAAGGGAGTCACACAGGACACTTCCCTGCATCTCTCTTCCTCTTTCCATCCATGTGCTCTTTTTGACTGATTACCCTGTTTCTCTCCCTGTTTCTTCAGCCACTTCTCTCCCTGTTGGTGCCCTGACAGCTCCAGGCTCCCCAGCCTTTCCCACCCAGACGTTTTGGGGCTCAGCAGGGGCCAGGCCATTCTCAGCCCCACAGCTCTCCCAAAACAGCTGGTTTGGAGGCGCAGCTCCAGCCGGGAGACCGCAGATGTGGGCTGGGAAAGGGCTGAGGGGTCAGGGCCAATCCAGCCACGGCACTGGGATGGGGTGGCTGGACTCTCCCCAGCTACATCATCACCTCCTTTGGGTTTGCACCGGGGCGGGAGCACCCACCGGCCTGACCCGCACCCCCACACGCCAGGAAGATGAACCCATACACCCAGCACTGAAATACAAAAAGCCCTGAAGGGGATGTTTCCAGGGGAAAACCTGGCTTGGCTCACCCTCAGGGTTAACTCCGGCTGCGGGTTCCCCCTGTTTGGCCCCGCTCCCCAACACGACCCCTCCAAGGGGGTGCCGCCGGGGCCCCCACTCTGCTCTGCTTCCCCGCTCCGGCGTGTTTGCCGGCGCCTGCCCGGGCAGGACGAGGCTCGGCAGCGCGGGGCTGGGGCTGAGCAAGGCCTCCAGGGATCCGGCGAGCTTCTGTGCAGCGTCTGGCTGCCAAGCGGCAGGCGGGAAGCACCTCCGGAGCGTTCCGGCAAATTGCTTACAAATGTAGAGCCCGCCTGCTCCGCCGGACGGGGCAAAGGCATCATGGCCGCCCCCTCGCCAGACGGAGCCGAGACCCTCGCCCACGGCATCCAGCCATGGCTGGGGGGGACCTCTCAGCCCTCAGACCTCTCAGCCCTTGAAAAGCCCTTGGCTTTTCAGACCCTCGCTGGTGGTGGTGGGGTTGGGATGGCACGGCCCCACACAGCACGTTTCCAACCAGCTCCCCCGAGCAAGCTGATGGTGCTGCACCCCATAGAATCATGGAATCGTTCAGGTTGGAAGAGACCCTTGGGCTCATCGAGTCCAACCATCTACCCTACTCTACAAAGTCCTCCCCTACACCATGTCCCTTAGCACTGCATCTAAACAGCCCTTAAACACAGCCAGGGATGGGGACTCCACCACCTCCCTGGGCAGCCTGTTCCAATGCCCTATCACTCTTTCGGTGAAAAATTCTTTCCTAATGTTCAATCTAAACCTACCCTGTTGGAGCTTGAAGCCATGCCTCAGTTTCCCCATGGGGATGGGATGCACAGTTCCCCAGGAGGGACTGAGCTCCCTGTGGGGTTCAGGGTGCTCCTGGGGAGCAGCCGACCAGGGTGGGTGCCTCACCTGCACCGCTGGCAGCCAGCCTGGTGCAAACATCTATTTACCCCCACAGGGTGCTCACCCAGCTGTGCCAGCTGTGTGGAACCAGGCATGCCCTTGCCCAGCCTGGCCAGCACCATGCCGGGCACCCTGTGTCACCCTGGGCCCTTCACCGGAGACATCATCTGCCCCCGGGACACCCTTGGGCTTGGCTTCGAGGGCTGGGAGGTGGACATGATCCCTCCAGAGCGCTGAACCGCTCACCGTTGGCTGGAACGAGTGACACACGCTCGCCTGGGTTTGGCTGGGGAAGGAAATGCCCAAATATCCTGTGTCCCCCCCTTCAAACTGCCCCTTGGAGAGTCCTGCCCTGCCTCAAACAGACAGTGAGGCTCCAGAAAATAGTGCTTTTGCTGTGACCCCCCCAGTTTTGTCCACCCAGCCTTTGTCTCTGTGCAGGACAGACAGATCTGTAACTGGAGATGCACCTACTTGCTAGAGACACCTTGTAAAAACACACCTTTCTGCTCGTCCTGTGTCACAGACCCTTGTATCTTCCCCTTGCCCTGGGAAATCACATCCCCACGCCGCTGGCAAATATCCCCAGGCTGTGGGCCTCCCCACACAGCAGGTCTCAACATCCCTGTACCATGAGCACCCCTCCATGTCCAGCCACGAGCATCCCTGCACCACCAGCCACAAGTCCCCCTGCACTGCTGGCCATGAGCACTCTCTGGGCACTGCAGGACCACCACCCTGCTGCCCTGAGCGATGTGAGAAGGATGGTGAGAAGGATGGACCAAATACATGCACATACCCTCTCGGGAAAATAAAATACACCTGGGGACTATCACCACTAAGCAGCTGGAGGAGCTAATCAGCTGCAATCTTGCACCAGCTGTCTCCAATGGTGGTGGCAGCCTCCTGAAGGCGGAGGTGGCAGGAGGTGGCAGCTTCACCCGACCTGCCCTGCCCAGCCTTGACCTACACCGATGGCCTGGGGTGGCCCTGCCTCAGCACGCAGCGGGTTCATGGTGGGACTCAGGAGAAACTCAGTGTCTTGCCCAAAATCAAGACAAGAAGAGGTGATGTCCATCCCTCCTCTGCAGGAATCACCCTTCCCCGTCACCTCTGTGTCCACAGGCACGTCCGCTGTGGCCACCCACACCCGGCTCCTCCTGGCACAGCTTCCCGGCAAACCGGCTGCTTCAGGTGCAGTTTCCCAATAATAGGTCTGGAAGAGATTTGCCTGCTTCGATAGGGAAGGAGCTCGGCCACAGAGACCTTAAGAAACTCAACCAAAGTTGCCCAGCAAGCTTGGGATGGAGGTTGGGTGAGAGCCAAGGTCTCCTGACCCCAGTTGCCTGCTGAACCACCAGCCTGCACCCCAAACCCTGAGCCCAGCACTGTGCCCAGCTCCCTGGGCAAGCAGGGACCCTCCTATTTACCCTGTGGTTAAGGGGAGTGAATTTGGGGTGCAGCTGCCTGGGATACCCAGCTGGGCATCCATCCCTGCATCCCAATGCCATGGGTGTCCAAATGTCATGGGTGCTTTCCTGCCCGCAAACTGCCTGTGCTGGGGTTTGAGGCACCCCTGAGAACGGGCTCCCCACCAACGCTGACAAACAGGTCCTCCACCAAGCCAGGCACCGAGGGTGGGTCCAACTGGGGCAAAGCCACTGGGTGAACTGGCAGGGACTGGGAGGCTGTAATTGGGGCAGCAGATTCCCATCGACACAGGGCAAACAGCAGCGATGGGAGAGAACAACACAGTAGGGAACTCCTTATCTTTCCCTACACCAGCGTCTGGCAACTCCTTGAGAATAATTGGTGTCTTCATCCCTTGAGAAACCCACCAAACCCAAGTGCAAGACACACCAGACCTGGCCAGAGCCCTGCCTGCTTTGACGCTGCACAGGCTGTATGATGGCACACAAGTCCTGCTCCTGGTTTTGGCACCCTGGGTCCAGATGGAAAAAACTTGGGGGGCTCCTCACAGCATCCTGAGGGCTGGAGCCATCATCCCGAGGGCTGGACCCATCATCCCTGCACTGTGAGCACCCCCAGGCCAAAACACAGACGCCTTGTCTCAAACCTCAACAGTCTCCACCATTTACCCCTGGTTTGAGCTCCAAATCTCTGGCTTACAGCCACACAGAGCCCAAGGTATCCCTGCCACCAAGCTGCTTCTGCCAATACATGTTTGAGCCTCCCCGCCTGTGCTGTCTCCTTCTCTAAGCCCTCTTGTCCTGCGATGTGTTCAGACATGACGGTGGGTGATGGTAAAAGTGGGTGATGGCAAAGTTTGGGAGTTTAAGAGGCCCAAAGCACTTCCTTTCCTCCCTTGGCTGGGCTGGGGACCCACAACAGGTGAAGGAAGCAGGGTCTGCGGACAGATGGCAGCAGGGCCATGGAATTAACTAGGAACCTTTTTCCTTCTTTGGGCAAGGCTGGGAGCCTTTATCCCAAGAAAAACCCAACAATTGAGTTTTTTAAAGAGGTTGGCATCTCCGCATGGCACATTCATCCATCGCTCACCCCCAGCCAAGCTGCCCCAGGATCCCCATCAGACCCCCAATTTCCCCCCGTCGTTTCCCCCCAAAAGCAAAGCAGGAAAAAACAGGCAGCTTGTTCAAAGCGAAGGCTCCCAGAACAATGAAAGGAAAAGCGGAGTCGGAAACCTCGTCCCCATCCGCGCAGCTGGGAAGAAGGTGCAGCTCTCGCCTCTTGTTCCTGAGGCTTGGCGAGATGGGGACGGAGGGGGCAAACGCCAAGTGGGGGAAACAGCATCACAGGAGTCCTCTGAGGCTGGATTCACCCCTTGCAAAAGCTAAACACTCCTGCTCTGTGTTTCAGGCCCCTAGAAGGGTCTCAGATGCGCAGTAGGATGAACAGTGCTCACTTCCCTTCCCCGCAATAGTTTGGGGGTTCACAATGACCAGCGCAATGCGCCCCAGCCCAGCTCCCTCAGCAAGGGGGAGAGGTAACACCCCCTCTCCACAGAGCCAAAATCGCATCCCCCAGCCCCGGACAGGATGGAAACAGCTGTGAAAGGCTTTGGGTGGGGGAAGCCGGGCGGCTCCTTCAGAGATACAAGGGCTCCTTTCCCAGCTGGCCGGGGAAACGCGTTACCGGGAGGTGAAGTCACCATCCCTGCTGGGACCTGGCTATTCCGCTCTCCAGGATATGAACTCAGAGGAGCTGTATTTGCCCAGGGAAGAGGTGGAGCCTTTTCCATTTCCCCCATCCTTCCGAAAGGACAGGACGCCTCCTGAGCGGGAAGAGATGGGGCGATAGCGCCGGGGGCCGGCGGCCAAGGGCGAGCTCCGCCTGTGCCTGAGGTGCATCACTGGGCACGCCGTAGGGCCAAGAGCCACCCATGGCCTGCAGGACATGGGGACCAGCAGAGCATCTGGTCCAGCATTAACACCACACCTTGGCTCCCCTTCAACTGGTTCCATACTGGTTCCAACTGGTTCCCCTGGGAGCCAGGGAAGGGGCCGTGTGGCTCCAGTGCCCCCCAGGTACCCAGGCAAAGCGACTGCACCTACAGACACCCTCAGCGCTCTCGTTAATGCCACACCAAGCAAAGAGTGCGTTAATATAATCTGTGGAGGATGCTCAACGGATCGACGAGGGCAGAAATAACACAAAAGGGACTTAAGGGAGATTAGGAGAACAAACCCAGGCAGATTCAACCTGGGAAAATTGCAGACTGCGGCATCTGGGGAAAAATAATCCGACCGGCAGACGGTCAATGGGAGGAAGAAAGAGGGGAAGCAGGATGTGGGGGGACGGTGAGAACAGTGTGAGTGTGGGCACGGAGGGAGCTGCCGGGGAGGAAAACAACCCTGTGTAGGGGGGGATTCTCAGGGTCCCATCTTCCATTGCATGCCCAGGGTTGTGAACACGATACGGGCTCACAGGGGACATGAGAGGCTCGGGGGGACACGAGAGGCGAGCGGCAGGAGCCGGCAGCCAAAAGGCTTGCCTTGCCCGGGAAGATTAGGGCAGGTCAGTAAGTCTGGATTTGCTGAGCAACAGTTAATTAGGGAGGGCGGGCAGCGACGCAGCAACCCACCTACACCTGGAGGGTTTTGATGCTCGAGAGGAGCACGTAGCTATTTATTTCATGGTTCTAACAGCCCCAGATAAAAATTAGAGCACTCAAGAGCGGGCGGCAAAGCCCTGTGAGCTCTAAGGAGTGATCCAGCCTCGGATCCAGCCCTCTGCTGTAGCTTGGATGCTTGCAGCAAATCATGCAGCTCCTAGGGGCAGTGCGGCAAGGCTGAGGCTGGGGGACAGGGCTGCCACGGCCCTACAGCAGTGCCCCCCATCACTGCCAGCCTGGTACCCACACGTGGCAGCTGGCTCCTGGGAGCTGCTCTGGGCCAGTGGAGTCATTGCTCAAAGCACACAGCGATGTGGTGACTGGAAATCCTGTGACATCCTCCCACTTCGGCCCCAGAGAAGCTTCCGTGTGCCCGGAGCAGGCACTGTCAGGGCGGACGGAGCGGCTGTCCCCACCCTGGATGCTCTAATCTAGGCAAGGCACACACAGGATGGGAGGGGAGGCAGCGGGAGGTGAAGCTGTTTGCTCGAGGTCACACAGAAGGTCGATGGTTCAAGTGCTGTCACTCCTTCCCGAGGCCCCAGCAGCCAGGAACTGAATTTTCCCCACAGCCCCCCCCCCCCCGTCACCATCCCATGGGCAATCAACTGTCGGCAGCCGAGGACTAACCTCGAGCCGCTGCTGGCGGCCCTGTGGCCGGGAGCTGGAGTCACACGAAGTTAAAAATACCTTGCGGATGCCTTTCCTCAACTCTGACCCCACGAGCCGGTGCTGCTGCCAGCCCCAGTCGGGGACGTGCTGGCGAGGTCCCCTGGGACACACACAGCCCCATCTGCACGGGGACAGGGGCAGACGCTGTCTGGGGACTGGGTTCTCCTCCCTATGAACCGAGGAGTCCCACTCCTGCCTCTACCCTCTATTGCCAAATCTACAAGAGAGGCTCTTTGCTTCTTACAGCTGCCTTCCAGCAAATGATGCACAGGTTATTTGGCTCCATCCGAATCACAGACCAGCTTGAGCAAACTGTTTCCTTCCCTTCTGGACAGAGCTGAACCGTGGCCTCCAACTCCTGCTGGTCCCAAGGGGTGCTGGATGGGTGCCGGCTCCTGCAGATGCCATGGGCGCTGCAGCCGTTGGTGGCATCTGCACTGGGAAACAGCAAGAGGATCTCACCAGCAGCAGCTGCTTGGTGCTCCCAAGCCATGAGGGATGGGAGAGATCCCTCTCCAAATCCCTTCTCCGGTGATGGCAAGGGTGTGGAGGGCACCCATCTCTCCTTCCCACTCCCATGCCCTGCACAAGGTCGCCTCCTGAAGTGGGAACTGCCCAGCCACTCCACACTGCTGCCATGGGGAAGGGGACAGGTCTGGCCCCAGTGGGCATGGGCCAAGTTCCCTCCAGCCTGGGACAAACAGCCTGAGAGAGATGAACCCGCCGCTGCTCTCTCCTCTCCCTGCCAAGGCCAGGCAGGGTGGCACGGCTTTGCGTGTGCCCAGCTTGAGGGCTCTTTGCCAGCCAGGTCAGACCCTCCGGCCGCCCGCCCGGGTTCCCAGCTGGCTGGGCAATGCCACGAAGTGGGAGAAACCAACGCCAAAATCCAGCAGAGCATCTGGCCCGTGGCAGTTTTCTCTTGCCTTGGCTGGAGCAGGATGTTTTCACCCAGCTGGGCAGCAAAGGGTTCCCCCAGGACCCCGCTCTGCAGCAGGACACCCATCTGCAGGGGACGGGAGAGGGACACAACAGCTATATCACCACGGTGCCCTGCACCAACCCTGTGTGTCCCCAGGTGGAAGCAGCAATCACTGATAAATCCATTTAGCAGCCAGTGACGTGGTATGTCCCGGGAAAGGTGTCCCCGTCCCCTCGATGGAAGTGGGAACCCACACCAGGACCCTGCACCCTCTCACCATCCCCATGGGGGCCTCGGTGGCTGCTGAGTTATTCCAGGCGCCGCGTTCCTGCCCCCCTCCCCTTGTCCCAGCTGCTCCGGGGCCAGCAGGGAGGGCAGTGGGTTCCTCCCTTTGCCCAGCTCAGGCGCCGGCCGACAGCTGCTTGGGGACCAGCTGGGGACAAGGGTGACACGGAGCAGCCCCGTCCCCCCACGTACCACAGGAAGGGCAAGGGCTGATTTACAGCAAGGTCAAAGGCATCAGAATACAACTGCCATGGATGAGGGGGGGTTGGATGTGAGGGCCCCCAGTCCACGGGCTGAGCTCTGGTCAGCAGCTTCCCGGTCAGGGAAGGGGGTTGGTGGGGAACACATTAACACCTCCAAAATCCTAAGGAGCAGGCCCATCTTAGCACCAGAGGTAAACTGAGGCAGGGAAAGCATCCCCTGCCCCTCGTCAAACCAAGCTCATGCCTAGCTGCCTGCAGGGACCCTGTCACCTGTGGGGACCAAGCTCATGCCTGGCTGCCTGCAGGGACCCTGTCACCTGTGGGGACCCCGCTGCTAGGTTGTCCCCCTTCCATGTTGTCCCCCTGCCTTGGTGCTCCACACACCCCGGCCCGACCGAGCAGTGGTGGGACACAAGCCAAGGCCTGCCCGCTCCCTGGACCCCTGCCAGCAACCCGATCTGTTTACGCCTTCCCAGCGTGGCGGGTGCGTGTCGGGAACGGCCCCGGCAAGCCCGAGTTGGCGGCAGAGGCAGGACGTGGGAGCTGAGCGCCGAAACCCCTGCCTGCCGCCTCGCAGCATCCCGGGGTGGGGGGGGTGGGTGGCAGGGAGAAAGAAGGGGATGCGTAGGGGGAAAAAGGGTCCCCCCACCTCCCTCAGCTCCTTTTTGTAGGAAAAGGCACCCCTTCTTGCACCGTGCCACTCCTCCTGCGGCACCCCACGCCCCCCACCCCGGCCAGGGAATCACGGCGGGTTGCCTCATTCCCAGGCCCCGCTGGCAAACGGTTTTCCGAGCCGTGCCAGCCCTCCTGGGAGAGCAAACCACCACTGGGAGATGCATGCCCCTTCCCAGTCGACGAGGCGCCGGCTTTACAAGCACATGGCTGGCCATGCGTGGGGCTCAGGGGGCTAATGCTGGTCCCCATCCCAGTGCCCGGGTTGTCCCCAGGTGAGGCTGAGCAGAGGCACCCACCCAGACTGCTCCTGGGAGATGTTTAACCAGGACAATACTCATGGGGGACACCAACACCTGGTGTGAATTTGTCCCCTCAAAGCCACAAGCATCCAGAGCAGGCTGCAGCGGGATGGAGCAGAGCCACAACTTTGGGGCCTCAGAGCTGGACAACCCCATGTCCACACCAGGTTTGGGGTGGAAGGAATGGAGAAGGAGCTCCAGGACATCCATGTGCAGCCCAGCACGTGCTGCTAAATATAACCAGTGGGACAGATGCTCAGAGACAGGGAGCTGCCTGTGCCCCAGCACTGCCAAGGAGGAAGATGAGGGCTCCCCTAAGGCTTCAGCAGCCCTTAGGGTTTGGCCATAGAGCAGCTCCTCCACAGGAGGATCCTCTTCCCTTGCATAGAGGAGCATTTCCCTTCTTTTTAACCTGGCAGGATAAGTGGGTGCTGGTTCAGGGAAGCCAGGAGGGCTCATGCAGCCCTTCCCACCCACATCAGCCCAACAAAACCAAAGCTGAGGGGCTTCAAGCTGACCAGAGCCATCCCCACTGCCGTGGCTGTGCCGGCCAGGCTCATGGTGCACCTGCATCCCCCGTGTAGGCAATGATTAGCTGCTGGGGAGGACTCTGGCCCCTTTCAGAGGCCAGTGAGGCGAGTGACACTCATGTGGCCCGGCCGTGGTGGGGATCCATCTGGGGAGGTCCGCAAGGGATGCGAGCTGAGTGTCCTGCCCAGGGAGAGAGGACACCCACAGGAGGGGAAGGTCCATGGGGCTCCCAATCCACGGTCTCCCTGTTGCTGTCTGCACCCAATTTGGCTCTAGCTGGAAAACCCCCTTAGGCTTATCCACGCCTGTCCTGGCAAAGAAACAAGACGATGCCCCAAGATGGGCTGCTCGAGGGGGAGAGCGAGGGCCGAGAGCCAGATCCTGGGACCGATGCTCCAAGGGGGTAAGAGGCACCTGCAAAGCGGGTAAGGAGAGCCCGAACCAGCCCTGCCACCGAGCCACCTCTGTGCCGGGCACCCAACACCCGTGCCCTGCTTGCTGCCTGCCTTCGCAAGCAGCCGAGAACGCCTTACCCAACCAGCCATGCCTGCGGCCGAGGACGGCGTTACGAAACCCCGGGAGTTTTCACCCCCGCCATGGCACAGCCGGGGTCGGCCCACAGGGTCTCCGGCTGCCGGGATGACACCCGGGGGTGGCTGAGACAGGGGTCTTGGGGACCGTGCAGCAGCTCGGGGGGCTGTACGCTCTCTGCACAGCCTTGGCTGGGGCCCGGCGGGGGAGCGGCGCTGGCAGGGCTTGGCGGAAGCGCAGCCGGACGTGTTGCACCAGGCCTGGGATGCCGTGGCAGCCGCATACCTGCCGTGCACGCAGGTTTGCCCGGCTCCCTTATCTCCCCATCGAAGCTGCGCTTGGTTGCAGCTCCGGCCCCTTTTCTCCAAATGGCTCAGGGTGCCCGGGCACCCACCCTGGGCACAGGCTGCCACCGCCCCGGGCATCCCGCAGGAGCCAGGGATGGGCGAGGGTGTCCAGCCCTTCCTCCGGGAGTGTAAAGATCATCCCGGCAGAACCATTTCCAAGCAGTCTGGGCATCTCCAGACAGGTCTGTGACTCACCGGGACACCTCGGCAATGCCCAGGCGATGTTGCAGCCCCAAGGGTTCAAGCAGGTCCCTCCCTCCCTCTCCATCCCAGGCACGATTTTTTTGGGGGAAGCCGGGGATGGGATTTAGGGGAGCGGGGAGAGCTCGCGGCTCTTCCCCAGCCCCCTCGGCTTGCTAGAGCAGCCAGAAAAAGGTGCTTTATTGTTATTTAGTTTCTGCCCCTTTCATACTCCTTTGCCGGAGTTTTTGCCAGCGGCGGGGCTGGGGTCTGGCGGGGGGCCAGGCCAGCCGAGGCGCTTTTAAAAACAAAGCAGGGCGCGTGCATGCACACACACACGCACGGCACCCAGCCCCTCTTTTAACTCTTGCTGGGGCGATGCTGCGTGGAAGATGGTTTCCAGCCGGCCGGGAGCGTGCTACTGCACGCTCCCGGCCGGCTGGAAACCATCTTCCGCAGGGGATGCCGTCGATCGCCGCTGAGATCCAATAATTCACTCCCCACTTCCCAGGGAAACCTTCTTGTGGCACCAGGATCCCCATGGAGAGGTGGCAGGGGTGATGCTAGTGATGCTGTCATGGTCCACAGGGACCCGCTTGTCCTAAGCAGAGATGATGCTATGACCCCCTTCTAGGTCACAGCTGAGATCTTTGGACCCAGCAGCCCTGCAGGCATGAGGAAGAGAAGAAAGAGGAGGAGAAGAAGGAGCACAACAAGGTTTTCACCTAGAAACAGCTTCTCTCCTGGGTGGCACAAAGCCACCAGAAAGCACTGGTGACACGCACACGGCATCCCCAAAGCCACGGGGCCAACTGCCATTTTGCACAGGGCGCTGCTACCCAGAAAATCTTTATCCACCAGCTCCCTCCCACCTGCAACCAGCCCCATGCATCTAGCACGTTCCCAGTCCAGATGATGCCAGTGGTGTCCTTGCTGTGTCCCCTCCTCCCCTGCCTAGCATCCCCAAAGCCACAGAGCCAACTGCCATTTTGCACAGGGCACTGCTACCCAGAAAATCTTCATCCACCAGCTCCCTCCCACCTGCAACCACCCCCATGCATCTAGCACGTTCCCAGTCCGGATGATGCCAGTGATGTCCTTGCTGTGTCCCCTCCTCCCCTGCCTGAGAGCAGCCCTGGGGAGCACCGTCCCCGTTACGGCGCCCGTGTGCCACCAGCAGCCGGGCACACGCCGTCCCGTGGCTCAGGGCTGCCCTCCCTGTCTGCCTTTGAGCTGTCGGCACCCAAATTGTCCCATGTTTCTGGGTCAGGCAGCCAAAACGGCCTCCACAGCCCTTGTGAAGGGGGGAGCCGAGCCCCCTGGTCTGGGCTGAGTCACTGGGGAAGTGCCCAAAGGATGGAAATCCCCCTCCTGCCCCAAACCTCCCGCCTGCGACACCGGGGATGGCTGCCAGGCTGGCTCCATCCATGGCCCCGAGGGACCTCTGCATCCCCGGAGAGATGGGCAACTCCTGAAATGCCCTGATGCTGCCCAGCTGCCCTGGAGGGGGGGCAGGGCAGCCCCAACAGATTCCCTACAATCAGCCCTTTTTCCCCCCAACTCTTTTACCCAGGCAGGGAAAAGGCAGCAGGTGGCCCAGGCTGCCAGCAAGGAGCCACAGGCTGCCCTGCCAAAGGGTTTTTCAAGAATCAGGACTGAAATACAGAGGTGGGAGGGGAGCAGAGATGAACCTGGGAGAACGGGGAGATGGGGGGCAGAGGGGCACGGGGCTGGGTGCCCCAAGGAGGCCGATGTCCCTGCGTGGTGCTGTTTGCTCACGCCTTATCTCCCGCGCTCGGTGCGGTGACGCTTTCCCAGCTCCGGGCACAGCCGGGCCCCTTTCCAAACACAACACCCGTTAGAGGCCACCTTTGAAAGGCAACCGCCCCTTCACTCCTTTTGCCACCACTGCCCACGTGGGGGCTCTTCCTTCCTGGGGAGGGAGGTGAAAAAAAAAAAAGGGGGCTAAACCCCACCACGAGCTGGGGAAATGGGGATGTGGGTGGGAAAACCCACCAAGCAAACACCAGGCTGCTAGAAAAGACCCCCATCCCAGGGAAGCCAGGAGCCACGGGAAGTGGAGGAGGAGGAGGAGGGAAGGATGGACCCCCCCGTGCCGCCGTGCAGCTGCAGCCCTGCCGCCATCCATCCCCACGCTTGCCGGAGCCTTTGAAGCCTCTTTTCTCCCCCTCCCACCCACACACCCACCCACCGCGGGCTGGTTCAAAAGCAGGTTTCGGCAGGCTGTGGGGCGGTGGGGTCCCCGGCGCGGGGCTGCTGCCAGCCGGGCTCCCCTGGGCACGGCGCCTCGCCCCGCTCCTGGCTCAGGCTTCGGCGGAAGAAGGAGTTTTGCCCGTTTCGGCAGAGTTTCTCGGCGTCTCTCCGCAGGCGTGCCCACAGCCCTTTCCAAGCCGGTGTGCGGCTGCGGAGCCGGTCCAGCCCGTCAGACCTACAGGGAGAGGAGAGGGGAGGACACAGCCGAGGACGCTTGGGAACTCATCCTCAAAACTTGGGCTTCAAGGGACGTGTCCAAGGGACACAACTTAGGCTTGGTGGCAGAGCCGGGTCCAGCTGCCTGCACTGCCCAGTGGGCAGGGTGCCCAGACACCCCTGCGCCAGCGGGGAAAGCCATCGCGTGTAACAGAGCCTGAAATGATAAGGATCCTGCCCGAGGCTGGTCCCGGCTCTTCCCTGCAGCCCAGACCACGCAGAGCTGACGGATCACGCAGGGTTTGGGACAAACCTCCCTTGGGAGCAGCAGCAGAGGACGGGGAGATGGCACGAGGAGCTTGCCGGCCAACACAAAGGCACATTCAACATCGTTGCAAAAGAACCAGCAAACTACAAAAAGGAGCAACTTCTTCCCCAAACAACTATGGAGCCGCTGCCGCTGAGAGAAGGAAAAAGCCTGGGCAGGACACGAAGGAAGGGCGGGTGTTCCTGCAGAGGACGGGGACACAGAGCGCTGGTGGCAAAGGCTAACAAATCACAGGAGAGATTTTAAACCTCACGCTTCGGGGCTTAAGCTGATATAGCTACTAGGGATTAGGAGGAAATTTAAGGGGGAGGGAGCAAGTTATCCCCCATCTGCCTGCTGCAGTCTCATAGCACGCAGAGCAGCATCGTCCTTCTCTTGCCCAGCTGGATGGGTGACAGCAGCAGCATCTGAGGGCCAGCACCACTCTCAAGAAAATCCTGCTGTGTTTTGTGCTGCTGGGACACAGCAACGAGGGGCACCAGCAGAGGTGTGGGGATAAAGCCAAGACAGCCTACGAGCTTCTCCAGCATTTAACAACTTGCCAGGTCACAGCCCAGACACAGGCGAGTCCCAGGCGCGCACCCCGATCCTTGATATATCCGAGGTCTGGAAAGCCCCAACATAGGTGGTGAAATGGGGCAAGTCACTGGTGAAACGGGGCAAGTGGCTGGTGAAATGGGGCAAGTGGCTGGCCCAAGTTGGCCGGATCACCCCATGGGAGCAACTGAACCCCGGTAGGGCTTTGCTCCCTGTCCTTGAGAGTTTAACGCCAGTTTGCTCAGCTGCCGCCCTTTCTTTGCACTTCGCACACGTTTAAACAAAAACCTCCACCACTCCCTCGAGGAAGGCAAACAGTGAGTCCAGCTCCCATCGCCATCCACGGCTCCTCCAGCCCCTGGCTATCGTGGGGGCATCACCTTTCTCCGG
This sequence comes from Calidris pugnax, assembly GCF_001431845.1. Taxonomy (NCBI): domain Eukaryota; kingdom Metazoa; phylum Chordata; class Aves; order Charadriiformes; family Scolopacidae; genus Calidris; species Calidris pugnax. The sequence goes on from NW_015090778.1 coordinate 5,084,292, forward strand.
CATCACCCCAGCATCTCCCCATCCCCTGTCCCTTAGCCCTGCACGTCCAGGGATGGGGACACACAAACCGTGTCCAATTCCAGAAGCTGGCACCCTTTGCCCAGGGACGGGAGCCCCGGCCGGGGAGCTCTGCCTCCCGCCTCCCCGGGGAGCCCCAGCCCCTCGGTGCCGCAGCGGTCGCCCCGGCCCAGCCAACTGGCGCATTGTTGGCGAGCGCGGCCAACCCGGGGATGTGATTGATCGTCGGGGAGAAAGGCCAAAGCCGTGACGGGTCGTTTAACAATTTCAATTAAACTCTGCAGCACTCCGACGTGGAGGGGAGGGGAGAGGGAGAGGGAGAAGGAAATTAAAAAGCGGGATGTTTCTATCACCGCGCCGAGAAACCTCGGCAAAGCGCGGCCGGCTCGGCAGGAGCAGCTCAGCCCCCCTGGAGGAGAAACCTTCTCCGGCTGCAGAAGTGACCACGGCGTCGTCCTGACGTCCCCTTCCCGCAGGTGGGACGTCTGCCCTTTTTCCCCCCCTCTCGCTCCTGCCTCCAAAACTTTCTCCCTGCCCGCCCCACCGCCTTATAATAATAGGTGCTGTGACCCACTTGCAGGGCAGCGCTTGCGCGGGGAGGAGGGCTGCGCACGGTGAATATTAAACAACGTGTCCCTGAAGTTCCCGCTGCCGGGACTGGCGCTTGATTTTTGCTTACGTGCGGTGACTTTTTTAGGCACAGGAAGCCCCGGAGGGCTGATCACAGCAACCGAGCTCCCAATCCACTGAGACAGCAGAAGGACTCTTAGAGGGATTTTTTAAAAAAAAAAAAAAAAAAAAAAAAAAATCATCAGCATCGCAGCCTGTCATACGGAAAAGGCGCTTTAATGAGCGGCAAATAAAGCAAACGCTTGGCTCACATGGGGAGAGGAGGGAGAGGGAAGTGTAAGGGATGGGGAGCAGCAATGCCCTCCATGCAGGGGATGAGCCCCCGGGGCAAGGCAAGACCCCACAGTGGGTCCAGCAGAGCAGCCCCATTGAGAGCTTGCAGCACTGGCCTTGCATGGGTCTGAGCTTTTTGCTCCCCCCCTCCTTATAAAGGTATAAATTGAAAATAAGCAGAGGGAGCTGCTGACGCCGCTGCAGCGGGGGAGTTAAACACACGTTCACGTGGGTGCCCCACGGCTGGAGGGAGGGGAAGAGAGAAAACGCAGACGGGGTTTAACTGGGAGAGAGTTACCGGAGGGGACTGGAGAAAACAAGTGTAACTTCACCCCTCCGGGTGCGGAGTGGGAGAAGGGCTGCGGGCACCCCAGCCTGCCCGTGCTGCCCGGCCACGGGATACCAGCTCGGGGGAACGGGGCTGCGTCAGCCGGCGGGACGCGGACGTCCTGACGTTATTCATTGCCTTGGGGGTGTCCTTCAACCCGTCTGCGCACACAAACCTCTCTCTCTCCACCTCAGGGACCCCACACGGACGCAGTCCCTGAGCTGCAAGCTGGGGTAAAGGCAACCAGTCCCTTGGCCCAAGGAGGAGGCACCAGGCACCCCTGTCCTGGGGAGGAGGTGGCCCCCAGCCCTCCTGCAGGCCTAGCAGCCAGGATTTGCAAAGTTTTGGCCCCAGCCAAAGCTTTTCAGCAGCTGACCCAGGAGAGTTGATCCCCTTCTCACGTTTATAATCCTCAGCCTAACTCACGTTTCTCAGCACCAGCCTCTCTGCCCTGAGCTGCTCCTAAGAAGCCTTAAAGCTTCTTCTCCTGCACGAGTTTCCCCTCTCTCCCTCCTCAAGAGGGTTTTTTCCCCCTCCAGCTTTCCCACACACACCCACGAGACCCCCCACGACGTGCTGCCCTGGCAGGGGGGTCCGGCACCCCCCAGCCTCCCCCTGCCCAGAGCGGCTGCCACAGCCCGGGCAGGCGCCGTGCACCTTCCCCCCGCCACGCACCACACCGAGTGCCTTTTTATTTACTTTTCCCAGTTTCCTTCTCTCGGTAGGTCATGAGAAGCAACCAGGAGCTCACCCTTCTACAAGGGCACTGAGGCACTGGCCGTGATCGGCTCCTCCACCTTTCCACCCTCCCCATCTCCTCCAGACACCATCCGGTGCCTGCAAGATCCCGGTGCCCTTAGGGATCCCCACGAGCCCGACATTCGCTCCGAGCCACGCTTGCCTCTGACCTTTCCAAAAGCACGTACAAGAAAACAGCCCTGCTGAAGGGTTAAACATTACCAGACTGAAATTCAAAGCTTGACGATTGGTTCCAGTCGACTGGCCAGGATGATAATTTTTCACAAGATAAACACGGCCGGGAGCGAGCGGCAACCGCTAAGGACCTTTTGTAGCAGCGTCCCCCCACAAGCAGCTTTGCTTCCCCCCACTGCTGCCATCTCCCTTTGCCCATCACCACTCGGTGGCCACCACTTCAGGACCCCTGGCCCTGCTGGGAGGATCACTCACAGCCCAATCATTCATCCGCAGGGGCTGCTTTTGTGCTCCCAGCTCTGGCCACGGTGTAACTCCTGCACTGGGGTGTAGATACAGCACTCCCACCCCAGCTTGGACGGCACTGAGCCCACCGCGGGCACTCGCACCCCGGGACAGGCAGCACTGCCCGGTGGGGGAAAGGGAGCCGCGGCTCGGCACCCGGGTACTCACTGCTCTTGGACGCCTTGATCTTGGCCACCAGTTTCTGCACCCCAGGTATGTCCCCGTTCTTCACGGCCTGGATCAGCTCCTGCTCTCGCCCCATGGCAGACGGGTGGGAGCAATGGCAGCACGGAAGGCAGAGACCCTCAGATCCCGGCGGTTTATAAAGCCATAGGAATAAGCGCGTAGTTCCTCAAAGCACACTTCGATAGAAGACGAAATCCAGCAAGAAAGATGCTTTACAATCCCACGGGACATAAAAACCAGAAGGAAAAAGTCTTCCTGTTAAAGGCAGAAGTCTCTTTCTGTGTCGGGAGGAGCAGGACCCGGATGGGGTCTGGTTGGAGAACATGCGATCAATTAAAACGAGAAATAGTTCAGCATTCAGGGACGGGCTCCTGGCAGCACCAGGGCTCTGCGAGACAAAGCCAGGCGGCTCGGGGCAGGGTGGCCAGAGCAATGGGCATCGGGATGCCCTTGGCCCCTCACAGCACTCCTGGAGCCGGAGGTGTCGTGCTTTGCTCCCCTCGCCAGGCTCTGCTGCGCTGATGAGTCCCTAATTCTTCCCAACGGGATTACAGGCTCGTCGCCATCTGGAAGTTATAGATCCTCCCTCTCTGGTGCTCATTAGCCCCTTCGTTTCGGCATTCCTCTTGGCGACGGCACTGCAGCCACGCTGGGGAGCCCCGGCGCGGCAGCCCGGGACCTGCGGAGAGGAAGAGCAGAGTCAGCCCTCGAAGGCCATTTACCTCCCGGCTCCGTCGCGACAGCTTTTGTATCCGCGCCGAAGAACGAATACTTTGACTATATTTAGTCCTGGCGGGACTTGGCTCGTCCTCGTGTTCAACAGAGAGGAAAGAACCTGCAGAGGAAACTTCCCGAGGGTGCTGTCGGGGGGTGGCTGAGGAGCGGGACGGGCGCACACACTGTCCTGTCCATACAGGCATCACACAGGGCTCAGGGCACCACGGTGTCTCCCCCTCTCCATTCCTGGTAGGAGCAGTCAAGGGATGGAGATGGAAAGGTGTAGCCAAAGTCCTCTGCAGCCCATAGGAGTGGACCAGCCTGGCCAGCACCCCTCCCCTCCCGTGCAGGGGTAAACCCTCACCCTTGAATTACCCACAAAGCTCAGTGCCCAGGGACCCAAAACACTCTTTAACCAGTACGTGAGCTCTCTCTGGCCCAGGTGAGGAACTGGGTGTAATTCAGCAGCACAACCACACTCAGGAGAACAGGGTCAAGCCTGTGTCCCAGCCAGCTGGGGTATCCCAGAGAGGGCATGGCCTCCCACGGCAGCAGTTCACACCTCCCAGCCCGCGCTCCCGTGCTGTGCCAGGGCTGCCCAAACTGGGTGGTGAGAAAATCCCTCCTGGTTCAGGGCTGTGTGCCTGGCAGGCTGCTCCGACGCCCGGGGAGGAGCGTGCGTGCAGGAGGGCAGGGAGCATGCACCATGCCAGCTGCAAGGCCACTGCCAGATCACCACGAGACTGCCCCAACCCAGATCGGCACAGGATTGGAACCCACTCCATTTTCCCCCAGCCATGGCTCAGCCGTGCCCATCTCCCTCCCCAAAGCGCTCACCCTCAGCCGTTTATGTAATAGCGGGTGTCGCTTCCTCTGAGCAATCGAGGTCACCGTTTTGAGGATGGAAACCACAGGGGAGAGAAGGCGACAGCGGGAGGAGAGATCCCACCTGGGTCACCGAGGGCAAAAGCAGAAGGGGCGTCCCACGGCACAGCATCGCTCAGCCCCCCTCCCCATGTAAAGCTGGAAGCTGCGACCACCCATGAATGTGGACCCCCCATGCTCCAGCCCTCCCCTGGGTGCAGCAGGATTCAGGGCAACTACAGAGGCGATGCTCCGGTGGTGGCTTAGCTTCCTGGAGAAGGGGATGCTGAGACTCCCACACCAGGCTGGGGGGTTCTCCCCTCAGTGTCACTCCCCTGATGGGGATGAGCCAGGGGGGTTGGTAACAAGCACCAAAGGCAGTGGTGAGAGATCAGCTCTCACCTCCCCTCGTCCCAGGGCACCTGCACCAGCTTATCTACCTTACAGCAAAGTTTCAGCCACTCGACTCAGACTAACCCCTCGCTGCAAACAAATCCCCTCCCAAAACCTCCTGCGTTGCACCATCTTCAAAACTACTTTATTCCATTTAACCCCGTGCACCGCCTCCAACTTTGTGCTGCTCTTCAAAAGTGCTCACAAAAAGTGAATGTGAAGGTGCTGAGATTATTTACTCATTTATTAAAAGAGTCCACAATGGCCTCACTTAGAAAACAGCTCCGTGCTGCTGCCTACCCCTCCCGGAGCGTTGTGGGGGTCAGCAAGTAACTCGTAGGTACCGGGAGCCCCGAATACCGATCTCCACCTCTTCAGCCTCCCGAGAGGGGAGCAGCAGAGAAAGTAAAACTCAAAGAACGCACAAAGCTGGAAAAGCAACAGCAAACATCCCTCCCACCCGTGCAGAGCTGAGCCTCCAGCCCAGGAATCCACCTGGAGAACCAAAGTATCCCAAACATTCCCGCAGCCAACAGCGGCGCCGGGAAAAAAGGGAGGCAGAGAAGGGAAAACAAAACAAAAGAAAACAAAAACAAAAACAAAACAATTACGTAAGTGGAGAAGGAAAGATGCGAAAGAGCCGTAGGTACCGAGACCGGGTCCCGAAGGGGCGGGCGGGGGGAAGCTCCTCTCCCCCGGGAGGCCCCCGGGAAGCCCCGCACCGCCCGCGGCGGGGGGAGGCCGGGCGGGCAGCGATGGGGGCACCGGTCGCGTCTCCCCGCCCCGGGACCCCCCAAGGGGCCGCTCCCTCCTTCGGGGAGGGCTCAGGGGGATATTTATATTTTTTTTTTAATTTTTTTTTTTTTTACCCTCCACCGAGACGAATCGCTCCGTTCCTTCTGCCAGCGACCCGAGCCCGGCGGGCCCCGCAGCCGGCGACCCCCACTCACCTGGCGGCGCTCCCAGCCCGCCCAGCACCGGGGCGAAACCGACGGAACCGAACCGAGCCACACCGGTCCGGTCCGGACCGCACCGCGAAGTACAGAGCCGAAACGAGCAGCAAGTTGCCGAGCGGGACGGAAACGGGACCGAGACCGGGAGCGGTACCGGGACCGGAGCGGCGCGGTCCCGGCTGCCCGGCTCGCAAGGCGGCGCGGCGCTCGGCAAAGTCCCGCTCGGGCTGGCCCCGTCCCGGCAGGAAATCCCTCCCCGGCCCGGCCTGATTGGAAAAGCCCGGCGGGTTGTGCGGGCTGGGCAGGGCCGGGGCTGCTGTCACTCACCGTGATGCGCCGGCAGATTTGGGCAGGGGCAGGGCCGCGGCAGCCCCGCCGCACCGGCACCGCTCCCGCCCCGCACCCCACCAGGGGATGCCCCCCTGGAGCTCCCGGGCAACCGGTTGGCTTCGAACAGGGCCCGGACGGAGAGCCAAGGCGGTCCGGGACCGGCTCCGGGGGGGAGTGAGGGGGGTGGGACCGGCGTGGTACGGGAGCGACCCGGTGGGAGGTCTCCCTGCCTCAACCCGGGACCGACCCGCCGGTCCTGAAGTAGCCCCGGGACCGATCCGGGGGGAAGTACCGATCCCCCATCCTCAACCCGGGACCGACCCGCCGGTCCTGAAGTAGCCCCGGGACCGATCCGGGGGGAAGTACCGATCCCCCATCCTCAACCCGGGACCGACCCGCCGGTCCTGAAGTAGCCCCGGGACCGATCCGGGGGGAAGGACCGATCCCCTATCCCCGACCCGGATCGGACCCACCGGTCCCGGACCGGCCCCGGGACCAATCCCCCATCCCCGACCCGGGACCGACCCACCGGTACCGGAGCGGCCTCGGGACCAATCCAGGGGGAAGGACCGATCCCCCATCCCCGACCCGGGACCGACCCACCGGTACCGGAGCGGCCTCGGGACCAATCCAGGGGGAAGGACCGATCCCCCATCCCCGACCCGGGACCAACCCCAGGGGACGATCCCCTACTTTTGGCCCCCAAACAACCCGGGTCAGCCCTTTGCCCCCTCCACCACTGACCACCCCGGCAGAGGGGATGGCTGCACAGGCTGCTGATGGCACCCATGGGACCAAAATCCACCGACCCCCAGCTGTCCAAGCCCCAAATTAATCCTACTCTCACAAAGCACTAAAACCACCAAAAAAAAAAAAAAATCACCCATTTCTGCCAGTTCTCAACAGAAACACTAGAGCCCAGTGCTCCCCCATGCACAGTTCCCTTAAAACAAGGGCTTGCCTAATAAAGCTAGACAGCTTTTGCTGCATGATACCACTGGATTATCATCAACTAATCAGATTAAAAACACACAGAGATTTTGATTTTATTCACTGAGTGCCCACTCCACAGCTCCCTGGGGGAACTGCAAAAATCTGGTACTCTCTTCAAACCAGGCCCTGAGACATTTCACCAAACGATGCTTTCGTGAGCAATCCCAATAAGGGGGATCCTCAGCAAGGAGGAGGAGGAACTGACGTTTCAAGACACACCCTGTCTTTTCAGTTGGGGAATAAAGAGATTATTATGCACATCTAATTATAAATGTCAACATTGTACGGCTGCTATGTTGAAGCATGAAGCTCTAAGTAGCCCAGCTAGGAAGGGCTGCGAAGTGAAAGGTCTTGTTATTCCTCCTGTGAGTTTTGCCAAATCTTGTAAAGCACAGTGACATTTATAATAATCCCCTGAATTTACGTAGCACCTTTTGTCCTTTTAAGGATCTTAATTAAGCTTTGCAGCTCCCCAAGCACAGACTAAACCTTTGCAAAAGAGGAGGCCAGGCCCTGCTTTGTACAAAAATGTGTGTCCTGTTGCAGGCAGGGATAGGACTTTTCCACCCCAACAATCTCCAGCAGCACCACACTGATATTCCCACCCGAAGGTTACGCCACTTCAGCTGAACCTGCAAGGTTAAAACTGCAGGTTAACTTAAAAAATTTAAGCTTTAATCTCTGGGGTTACACAAGCCCTTAGAATGGAGGGTTTACCCCAATTTACTCATAATCCACAAATTCTACTGCAGTCTCTGAACACTAAACCACATATCAACGCTTGATGCCTTCAATTTCTGGCCCTGCCCACAGACAGGCAGCAGAGGGGGAACGAGCTGGCAGCAGCCCCCATTTCCTATCACATTTCTCAGCTTTCCATGGGATTCTTGGAGGTCAAACATCCCATGGATGATCCCAGCACAAAGCCCTGCCAGCAGCTCCGGCCGTGTCCGCCTTGCAGAGCCGACAGACCCACCCTGACATTTATTCCCCTGCATCCGCAGAGCAGGTGCCAAGAGCATCGATTGAGTGTCCACCCCAGAGAAACCCCTTCATTAATAACATTTTGCTACTTCCCTGCATGTTTGCAGTCTGGGGGGAGTCTCTGGGGTGCAAGCACCCTTGGGTGGCCGTCCCTGTCCTCAACACCTGCAGAAAGGTGCCCAAGGCAGCACCGATTCGTGTTCCCCAGTTTGGGTGAGGGATCTGGGGTCTCCCACCCGGGCCGGGCTGCTCGGTCCAGCCGGGCCCCAAATGCTTCTTGCAGCTCTTCAGGTCGATGTTGCCATCTAGAGGCTCCTGCTACAACGATCGTCTCCTCGCAAAGCATTGGGAAGTCGTTTTGTTTCTCTTTTTTTAATTCGATGCAACATTGAAAGCAGCCTTTGTGGGTTAGGGGCTGAGGGGGAGGAGCTGATTAGTTGCTCCTACAGTCGATATGGGTTTTTTGACTCAAAATGTCACTGCACATCGCCTTTGCCAGCTCTCCCTGGCCCATGTCTTGTACCACTGATCGGCGGCCACAGCTTATCCAGGCTCTTCCCGCAGCCCCAGCAGCTGTTCAAACCCCTCCTCTCTACTCTGAGATTTACCTTAATTGTTTTTTCCCCCCCCATTCTCAAAACAAAACGATGCATTTGCTGCCAGGGAGGGAGGGAAGCAGCCCCCCTGGCAGGAGCAATGCAGGCAGCAGCATCTACAGCAGCTCCGCTGCCAGCGCTGGATCCAGGTGAGGCTGCAACAGACACCACTCCGAGATCTGAGAGTGCAAAACCTCCCCCAAGTCTCACCCGTGAAAGCCAAAGTTGGAAAGCTATGGCAATCTCATCCCCACCCAGCAGGAGTGGGTAGGAGGTCTGCAAAGGCCCATAGCAGACATCCAAAACATTTTAAGTATGTTATGAACCAGCTGGATGGAGATATGCTTCTCCCCTCTCAGCTGTGGGTCACGCCCCTCCTTTCGCTGCTGTTTAAAGCCACAGGGAACATGCCCAGCTCAACCCAAGGACTCGCTGCTCCAACCCCAAAGCTCCTCTCACACCTGGCAGACCATAGCAGAAAGCAAGTTACTGCCCAGATTTAAAGCCAGCCCCAAGAGCCCTTCCTGCAGTTCCTGACCTTCATTCCCGCAGTGCCTGGCTTCGCTGAGCGCTGAAAGGGGATGGGTGCCCCACTGCTGGACTTTGGTACTGTCTGTCAGCAGCCCAGCAAGTCTTAGTCTCATTCCTAGCACTCAGCACTCCCATCCCATCCCCGGGAGACCCTTCCCTGCTCAGGCATCCCTCCCACATGGTCCAGGACAGTCATTTCCCAGCTGGCTCAGCACTCCACCTCGCTGGCCACAATGCCAAGGGCAAAGCAAAAGATGGACAGGGAATCCAGGCACACAAGGTGCTTATGTATGCATTTACTCCATCACCTTCTATAAACCCTCCTGGCAAGAGCTGCTGCTGGAAGAAGCCCAAGGAGGAAAACTAAGCGGTTTGACCAAGAGGGAGATGCACTGCCCACAAGGAGGAGGAGGATGCTGTGATGGGCTGGTTTGGCCTCAGACTCCTCCTGCCCCCATACCATGGGCAGCACAGCTGCTTTCTGCAGTCTCAGACCATCCACCACCACCAGCAGGGCTTCAGTGCCAGGACACATCCCAGCCTTGGGCCAGAACCCGGACACAGCTCCATGTGCACGCGTCCCACAAAGCTGAACATCAGCCACAGTAAGAAAAGCAGCAGTGACTGCCCTTTACAGAGCTGGTGGTTGTTGCTGGTGGCAGACAGCAACATAAAGAGCACCTAGAGTCAGTTCTCCAGCAGGTAGCAGGGCTTTGGAAGTGATTTAGAAAGCTCAGCTCAGCTACAGTCTTTTACAGCAAAGAAATTCCCTGCGCACATGCGACCTCAGGTAACCAGCCCTCGGACCAGCTCCAAGCTCCCTCAAAAAGCAACTCCACAGCCTCACCTCAAACACGTGTGAGCTGGGAGTTAGAGCCTGCACCAGCTTCTGCCCTGGCACGGCAAACCCTACACACAATCCCTTCTCCTGCATCCGCGTGGGAACTTGGGCAGGAGCTGGCATGGGGCTCCCAGCAGGAGCAGCTTCCCACGTGCCAACGCTCAGCTCCCGCCGGACTCACCTCTCCCTGGCACACGTGTAGCTGCTGCTCGCACTGTCCTCCCCGTCCGCCTCCTCTCCTCCTCCTCCAGGAGCCTCCCGGTGCTGACAGCCACTTCTTTCTGGTCCTGTGCCTTTCTTTTCTCTCCGTCTCCTTTCCTCGGTCCCTCTCTCAGGAAATTAAAGATAATCCTCCCTTTTCTTGCTGCCGGATTCCCTGTTTAACATTCGCTGCGTGTGCTTGCACTGATTCAAAACGGGATTAGACTTTCTGTTGCTTTGATGTCAGTTGGGCTTTGCACTTAAGGCAGAGGGGGGAAAAAATAAAATGTCTGTTAACAAACCTCCTGGGTTCTGCCCATCCACTTGCACTCATCCTGGAAATGAAGGTCAGGCATATTTACCAGCAAAAAAACAAGACCCTTTCCAGGATCAGCCTGGTGGGAACAGACTGACCTGCAACCACAGCACCACAGTCCCTACACCAGGCATTATTCTCTGGAAATGCCCAATTTCCACCCCGACTGTTATCATCCAGCAGAATGGCTCCCGTCAGGAGGGAGGTGTCATTAATCATCGGAAAACCACAACTCGTTGGCTGTCAGTGAATATTGCAACCTCCAGCTGCCGCACGGCAGGGAGCATGTGGGCCACCAGCATCGCTTCAATAGAGACTGGGGCTCGGGGCTCCCCACTGGGAATACCCTGAGCCACTCATTTCTAAGGGAGAAGCAGGTGCTGCAGGGTGGCTAAAATGGAAATCCATACCCTGCTCCCTGTGGTGTGACAGTTGTCCAAAAGTGTCCACAGCACACTCCAAAATCAGGCATTTCCCTCTGCTTCCTCAGGCCTGAGCTTCTCCCTTTGGGAGGACAAGGACTTGGGGTTATTTCCACTGACTGGTACCTCCAACACCAGTCTGAAGCAGATGAAGAGCATTTTTATCATGCTGTTTGTGACAGTCTTTGCTTTGCCTCTGAGGCATGGCTCCTCCAGTCCACGATGTCCAAACTAGCCTGCAGCACAGTTCAGAGCTGGGGCATGATCTCCCTCATCCCTGTCCTGCACTGATCTCGTGCCAGAAGAAAAGAGCCTTTTACAGGGGATTCTGCAGAGCCACAACCAGGACTAGGATCTGATGGTGTGTGCTATTCCTGCCCATCCAGGACAGCCCTTTCCTGGAGTCTTCAGGCACTTGCAAGTGGGTTCTGCTGCCTGATGCTCTGTGTCTGTTGCCATCTGAGCTTCAACACACAGTCAATTAGGTCTTCTTCTGGGTCACAGACAGGTCTGGGGGCTGCAGAACCGGAGATGTTTGGTTGCAACTGGAACTATCCCAGCAGCTTCTGGAGGATATTTGAGAAATTGATTCCATGGATAAGCACAGTCCAGCCGCGGACAGGACCCAGATCCCAGCCCAGTGCCCAGGGGGAGGCAGAGGCAGCGCCTGTAGTGCAGAAGTGGGGGCACACCTAAGCTTTCCCCAGGATCTGGCACCCGTAATCCCTCTGCCACCCACACCACACAAGTGTGCTGCAGCCCTGGCTGGCCCTGCCAGCACATCGGGCATCCTCCAGGATTGCCCAGGGACTTGGGACATGCCTCTCCCAACAGCACAGTGTCTAATCCGTTTTGCCCGGTGCACGCACACAGACTTGATTAATGTCTGCAATGAGCTCCATCCATCATCGGGGAGTAAAGGAGATTAACTCCGCAGCACGCCTGCCTCGCGTTGATCCCATTCTCCAGGCCTCCTGATTAATGGCGAGGCCGCCTTATCTGTCAGGCCAGGAAACACGAGTATCCGGGTTGAGTGGGGATGAAGGGAAGCTGCAGGCACTCAGGCTGCAGATGGGGAGCTGCCAGCTCGGCCACAGCACGCTCTGCCATGGGGCCGTGCCGATGCACTCCTGCTCCCTAGGCTGCCAGCCCCACTCCCTGGTCCCATTGTTCCCTCCGTTCCCATCTCTCCCTCCCCTCCTTCCTCCCAGCCCTTCCCTGCCATGATGGGGAAGGCCAGAGAGAGAACACCCATGCATGGTGGCAAGAATGCAATGCCAAAAACCAAAGTCTGGGGCTCCTTTTCCCCTCGATGGTCAGTGGGAAAGATGTCACTCCCCATCCCCAGAAAGAAGTTGGATGAGCTGATTTGGAGGCCTGGAATAACCCAGCAAAGACCCTGCCGAGGCTGCAGGCAAGGCTGCAGCTGACCAGTGCCATGGAGGGCAGCAGCTCGTCCAGGCTCTTCCCCGAGAGGACGCGTGTGTAAAGTGGATGCGGGGAATTAGCGGTGCCATCTGGACGGGCTCCAGCTCCTGCCCCTGGCTCGCTGTTGATGCTTCATTAACAGCTCCCTCCTTTCAGCTCCCGTCTCCTTGGCTTCTGCTGCGATCAGCTGGGCTGGAGTTTTGTTGTCTTGGGTTTTTTCCAAGTGGAAATTATTTCTCATTTCTTTTAACAATCAGGACACAGAGAAAGAGGCAGGAGAGGAAGGAATTTCCAGGAGATGAAAGGGCAGGATTAAGGACACAGCTTTCGCTTTGTTATGCCTCTAGTGTGCCTAAGAAATTCCTTTCAGGAGAAGGCTTTAATTAACTATGTTTTTCTGACAGGAAAGAAACCTGGACCTAGAGATAGGTCTGGTTTCTTGAGTCTGATGACAACCTTGGCTGCAGCCTCAGCAGCCCAGATTCATACACATGCGCACGCTTTTATACAAAACTTTGCACAATACGTTTCAATTTGCTTTACAAATTTTCACCCCAGTCTGGAAAATACAGCACAGAGGGGAAAAAAAAAAAACAAACCAGGCATGAGCAAGGCTACCGTGCACAGTGCCAGTGGGAAGAGGATCCAAGTGCACTGAACCACAGTGCTACGGTGGCTCGAGATGTAGGAAGGGGCTTTTGCATAGAGGAATAACCCAGGGCAGGAGGCAGTTGAAATATCTCCATTGCCTTCTAGACCAACAGCCTTTCTCACACAGCAGGAAAAATCGGGGGTTGAGGAGAGAAAGAGGCCCAGTGGCAAACTGGGACATTTAGAAAGCATTTCACTGATGTATCTGCATCCTCTGCTGCCGCAAAACCCTTCAGGAACTGAGTCAATCAAAAATAACATTTGGGGCTGATTTTTATCCAGATGAACTCCCTCCAAATATTTTAAGGCAACCAGCAAAATGGCCAACTTCTGGCTTAACCCTTCTCTTAAATCCTGCACCAAGTATGAAAGAAAGAATCGTCTCAGAAAACATCTTGTTTTGTGAGCTTTACCTGCAAAACTGGATGGGGTGCCTGGTCTGCCCATCCCCAGCACCACCCCAGTCACCTCCCTGCGCCCCGACTCTGCCCTGACCCGCTTACTCTTCCTGCAGCTCGACTTTCCTCTAGAGACCTGGACAGGAAAGACTGAAAATCCACACAGGTTTGCAGAGGAAGCCTCACCCCCACCTGACACAACAACAACAACTCCTGCCAGGGAAACACCTCACCTGGTGTCTCTGAGAATCACATTTGCCTTTTTTTTTTTTTGAGCCATGTTAAACTGGGAACTCACACCAAACCCCCATCTTGCTCCTCTCTTGTCTTCCCAACTAATGAACTCCCAGCTGATAACAGATGCTGATTGCTGTTGCTAGAACGTCTGTCTCTGCTCTTAGCGTTTAACAGCCCAAGGGGCTAAGTGGTTTACCAATTATTGTTTTCATAAATAAGCATCATTTTAGATTTTCATTATCATTTTAAAAGGTTCCCACCTCTTCCAGTGCCCTCAGTCATTGCTTCCAGCCCTGGCAGATGTCTCTGTTCCCAGCGGCGGCACAGGGCACATATGGCTGATTTGCCAGGGGGGAAGCAGAGAGGAAAAAAACATCTGGCTGCTCCAGCGACCCAACTGCCAGAGCAAGCAGAGACTTTCCTGGGGCCTGCAGGTCCCCATCAGGAGGGTTTCCCATCCCATGCTACCACTGCTAACAGCTCTCCTCTCCACACAAGGCTTCAGTCTCACTTGTGATTTATTCCTTATTCATTTTACAGGTTTTGTGGTTATCCACAGCTCCTCCAACCTAAGAATTTCCTGGGAGATGCTGTATCAAATGCTTTACTAGACTTAAGGTAGATTTAATGTACCACAGCTCAAACATCAGCTATTACTTCTTTTCTCCCTCCTGCCCCTGCTCAGAATCAGGCAGCAGGATTGCAGTCTCTGGTTATAAAACACCACCTTTTTTTTTTTTTTTTTTTTGATAGCTCTGTCATAAATCCTCACGCTTGGATTTGCAATTTCATGTGACAGCTCTTTCCAGGCAATGACTGGAGTTTATCTCGTCTCCCTGACTTGAACCTCTCAGGATTTTTAGTTTTGCTTGTCCTCAGATCTGTGATCTCCATTTCCAAGTTCAACATCAATCTCATTGAAAAGGGAGGCAGAGCATTCATTTTGGGTTGGGCAGATGTCTGTTCTCGGTCATCAACCCCCCTGTATCATTCCCCCTGCTCTGCCATCTCTTGAGCCCCCACGCAACATTATCCATGAGCTACAGATCTGAGCCAAAACTCCAAAACTTTTCCTCCCCCCCCCGTTCAGATGCAGAAGGAATTGAGGTTACAGCCACCTCCTCTTTGCGCTAATGCTTGTTCTTGTAAAAGGGAAACACAGTGACTAACACCGTATACCCTGCGGCAGGATTTGCCTCCCTGGGGGCTGCTGGCTGTTGCTGTCAGACACCGAGAGCTGCCAGCAGCTTCTTGTGTCTGACAGTGGGATCTGCCCATCACCGAGCGCGCATCAGCATCCCTGACCTCAGCACATCGGCCACAGGCAGCTGGGGAGCACGGAGCCCACCAGCCTCTCAGCTTCCCCATCACAGGGCAAGCCCTGCTTGGCCCCTTCTTGTTATTTTTGGCTGTGCTTTTGTCTCTGGGATCCTCTAACCTTTAGCAATGAAAACAAAATCACAGAAGGCTGCTGCCCTAGCCTTCGGCTCGCTGGGAGCGACTGTGACGGGCAGGGGCTGCAGTCTAAAACCTCAAATTAGCAGTGGGGGGACTGGAATGAGCCAGGACTGACCAGGCAGCTCAGACCTGTCATTTCAAGGGCAGGAAGCCTGTGGGGAGAGAGGAGCTGGTCATCTGGTTTCAGATAAATGCCAATTTTGTGCTAATTAATTAGAAATCCAGCATAGATAACAAGAGGGTTTAGAGGATTGTTTAGCTAAGTATTCCTGTAGAGCCACGTGTGACTGCCAAGCAGCTGAGAAAGGGATTTCACTCTACTGTGTTCTTTAGAGACACACACGTATAAGAGAAAGCAGAGTCTGGGAGCTGAGAAATCAGGACTTTGCTTGTGTAACTGCCAAGCAGCTGAGAAAGGGATTTCACTCTACTGTGTTCTTTAGAGACACACACGTATAAGAGAAAGCAGAGTCTGGGAGCTGAGAAATCAGGACTTTGCTCACAGTCTCAGGCCATAGCTCCATGTTCATTAATACCAGATCACACTGTAACACTGATCTGAATCAAATCAGGCATCAAGACGTGACAGCAGCTTCTTTCCAGTCAGCCAGACCGTATATGCAGTGCACATCTAGATCGATGACAGCAGCACCTGAGTCACCATCAAGTTGCCTTGACGAAGCTGCTCCTCCAAACCTTTGGGTTTTCCGTGTCTTGTTTGTTGTTTTTTAAAATCAAATTATTACATTCAGCACACATCCCTCTGTGGGGATACAAACAGCTGTGCTGTGATAATCATTGCAAGAAGATGGATAAGAAGCTGCCTAAGCCACGGCGCTGCTGTAGAGAGAATTACTGTCAATTTTTGACCTCAAGCTCAGCATGTGGCTTTAGGGAAATTATTTGACTTTGGCACGTGACATTTTCCTTCCTCGTAGGCGAGAAGTGATGGCGAAGACTTTCCAGAATCAAGGGAGGGAAAACAGATCAGTATTTGGAAACTACTTTACCAATCCTGCCTGAAATGGAGTAAGTGAGACTGATGTGGAGCCATCAGACAGAGACAACAATATTCGAGTACTCAGCCAGTACAGAGGGTTGATGCACCCTGTCTAACACATCCTGAATGAAATCATCCCTACCCCTAAGGCTGCTGCAAGGGTGAAACTTCACCCATTAGGCTGTGTGATCAATATAAACAAAGACAGAGCTAAGCAATAAAAACACAAAGACCCTTTCTGTAAGTCTGGAGCTGTGAATAAGGAGACCAGTGAGTTAGGGGGGAGGATTTGCAACTTGGCTTTTAGCAAAGGCTCCTCTCTCCAGAGAGCAAATCAGAGTATAGTAGGTAGGTGCTAAATAAATATTTAGAGAATGAGAAAGTCTCCATTTAATGAGAAATTATTTGGCAAAACGAGCTGGGGAAATGGTTTCAGTAGCAGAGTAACAGAAGCCGGCATTGCGTTCTGCCCCATGGGATGCTGTAGTTCTACTCGTGTTGCGTAAGACAGGATCTCCAGCTGGGACAGACACAGGAAATATAACTCATTACTGAAATGCAAGAGCCTTTCAGGGTTAAACCACTGTTAGACCAGCCAGATTCATTCCCTAGTCACAGAATTAGCCTAGCAGCAGCTTTGAAAGATTACTATCTTTCTTCATAACAGTGATGTTGCAGACAGCATGGTCTAAGAATAGTGGTGATGCCAGGTTTGTAGGAAGAAGTAATTTTTTTCTTTTATGTTCAAGGGCTGAGCTCCATTTCCACACCTTTATCTACATCATTAGGCTGTTGAGATGGCAGTTGCCTGCTTAAATGTTAATTACTATATCTCTCTTTTAAGATGTGTTTTCAAGGGGTTAGTGTCTCAATCTTCCTTGTAATTACATGGAGTGGTTAGTACAACTCCTCAGCTATATCCCAGGTCCCCTGAGAGCTCGTCCTACTGTAGTTTCCAGTAGATGAACACTCACAGAACTAGTCCTTCAGCGAGCTGCTGTCTTCAAGTATTCAGCCAGATAATGAGCCGATTACTATGCCTGCTCTTGGTGACAGCAAGCTCTGTGCACAGCCAGGCTGTGCATCACCAATTGCTGTGGTTGATATTCCTCTCATTATCTCTATCCCTTTGACTTGGTGGGGCTGCTTTTACAGAAGCCTGCCCCTTTTTGGGCAAGAACTTCCATAGATTATTGATGTAGCAAGGAGGAAGACGCAAACCTCGTCAAAGTCTTATTATTGAGCTTTTATACTCAAACAGCCACATGGCCATGCTGTGAAGTGAATCTCAAGTGCTGAGCATGGCTTTGTCATGTCAGCTGTGACATGTGTGCATCAGGGATGGAGCAGCTGTGATTTATCATCCCCCTAGAGCTACGAAGGGGAAATACAGCTTCCTCAAATACAAGGCAGTTCCTACGTGAACAGCAACATTTGAGATTGCAAATTAAAAATAACAATGTGCGTTGGAAACTGCTAAATTTAAGTGTCAGATTCTTTCTTTAAAAGCTATAAGGTAGCTAGTTCCTCTTCAAAGGAAAGGAGTGGGAGCTTGTCAATGCAGGGAAAATGTTTGGAATAGCAACTGCCCACCAGTTTCTCCTGCAAACACTCATACTCTGTACTTCAAGGCTAGATTAAGTGAAATTACTTGAAGACACTCGCTGCAGATGACAGCAACATGTTCCAATAGCTCTCCTGCCTTAGCTCCATCATCCCTGCACACACACCATAGCTTGCTTTGCAGAAGTAATCCTATATAGATAAACACCAAGATTTGCCCAAGATACAAGAAAAAAAAGGGTCTTTTAAGAAATTATTAAGTGGCTGAGAAACCCCACTTTTCCACAATCTGAACAGATTTAAAAGTGTTTTATACACCATGGAATCTGACAGAGAAGAACCTCTTGGGCAAATCACTGACTGAGGCAACTCCAGAAGACCCAGCAAAAACCTCACAGCATAGCAGGCAAATTGGCCCCAGCCTTTCTCCAGTTCCTAAGAACTACAATGTCTGGGCAAAGCACGCTCCAGGTTTCTGTCTACCTCTGGTCCACTAGAGGACAACCTAATAATGATTAACTCCTTTGGTGTACACAGTAAAAAACCCATATGAAAATGCTGCTGCCGAATCTGATTTACAGTCTATGCTGAGATTGTTGCTGGTATATGTGCTGGACCCCATTTTTAATGGTATAGATTACTTCTAGTCCTGATTGATACAACCTTATGAAGCTCCAAAAGGTGGCCCCTACAGTTGATGTCAGCCTTTACAACTACAGAGAAAGAGACAGAAGCAAGGGAGACTTCCAGACAGACGCAGTTTTTATAAAGCAAACAAAATCCCCTATACTGCACTCAACCACAGAGAAAAAGCTGCCTGTTGCTGCTGGTTTTCTTACAGACTTCTGACATGATATCATGCTTTTTCAGTGCAGGAAATGCTCAGAGGTACAGAATGATCCTTTCACCCTGGTAATGTGTGATTTATCAAACCATAATGGAGGAACCGAACTCATGTATAAACAATGGTCAGGAAGCACAACAAAATCATCAGCTCAAAGCCACAGAAAAGAGCAAAGCAGTTTTTCAAAACCCGAGGAGGTTCTTGCCTAATATTTTTAAGGCCAAAACCATAGAACACAAATAAAATCTGAGCTAGCAATAGAGCTAATGTCTGCAGCTAGGAAGCGAATGAGCTGTGACAAGAAGTGCAACAGCAGAAAATTATTACAAGTGTCTCAGGTTGGAATTGGAGTTAGAAGGGTCAGAGGATCAAAGCAACAAAGTTTTCAGTGGATAATTTGGTACTTTGACATTCCCCAACCCCGCTAGTGAGGATGTGCCAGTGACTCAGGGATGAAAACTGCATGTGTCTCTGCAGGAGAGAAAGATACACACCGAAGGTGGGAGATCAGAGCTACTTAAAAGCCAAAATCTGCTATTTCTCTCCTACTGATGATAGCGAGAGCAGGCTGGCTGTAATTGGGAAGGCGTAGATCCCAGCCATCCCTTTGGGGGCGGCACGGGGAAGCGATGTGAAGGGGTGCTCACTGCAACCCTACCGAGGCACTGCCGAGCCCCCGGTCGGGAGTCGGCTCCCTCCCACGCGAGGAAGGCAGCTCCCCGCGTCCCCGCTCAGCGCCGGCATTCCCTCCCACTCGACGGCGGTGGAGGGATGCTCTCAGACGACGTGCCTGACGGAGTCAGCTGCTCTTTGATGTCAGTACCTGCTCCGGGCTCGGCGGGGCGGGAGTGGGCGAGCGGAGCTCCGCGCAGCCGAGCCGCAGCCTCTGCTCGCCGGCTGCGGGAGGGCTCCTGCCTCCCACACTCTGCCCGGCCCCGGCGGTGAAGACAAGGGGGTGGGAGGGGGAAGACACCCCATTGTTGCCGCGCATCCACCAAGGGAACTTGCCCAACTTTCTCCATCCCTGACACCCAGCCTCACTGCTATGGCCCCCACCAATTCCTCCCGCAACTTCTCCGCGCCGGAGGCTCGGAACGGCTCAGGTGAGCAGGGGCTGCGCGGGGCGGAGGCGCACCTCCCCGGCGGGGAGCCCGCGCTGGGGCCGGGGCGTGGGCGCGGGGAGCTTTGCGGGGCAAAGCCCACCTGGCACATGCCTCTTGCACTGCTCTGCAGCGCTGAGCCCGGCGCTGCGGGGCCGATCGGTACCCCGTGAAGTGGGAGAAGCTGAGCACAGGGGCACAGCCCCCCCCTCCAACAGCCCCCCACCCCTCCACAGCCCCCCATCCCCGGGCTGCCGGTCGGGAGCGGCCGCCTTCAGCACCCGGGCGCGGACAGCTCCGGGCCCCCGGCGGGGCGGCGCACGGCGGGCGGGACGGGGCCAAATCCTCTCGGGGGCTGGGGAGGGACCCCCGGGGCCCCGACCTCCTTCCATC